>NC_135500.1:17215583-17515583 GCF_052857255.1 Amblyomma americanum
TCATACGAGACAATTAACGAAGGGGCCAAAATAGTAGAAAGGACATTATTGATTATAGACAACTAGACTAGTTGGTGGTTTGTAACACTATAAAACATGTTGCTCCCACAAAAAAATAGACCGGACCAGGCGGCGAGTGGACACGGGGACACTTGTAAAGGATTTTGATACGAGACAATTAACGAAGGGGCCAAAATAGTAGAAAGGATATTATTGATCATAGACAACTAGACTAGTTGGTGGTTTGTAACACTATAAAACATGTTGCTCCCAAAAAAAAATAGACCGGACCAGGCGGAAAGTGGACACGGGGACACTTGTAAAGGATTTTCATACGAGACAATTAACGAAGGGGCCAGAATAGTAGAAAGGATATTATTTATCATAGACAACTAGACTAGTTGGTTATTTGTAGCACTATGAAACATGTTTCTGGCATGAAAAAAATACAGGACCACTAACAGAGGAGACACGGGGGACATCTGTGAAGGAGTTTCTCACATGAGACGATGAAGGACCGGGCCCAAATAGTAGAAAGGATATTATTGAGCACAGACAACTAGACACTTGGGTGGTTTGTAGCACTATGAAACATGTTTCCGGCACACACACACACACGCAAAAAGAACGCAGGACCAGTAGGAGCGTGGGCACGGCGGACGCCAGGGAAGGATTTTAACCCTTGAGACGATGGATGAAGGGGCGCAAATAGTAGAAAGGATATTATTGAGCATAGAGAACTAGAGTCGTTGGTGGTTTGTGACACTATGAAACATGTTTCCGGCTCAAAAAACACAGGACCAGCAGGAGAGTGACAAGTGGGATGCCTGTGAAGGATTTCACACATTAAACGATGAAGGACGTGGGTCAGATAGTAGAACGGATATTAAGAGCGCTAGCTCTTACTCATCACGTTTCAAGATTTCGTGGGATCTGCTACAGTGGATGGATGGATGGATGAATGGATGGGCACGGCTGAACCCTCTAAATCGGGCGGTGGCCCAAGCCACCTAGCCATGACTTATGAAATTTTACTTTTGTCTTGATTTTAGCCACCAATCAGATAAGCTTCGCTTGGTTATTTCTACCCGCTTAAAATCTACTTTCCCATCACTGTCCTTAAACCCCAATGCCTTGGATAAATCAGCCCCGCTGCTTTCCACTGTAGGGTGAAGCCCTTTACAAAAAAGTATCAAGTGTTCAGCCGTTTCCTCCTCCTCTCCGCACACAACGCACAACGTGTCTATCTCGTGGTACCTGACTCTATTGTCTTAGTTCGCCAAACTCCCATCCTGGCCTCACACAACAAAGAGCTTCCCCTAGAGATCAGAGCGCCATCTGTGGCTGCAACTAGACAACAGCGCATCTCGTATTGAGACTTGTAGCGTCATCTACAATAGCATTGTAGAAACAACCACCTGTCGCGTGCCAATAATCACGTTGCGGTCCAATATGGTGGAACTATATGAGTGTGATGTGAGGGGACGAAATGGCGGCATAGTTTTGGTTTCTTGAATCCAAGATGGCGGCCATTAAAATTGATTGTGCCCTCTCATCCCTTTCTCTCCCCCCTCACCAAAAAATATCCTAAAACGTATAGGAAAACTGTCCCGTTACGGAACCGCTGTTCATGTATACACATTCGTTCCGCTATATATACTCCGACAACAATGGGCCCCCATCCTACCCTATTTGTTGTGGTATAGAAATAAGACAACAATTAAATAATAGGTAAGCATTGTATACATTCAATCACTAATTGAAGCGTTACCATATCGCACCGCAAACGAAGCAAATTCCGTTTGGGACTTATCTTGAGGGGGTGCCACTCGAGAATGGGTAGACGTGCATCGTAATTTCTCTGATAGATGGCGCTAGGCGGCGATCGTTCCGCTAGGCGGCGTGCGTGCACGCGTAGCCCAGCATGGTGGCAATCCACCCCGTTTCAAAGGGTATTGCATTCCATTTCTCGAGACGAGCGGTGCGTTCTTTGCTTTCTTCATCTAGTAAACCAAACAGCTAACGCTCGTTACTTCAACGTCTTCCAGACGGTGGCGGCCTTCTTTTTAGCACGTGGTTTAATTCATTCTTCTTTTGCCAAAATGTAGGGACGATTAGTTGAGTAAATTCAATGAAGATAGCCTATATCATTGTTCCTTTTGTCACACCGTAAACGCCTGTTTCAGCGCAGTTTCGCAGAAAACTACTTCATGTACAAAACTTTTCACCACAATCTAAATCTAGAACACGAGCTCCTAACACGACCACCCTACATTTGTTTGCGCACTGATCAATGACAGAGCGTAAAAATTTCCTCATGTCTCACAAAATGTTTTGAAAACTTTTGTTGACCATGGACAACTAGACTAGTTGGTGGTTTGTAGCACTATGAAACATGTTTCCGGCATAAAACCAAAAGCAGGACCAGTAATAGGGGGACACGGGGGCGTCTGTGAAGGAGTTGCTCACATGAGACGATGAAGGACGGTGTCCAAATAGTAGAAAGGATATCACTAGGCATAGACAACTAGACTATTTGTGTGTGTAACGCTATGAAACATGCTTCCAGCAGAAAAAAACACATTACCAGTAGGAGAGTGGACGCTGCCGGAGCCCATGGAGGATTTACACACATAAAACGAGGGAGGGTGGGGTGCAGGTAGCAGAACGGATTTCACTAAATTTAATTTCATTTTCATTTCATTTTCATTTATTTTATTTACCACCACAATATACATGGTGACAGGGTGTCCATAGTAAAAGCGGCCTCTTGGACCGCTTGACCTGGCCATGGACACCCGTCTGCGAACTTTGGCAAGAAAACAGGGGCACACTTTCAAATTGTAATGCAATATAATTACAATACAATGTTGCAAATAATCGCGACAGGTACTTCCCGCAAGGAAAATAAAATGACAAACAAAGCAATGAACAGTACAATACAGTCAATTTGTTTCACAAATTCAAAGCAGTGTCTGTAAATAAAAATATTCTAAAAGCTTTCTGTGTGAGGTGGTTTTCAGGTTAATGTTATTGACAAAAAGAGCATTTAGTAGACGCGGTAATATGTTCTCAAGCGTTTGGCAGCCATATGTTGTTCTGTATGTTTTAATGTGCCACTGATCGACGTTTCTTGTGTTTTGTACTTTATAGCTTACTTCAATGTTGGACAGTTCATGAAGGAAGGACGTGTGATTATTAATTTCGCGCTTGAGAGCGTGGCCTAAGCGAAAGGTGTACAGTTTAGTTACCGGAAGTATTTTGTATTTAGGAAAACGTATTGTTTATGGAACGTTCTAGGAACATTTTCAATAATTCTCAGAAAATTTTTCTGTAATACGAGTAGCTTAATGATGTTTTCTTGCGACGTTTTTCCCCACACTAAATTGCTGTAATTGAGGCGAGGACTAAAGAGCGAATGATATATGGCCAGCAGTGCTCTTGTTGGCAGTAGTAGGCGATATCTGCAAATGAAACCAATAATTTGCGACAGTTTGCTGGCAATAAAATAGACATGGTCATCCCAAGTCATTTTTTTCATTGAATACAACGCCCAGTGTTTTAAATGTAGGTACTATATCTAAATGAGCATTATTGAAGCAAATGTCTTTTACAAGTGTAACTTTCTTTATTTTTGCTCTAAAAATAACTGCTTTTGTTTTCGCGTTCTGTGCTGTCTCGGCCTATGATTGAAGCATTGCCCTGTTTGTTGTTTATATTGCACGCCGCAGCTAAGAGGGATGTCATAGACGACATCCGCGGTGCACTCTGTGAACAAAGTTTCATGCTTTTTGCGACACTGCTTGAGACGTTTATCCTTATTCATGTTGCAAATATGCGATAACTTGTAGGCTGCAGACAGAACTACGTTGACTTTATAGCGGTTGGCCACCCTCTTGATATACAGATTTACCGCGACTGGTCTCTTTTCTTTGTTCTTTTCGGTCTGATTATTCTTTAAGCAGGTTTGAAATTTTTCAAGTGTTCCACAGACATTCGTGGCTAAAGATCCCGGGTAACCCGCTCTTTGCAATCTTTTCACCTGCGCGTCAAAACTGCGCACTGGTTCATGCTTACATGTTTCGTTCAGAGCTGCAGTTATGGGGGTAAAAATTATTCCACGTTTGACAAGCTTAGAATGGGCGCTGTCTAGCGGAGGCAGCTTTTTGGACGTGCGGGGATTATAAATCCGGCAAATATGGCCATTCTCTTTGAATACCAGTCTTAAATCTAGGAACTGGAGGCTACCTTCGCTAGGCCCTGCCCACGTGAAACAGAGCCCGCCGGATGCGCTGGTGAAAATGGCGATTATGTCATCAACAATGCTGCTTGGTTTTTGAACATAGGTGACCAGTGGGGGATCGCCCACGTAGCGAAATACCCTAGTCACGTTAGAGGTCAGAAGAAGCCTATCATTGATACGATTGTCAACATACGACAAAAAATATCACTCAAATGGGGCGACGAATGACCCAGTGCCGATGCCTTCACGTTGAAGGTAAAAGCAACGGTCATAAAAAACGGCAGTCGAAGAAAGATAAAATTCAAGATGCGTTACAAAATCATCGCAACTAGTGCCTGTCTGGTCTTGAAACAACAATTCACCTCTACTAGCGATCTTTTCTCTGACGGCACTGAACATTTCATAATGCGGGATTGAATAGTACACATCGCTTACATCAATTGAAAATGCCGACGCAGCTCCAGAGAGCCCTCGTCTCAGTGCGCCACATATGAACATATGTCTTTATTGGACCACATATGTAAGGCCTATAGCAACACTTGACCTCTGGCTCACTTGAAGGGCAAGCAGGCAACGCACGGCGAAATCGGCTTTACCTAGAACATGGAAGCTTTCGCTTAAAAAATGATAGGTGTGCCGTTAAGAGACCGGAAGCGGGCAGAGTGGGTGAGGGAACAAACGCGTGTTAATGACATCCTAGTCGATATCAAGAGGAAGAAACGGACTTGGCCAGGGCATGTGATGCGAAGGCAGCTGGGATAGCCTCTGGTCCTTAAGGGAAACGGAGTGGATTCCAAGCGGGCAAGCGTATAGCAAGGGACGGCAGAAAGTTAGATGGCAGATGAGATTAACAAGTCTGCGGCGACACGGTGGCATGTTCTGTAAATGACTGCGCACAGTGGCCGGTCGCACGCACTCATTTTGTGACGGAGTCTAGACGTTTTCCCGCGAGTGGAGTGAACTTGATTGGTTATTGTATTTTGTAAATAGTGTACAAAACTCTCCCCTGTCCTTTTTTGCTATCGCTTCGAAACCTTTGAAGC
This sequence comes from Amblyomma americanum, assembly GCF_052857255.1. Classification (NCBI taxonomy): domain Eukaryota; kingdom Metazoa; phylum Arthropoda; class Arachnida; order Ixodida; family Ixodidae; genus Amblyomma; species Amblyomma americanum. The sequence continues at coordinate 17,220,870 of NC_135500.1, forward strand.
GTCAACTGGTCCGAACGCCAAGCCCGGTGATATATAACATGACGGTTTCGCCCCTGCTGGCGGAAACGTGTGTGCAACCCTTGGTGACCTCTTCTGGCTTCATACGGGAAGACAGTGGTGACCGGGGACCTCTGTGCGTCATGTTTTGTGCGGATGTCAACCGTTGCGATGTCATGGAACCCGTGCCGCCCGAGCGCCTGCGATGTACGCGCCTGTGTGCTGTTGTGGTCAACGAATGCGGCGCCAACGGAGACGGAGACCTATATTACGGCCTCTCTGTCTTTTCTCTTTTACTACAAACTTTCTCCCGTTCCTCACAGCCTGGTTGAGGTGTCCACCGATATGTGCGACTGTTGCTGCACCTTTCCTTACCTCTAAAATCATAATCACAACGGAGACGCACAACGACCAACTCAGGGAACAGCGTCACTGCAGCTCGTTCTTGGTCTCTTCGGGTGGTGGACGGGCAATTTTCAGAGGCCTCCTAGATACTCTGTGCGATTTGTTCAATGGGCTGGGCATCGCGCAGAACTGGGGCAACATCTGTCAGCTGGAGGACCGCGGCTGCAAACAGCATCTGGCATAGTGGATCGCTGTGCTGGGTATGTGGTCTCCAGTATTGACAAAAACAATTGAAAATTAGTTTTGGGGGAAACGAAATTGCGCAGTATCTGTCTCACATATCGACGGACACCCGAACCGCGCCGTAAGGGAAGGGATAAAAGAGGGACAAAGAGAAGAAACGAAGAAAGAGGTGTCGTTGTGGAGGGCTCCGGAATACTTTGAACCACCTGGGGATCTTTAACGTGCACTGACATCGCCCAGCACACGGGCGCCAGTGTTTTCCTCAAATATCAGAATTCGTGCGTCTCCGCCCTTCGCCAAGATTCAAGACACCAATACTTCTCTTTCTGGCTAGTGCGCCCATACACGAAACCACTGAGATCAGAGTCATCGGACTCTTTATTCACCAAACTCGCCGCGCTGACACAACCCTAGCCAAGCTTCGCAAGAGTGCCGACAAGTGGGCCGCATGGTCCGCCGTGTCTCCAACAAGCGTGGGGGAATCAGAAGTAAGAATATGATGTAACTCATTTATTTTTTTGTGAGGAGTCGAATTCTTTCTCCATACGTGCACTTGCGCAAGCATCATGAAGACATCTTGAAGGTTACTCTCCGCAACATGATCAAGAGGGCGCTTGCTCTCCCGATCTCTACCTCCAATGCGAGGCTTCTTGCATTGGGGGTGGTGAACACTGTGACATTCCGTGTGTGCTACGAGGATCCACGTTCAACGGCGCGGCGTAGACGGAGACCCGTGACAGCGGCATCATCAATTACCCAGCCATGCTCTTTGAGTGACGACCAGAACAACCGGACCCGCCGCCGCCCCGGGGAAACAGGCTTTATCCTCCCCAATTTCCGGGCCAGAGCGCGCCGTACCACAGCCGACGCTATGCGCTACCGCGAAGACAACATTCTTTCCCTCCTCCCCCTTTGTCGTGGGCTATCGCCGGGAAGGCACCCACAGCTTCCCAGAAGGGCCGTGACGGACACCTGTCAGACAGACAGGCAGTACTCGCCAAGAATGTGGAAAGACAGGCGCTAGTGAATTAGCTCCGAAGAGAGAGCCTGTGTATACTCTCACTTGAGAGAGAGTGGTGGCGTTTTGTTGATTATTTAGTTTGTATTGTTAACAGACTCTGGGTTCGAGGCTAAGCCCAACCCAAGAGGTGGTCCCCATCTCGCATGTTATTTTGGATTGGAGAATTGATGCTTTGTGCGGGCCACTGGAAATGACCGCCCTTAGTCCTTTGTTAATCAAGTGCTTAAAAGCACATGTAAACGGATGCAGTCCAGTCTGAGCTGGGGCTCCATGCTTAGCATGTAATGTGATGCTACTTAGGCACTAACCTGCCCGGTCGATGAGTAAAGTAGTGCAAAGTTTGTTCTTTTGTAAATTCAGTTCTGCTTTTTCCAGTTTAACTCTCTGCATATGTATGTTGTAAAATATGCTCTGCTGTCATCATCTACAAGCTCGCCTCCTGTTCATCTTCCAAGCCGAACGACACTAGAGGAAGGGTTTGTGAACCATCCTCGAAGAAACGGACGACTATTGAAATTCTACTGCATAGACGCTCAGGAAGACATCGTTCGCCAAGAGGGCCTTCAGCGCCGAAGCCCGACGGCGTGCAGCTTCTGCCAGCAACCGCTCGAGCCCAACTCCGGAGCCACTCCATCGCCCCCATGAAGTCGTCGGCAGGTAAGCTCGGACGCCCCAGCCTCTGATGTATAACCTTAATCATGTGTAATTATTGAATATACCTGTTTGTTTAAACTGAGCCATACGGTGTCTCTTTGCCTCTCCGTCCCGTGTGGACCTGCGCATTATGGGGGTCATCACACTGGTGTCAGGAGTGGGGTCTCAAAAGCAAATGTCCTCTGAATGCTGTGACATTCATGACTTCAAAATTGTAATCAAAAGGGAATCACGGGACTGATTGTGGGACTTTTACCCCCATTTGAGAGGCTTGAGGCACTGGAGGGCTTGAAAAAAAAAAATGACTGTATCTGAGGGAGCTCCCACTCCACAGCCGTCGCTCGGAGCAAGCATGCTGGCATTAGGGAGCGTCATTCCGACGTTTACGGGAGATAAGACAGGGGTTCCAATCTGCGATTTCTTTTCCATGCTAGAAGAGATTGGGAAAATGGGGGGATGGTCCGATGCTCAAATGCTGGGAATGGCGAGGTGTAAGATGGCAGGAGCTGCTCATGATTTTGCCTGGCGAGACGAAAAAGTAAAATCCACAAAATCATTTGCGGAAGTTAAGAAGCTCGCGTTTGAGCATTTCGACACTGAACCACGTCATGTGCGGGTACAGAGGTTCCGTGACGCCGTACAGATGGTAGGGGAGGACGTGCGAACATTTGCGTCGCGGCTTCAGCGCCTAGCACGCGATACGTTAAGCAGGAAGGAGGAAGGAGACCAGCTAAGGAAGAAATACGCGGAGGATATACTTAAAGAGGAAATGACCGCTTTGTTCGTGGCTGGTCTGCAAGACCCCGTGCGCCGGTTCGTGCTCTCGCGCAAGCCGAGCAATTTCGACCAAGCCGTGGAGGCCGCATTGGATGAGGAACGAAATGAGGCGTTAACGACAGCCGCAGCGAGAGTACGCGTCATAGAGAGAGCGGTGCTCAACCCTGAGGTTGCTCTCTTGACAGAGCGGTTAGATCGCTTAGAACAGCTGCTATCTCAGCAGGTAGAATGCCAGGTTGAAGCGCGCGCTCAACAGCGCCCATTCGCTGGAAACCGGAGACCGCCACAAAGCTACAGGCGCGGTATGCGAGATTTTGAAGAAATCGTATGCTTCGCTTGCCAGGGTCGCGGACACATCGCCAGGTTCTGCCAAAACGTGCGCCGTGGGGAGCCACAAAGAGAAGCAGGCGAGGCACGCCCTAAGCAAGCCTACAGCGGGGCTCCAGATACCGAGTCAAAAAACTAGTTAGTCCTCCCCAGCCTGAGGAGCGTGGGGAGGGAGCAGTGGATGATGAGGTGGTGGTGGTCTGTGTGGCCGACGAGGCATGCCCTGTTGTGCGTTGCAAGTTAAATGGTTGCTGCATGGAATTGTTGATAGATACGGGGTCAAAGGTGACATTGCTTAAGGAGAGCAGTTTTAACACGCTTCGAAGGAAGGGGGACCGCGAGGTGTTGGAAGCGTCGGGTGGTATGGCAACCAAATTTGTAGGCATAACGGGGGATCCTCTTGGCATAAGTGGACTCTACCGGTTACACTTTTCTCTCGGCGGAATTGCATTGGAGCACCCCTGCTACGTATGCCCGGACACGGTGTCTCTGCCAAACGGAGTGTCAGGTATATTAGGGCAGGATTTTTTGAGAAAAGGGAAGGTAGTAGTCTCATTCTCTGAGGAAGAGGTTAATGCGGGCGGCTCAAAAGTTCCGTTTTTGAACAGGAGAGGGGCTGAGATTCGCATTACCGATATTCACACCCGTCAAACAGTGGGATCATTGGAGAAGGTATATTCGCGGGTTGCCGTCAGGCTGGTCGATGAGGCGGTCGTCCTTCCTTGGTCGGAGCACATTTTGTACGCGTTTGTGCCTTCAGATGTAGAGAGCGGCGCCGTGGGAGTGCTTGAGCCGGTCGACTCTCTCAGCAATGGCCTGAAGGCAGCCGCGTGCCTCGTGACAGTTAATGACGCCCACAGAGTGCCCCTACGGGTGGTTAACTGTAGCCAGCAGCCACTGAGCCTTCCCAAGAACAAAACATTGGCTTTCTTCACCTCTGCGACAGAGCAACGTGAGCCCACCGATACGGTACTCGCAACTGTAGAGCATGCTAGTCCTTCGGCTGCTCCAAAGGTGTCGTTCGATCTTTCTCACGTAAAATCCAGGGAGAGGGAGGCTCTGGCTGGTTTGCTGAACGACTACTCGGAGGTATTCGCCGCGTCCAACCTGGATTTGGGCTGCTGTGGCGTTATAAAGCACAGGATAGAAACCGGCACTTCATCGCCCGTTTACCAGCGTGCGTACAGGATTCCTTACTCCCAACGTGAGGAGATGGAGCGGCAGGTGCAGGACCTGATTGATCGCGGCATTGTCGAACACTCAAAGTCACCCTGGGGAGCACCAGCACTATTGGTGGAAAAGCCAGATGGCTCGTATCGATTGGTAGTGGACTACCGCAAACTAAATGCCGTAACTCGCATCGATCCATACCCCATCCCCAATATACAGGAGACGCTTTCTCAGCTGGGCTCTGCCAGGTACTTCACGGTAGTGGACATGGCGGCGGGATTCTGGCAGATAGCAATGGATCCGGCAGATGCCGAGAAAACGGCATTCAACACGCCCTCAGGGCACTATGAATGGAAAAGAATGCCGATGGGTCTGGCCAACAGCCCTGCTGTCTGGCAGAGAACCGCTGATGTTATCCTGGCAGGTCTTCTGGGGAGGCTGTGCTTCGTGTATATGGATGACATTATCATATACAGTGACAGTTTTGAGAACCATTTGCGCGATATTGACCAGGTTTTGGTGCGACTAAGAGCAGCGGGTCTCAAGCTGAAGCCCTCTAAGTGCCAATTCCTCAAAAACGAGGTGAAATACCTCGGGCACGTTGTTTCAGCTGACGGCGTGCGACCGGACCCTGAGAAACTAAGGTGTGTCTCGGATTTTCCATCCCCGACTAGCGTCCGCCAAGTCCGGCAGTTTCTCGGCCTGATCGGTTACTACCGAAGGCACATAGAGGAGTTCGCCAAGCTCGCTAAGCCGCTCACCGCCTTAACAGCCAAAAATGTCGCCTTTCGCTGGGACGAAAACGCGGAGAATGCTTTTGGGGCCCTGAAAAGGAAGCTAATGAGTGCACCGCTGTTGCGCCACCCGGATTTTAGTTTGCCCTTCGTTATGGCCACAGATGCGTCAAAGTTCGCAGTTGGTGCCGTGCTATCTCAGGTTATCGAGGGCAAAGAACATCCCGTTGCTTTTGCTAGCCGACAGCTGAGCCCCACAGAGCAAAAGTACGGAGCTATGGAAAGGGAGTGCCTCGCCGTTGTCTGGGCAGTAAAGCACTTCAGATGCTACCTTTACGGCCGCAAATTCAAGCTAGTCACAGACTGCCATCCTCTGAAATGGGTGATGAGTGTCAGGGACCCTAGCTCGCGACTCGCTAGATGGAATCTACACCTGCAGGAATACTGCTTTGAAGTTGAGCACAAGTCAGGAAAGACACATCTGAATGCTGATGCACTCAGCCGCACAGCTGCCGTGGCAGCTATAGATGAGTTTGTCCCCGTAGTCGACCCCGCCGAATTACGCACAGAGCAGTGCAAAGATCCTGACCTGAAGCGAATAATCGAAAGCTTAGAGGGCGCACCGTCTCACCCCGAACAGCTAGGTTATTTCAATGACAAAGACGGCACCCTGTGTCGGCGCACGAGGCCAACCAGGAAAGGGAGACCAGAGAAAACCGCTTGGGAGAGAGTCGTCATACCTCGGTCGTGGACAGAAAGGGTTCTTCGCGCGTTTCACGATGCGCCATGCGCCGGTCATTTTGGCGTAGCGAAGACACGCAGGCGTGTGGAGCGTTTGTACTTTTGGAGTGGCATGCGACAGGATGTTAGAGACTACTGTGCGAAGTGTCATTCCTGTCTCGAAAGAAAAACACCCAAGGGACGAAGACCAGCTCCAATTCAGCCGTTCCCTGAGGTTTCGGCTCCCTTCGAGCGGACAGGTATGGACATAATGGGCCCATTGCCCACGACCACTTCCGGAAACATGTACATTTTAGTATTTGTCGATCACCTTTCAAAATACGCGGAAGCGGTAGCACTCCCAGATCAGAAGGCAGACACGGTTGCAAGAGCATTTGTCGAACAGATCGTGCTCCGACATGGACCCCCGAGGCAACTCTTGACAGATCGGGGAACGAACTTCGTGTCGCAGCTAATGAGGAGAGTTTGCGAGCTGCTTAAGATCGCTAAGAAGCAGACAACACCGTACCATCCGGCTTGCAACGGCGCGGTGGAGCGACTGAACCAAACCGTGGCCGGGTTCCTGTCGCATTTTGTTTCGCGCGACCAGCGGGACTGGGACTTGTGGCTCCCGTATGCAATGTTTGCCTACAATTCCACAGCACACGAGAGCACGGGCGAATCGCCATTCTTTCTTCTCTACGGCCGAGACCCGGACCAGCCTAGTGAAGTGCCAGAGGGCCCCCGTCGTGTCCCATACGCTTCACTGGACGACTATAAGGTTGAGCTAGAATCGCGCTTGAAAGTGGCGAGGGACATCGCAAAGGAGGCCTTAAAGAAAGCGGCGAAGCGCAGGAAGGAGGTGCACGATCGCAGTGCTAGAGACGCGCCGTTTAATGTGGGGGACAGCGTGTACATTGAAAACTGCCAAAGGCAGATTGGGCTAGCTCGTAAGTTCCAGACGAAGTGGAGAGGACCGTGCGAGGTTGTCGAGAAGCTTTCTCCGGTAAACTTCAGAGTCCGAGACGTAAACCGGCGCTTGATAAGGATACACGCAAATCGCCTCAAGTCGGCACCGGTTCAGTATTCACGAAATGAGGAAAGGGAAAGCGCGGATTTTGATGGGGACAGAAGTGAAGCGGAGCGCGGAGATAGTTCGCAAGAAACGCCCTCTCCTGCATTTGTTCGGCAGGCGCCAGAGGTGACGGCCGGAATGCCACTGGATTTACTTCATGCATTGCTAGAAGAAGAAGCGCGCGAGGTTGCCGCGCAGATAACGCCAGGAGAGGCTCCTGCCACGAGCCCTCGCGAGTCCCAAAGCAGACAAAGGGTCACAGACTTACTTAGTATGACTCATGAAGGCCGATATCCGCTGCGAAATCGGAAAGCTAAGTCGGACTAATGGCGTAAACAGAGCGGAGTTTTGAACTGGTTAGAATTGTGTAATGCCACAGCTCATAACATTGCTATGTGCTTATGTGTTAAGTTATCGGAGCTGGTAGTTAAACCTTTCTGTCATTAAGTAACACCTTCACAGGAGAGCATTTGGAGCGCATGCAGAACCTTCCCTACTTCCTTTCGTTATCTATATTTTTGTCTGTGCCGTGATCGTGCTAGAAGTGGGAGCTCCTTTGTAACTGTGGTAAATTTATTTCGTCCAGTTTGGACTAGAAAGGAGAGGCTTGGGTGCTGAGTTTCATGTTTATCTGTAAAAGAAGATCAGTGCTGCCCCTGGAGACGCCAGTTATGACAGCGGAGGCATATGGTGTTGTGCAGTGGTGTTGAGTGCAGCGAAAAGTGTTTTGTCGGACGCACTGTGCGAGGCGATTCAGAAAGACAAGGGGAGCTGCGTGGACTCAAATGTTCGGAGAACATTCTTCTGGAGGGTGAGCGAGTGTGACATTCCGTGTGTGCTACGAGGATCCACGTTCAACGGCGCGGCGTAGACGGAGACCCGTGACAGCGGCATCATCAATTACCCAGCCATGCTCTTTGAGTGACGACCAGAACAACCGGACCCGCCGCCGCCCCGGGGAAACAGGCTTTATCCTCCCCAATTTCCGGGCCAGAGCGCGCCGTACCACAGCCGACGCTATGCGCTACCGCGAAGATAACATTCTTTCCCTCCTCCCCCTTTGTCGTGGGCTATCGCCGGGAAGGCACCCACAGCTTCCCAGAAGGGCCGTGACGGACACCTGTCAGACAGACAGGCAGTACTCGCCAAGAATGTGGAAAGACAGGCGCTAGTGAATTAGCTCCGAAGAGAGAGCCTGTGTATACTCTCACTTGAGAGAGAGTGGTGGCGTTTTGTTGTTTATTTAGTTTGTATTGTTAACAGACTCTGGGTTCGAGGCTAAGCCCAACCCAAGAGGTGGTCCCCATCTCGCATGTTATTTTGGATTGGAGAATTGATGCTTTGGGCGGGCCACTGGAAATGACCGCCCTTAGTCCTTTGTTAATCAAGTGCTTAAAAGCACATGTAAACGGATGCAGTCCAGTCTGAGCTGGGGCTCCATGCTTAGCATGTAATGTGATGCTACTTAGGCACTAACCTGCCCGGTCGATGAGTAAAGTAGTGCAAATTTTGTTCTTTAGTAAATTCAGTTCTGCTTTTTCCAGTTTAACTCTCTGCATATGTATGTTGTAAAATATGCTCTGCTGTCATCATCTACAAGCTCGCCTCCTGTTCATCTTCCAAGCCGAACGACACTAGAGGAAGGGTTTGTGAACCATCCTCGAAGAAACGGACGACTATTGAAATTCTACTGCATAGACGCTCAGGAAGACATCGTTCGCCAAGAGGGCCTTCAGCGCCGAAGCCCGACGGCGTGCAGCTTCTGCCAGCAACCGCTCGAGCCCAACTCCGGAGCCACTCCATCGCCCCCATGAAGTCGTCGGCACGTAAGCTCGGACGCCCCAGCCTCTGATGTATAACCTTAATCATGTGTAATTATTGAATATACCTGTTTGTTTAAACTGAGCCATACGGTGTCTCTTTGCCTCTCCGTCCCGTGTGGACCTGCGCATTATGGGGGTCATCACAACACCTATCGGGCGCTGAACGAGGAGCGCCTCACTAATCAATGCACCCGTCTTGCCCAGACTGTGTCCGGTCGTCGCCTTCTGGATCGGCTATATATACAACGTGACCATCGCATTGAGGAAAAGTTACGAGTGCCAGAACTATGGAGAGGCGCCCTCCGTTTTCGACCCCTTGCTACCAAAATGGGCAAAGAAGACAATGGACGGCTTCAGGCGCTGCCGGATGCCTTGCTCCGCCATTATGGATCCAAACACAATGTTTTCCACGTAGGCGTTGCGTGCCCAGACCATTCCAGGGGAGGATGGTACACGGCCGCAGTCACTCACGAGGACAGACAAGTGGACGGACTCACTTTTAAGACAGCACAACACACGCGGAGGAGGTAGCAATCGCCCTGGCTGCCTCCCACCCTCAATCTAAATTTCTTTTATCCGACTTGCGCGGGGCCTGCCGGAATTATGAGCGGGGCTGGATAACGCCTACAGCGCAACTAATACTTCGAGGAGCACCTCGGGATCAGGACCCCGCGATCCGTTTCTCATCTGGACTCCAGGCAATCAGGGCTTACCAGGGAACGAGACCGCTAACTCGGTCGCCCGCGCACTCACTACCCAGGCCCCTGACGTAGACCCTGCCTATCTGTATCAGGACGCCTGTCCTCTTTTAACATTCAAATGTATATCCGCTTAATACCGGGACTCGCACCGTCAGTACCCAGCTCCTCTGAAGAGGCTAGGGAAAGCGGGCGAAAGAATAATTCTTAGACTATTTACTAACACTCTACTGTGCCCGACAGCACTCAAACATTTGGATCCTTCCTTCTCTGGCCTCTGCTCTTTCCGTGGGGAGGTGGCTGACGCCTTCCACGTGGTCAGGGCATGCCAGAAAAATCCTTCCCTTCCATCCCTAACCCATTCCCATACCAGAAAGGAGTGGGAGGCGGCCCTGCTCGGCTGCGTGTACCTAACGGCCCAACAAGCCCTGGTTCAGCGAACTCGAGTCGCGGTCCAGGCCAATGGGGTCCCTGAATAAAGGACTCCACATAGTATTGTGAGGGAAGCGGCCCACTAGAGGCTGTTTCCCTGTAAACCTCTCTGTAAATATTGTTAAATGCTTTTCACCACTATCGCCACCGAACGGGCTATGACGTTTCCTGGCAGCGCTGCCGCGTTCCACTCTTAAAAGCGAAGCTTAAGCGTCGTCTACTATTTTTAACTTTTTTTTCGTTAGAATAAACCACTACCACCACCATATGGTGGCCGCAGCTAGCAAAGGGCAGGGTTAACTGGACATACATGGGAGAAGCCTTTGCCCTGAAATAGGCGTAGTCAGGCTGATGATGATGATGATGATGATGATGATGATGATGGTAATGGTGAAGCAGGAGTGCGTGTGGTTGGCTTCCGCGATGTTTCCTCTGCAAGCGGAACACGGTAAAGCCCATCTATTCCTAACTCCTGTGGTTTTCTCACCACAAAAAGTATGAACACTGGTTTGTGCAAGAGGTTACTAAGCCACCAAAAAGCAAAATGTTCTTTGCAAGAAGGCGTGAGTGCTGTGTCAAACAGCCGGAGAATTTCGGATTATATTTCTTCCTTCTTTCCGCGAGAATTAGTTCAGCGTATACAGTTTCGGTCCTGGCTTTTTAATCTGCATACTTCCTGCCCTTTCGCACTGCTACTGCATCGTTTGCTCAGGCAAGACATCAAACCGCCGTTGCCTCATGTCCTCCTCTTAGTTGGCAGAGGGAAGAGAAAACTCACAGGCTGGTGTGCGGTGGCTAATCTAACTTTGTTTATTACTATTTGTCTTCTCTGGTGGCCGGCTGGGACCCGCGACGTCGCCGTGTTCGGACCACTCAGCGTGGCGCGATGCTTAAAAGAACGTCTTGCTGGGCAAGTTGGTAACTGTTCATATTTGGTTACAGGCGCTAAAAGAGACAACACAAAGCAGAAAGACGGGACTGAGCGCCCCCGTCCCGTCTTTCTGCTGTTTTTTTTTCTTTTTTCGCGCCTGTAACCAAAGATGGCGCGATGCATGCGTGGAATTTCGTCAAGTCAGCGCCGCAGGATCGGGAAACGAGCTCTAAGCAGCTGCGGCAATAATAATTGGTTTTTTGTGGAAAGGAAATGGCGCAGTATCTGTCTCATATATCTTTGGACACCTGAACCGCGCCGTAAGGGAAGGGATAAAGGAGGCAGTGAAAGAAGAAAGGAAGAATAGGTGCCGTAGTGGAGGGCTCCGGCATAATTTCGACCACCTGGGGATCTTTAACGTGCACTGACATCGCACAGCACACGGGCGCCTTAGCGTTTTCCTCCGCGAAGCTATTGCAGTTCAGGGCTCTGTGCGATGCTCCACAGCCGAGTGCGTAGGCGAAGGCAGGTGGCCTTTTCCCTAGCGCTTCCAGAGCAGCCGGTCATAACGGCAAGCCACTCCGAAAGGACCTTTCTCGTATGCTCGCCCGGAAGTGCGACGCTTGGCATCAAGTGGTGCGTTCGTACAGCGCCGAAAAACGCCCGCAGTGTCGTAGATGGCGCCGTTCGGCGGTCGTAAACGATGCTACCGCACAGTGGTAATAAAAACTTCGCCGCAGAACGATTTAAGGTTAGGGACTATGCTAAAGCAGATGATACATCAATCATCGATTACTTAGACCTATACCTAAATGTTGTCCATGATGATGTCGAGCTTTCATGGCAAAAGTTCAGGGACATAGCCTCTTATTGCATTAACAGATTCATTCCACTGAGAAGTGTCAAGAAACCTCCATCAAACCCGTGGATAAACAGAGATATTATCCAAACTAAGCGAAAACTAAAGCGAATGAAGAAACATAGCAGGCAGAGTTTGTCTTCCAAAAATATTGAAAACTGAATTACTAACAAAAGTGAAAGCAGCCCGAGATAAGTTTTTCAGTCATGATCTTGTTGATTTTATTTCACATGCCCCACAGAAGTTTTGGCGTTTTTTAGGTCAATCTAAACAGGCAATTCATAAAATTAAGGTTAATGATGAAATAATTGAAGACGCTTCCAGTATTGCCGAACACTTCAATGATTATTTTTGGAGTGTGTTTTCTGACCTGGATGAATTTGAACATCATAACAATGATAGGTCTTTTGTACATGACATTGTGATTTCCAGGCAAGGTGTTTTGGATATGCTCTTAAAAATTGATGTCAGGAAATCTGCCGGGCCGGATAATATACCAAATGCTTTTTTACGAAGGTATGCGGAACAGATATGCGTTTTTTTAACTGACTTTTTCAAATTATCATTACAATTAGGAGAAATACCATCTGACTGGCGTACCGCAAGAGTTGTTCCAATTCATAAAAAGGGTGACCATCTTACAGTATCGAATTATCGTCCCATTTCTATAACGACCACTTGCAGCAAATTATTAGAGCACATTGTCGCAGGCTTTATTCGTCAGTTTTTGACAGACCATAATGTCCTCTCTCCATTTCAACATGGGTTTCGAAAGGGACTGTCGACAACAACTCAACTTGTGTCAGTTGTTCATGAAATCTCTCAGGTGCTTGACACGTCCGGGCAAGTCGATATGCTCTTTTTTGATTTTAGTAAAGCATTCGATAAGGTTCCCCATGGAAAATTACTCCACAAACTAGAGCGCATTGGTCTTCCTACAAATATTATAAAATGGATCCAGGCCTACCTCCGCCATAGACAGCAATTTGTTGAAATAAACAAATGTACTTCCAATATCCGTCAGGTAACTTCTGGTGTACCGCAAGGCAGCGTATTAGGACCACTTTTATTTTTGATCTATATTAATGATATAGTCGACGTAATTCCTGATGATGTCCATGTTAATTTATTTGCGGATGACTGTGTCATTTTTAGAAAAATTGTTTCCAGGAACGACAGCAATTACTTACAGGAATCAGTTAATGCTATCCGTGATTGGTGTGAACTTTGGTGCATGGAAATCAATGTAAACAAAACAGTTTTGCTGCGAGTCACACGGAAAAAAGAACCTAGTGTATTTTCTTATGTACTTAACAACACAATAATATCTGAGGTTGAAAAATACAAGTATTTGGGTCTCACATTCAACAGTAAACTCTCTTGGTCAAACCATATTTCCATTACATGTTCAGCAGCATTGCGCAAATTGTGGTTCTTGAAAAGGAAACTTAGAAATGCACCTGCAAATACCAAAATGTTAGCATACAACACATTTGTCCGTTCCAAACTGGAGTATGCAGCAGTTGTATGGGATCCTCATACTAAAAAGAATATAATGAATTTAGAGCGTGTTCAAAGGAAGGCTATCAGATTCATCTTTAGTAAATATAAAAGAGAGGATTCTCCGTCTTTAATAATGCTTGCAAATAAAATCAGTACGCTGGAAAACAGGCGGAAGATAAGTCGTCTCCAATTTTTACATAACATTATAAATGGAAAAAGCGCACTTCAGCAGCCTCATTGCGTAAAACCTCTAAGTTCACGCCAGACAAGACACAGACATACCCTTTCACTTACGCCAATATTTTCTAAAACAAAATCCCATATGAATAGTTTCTTTCCGCGTACTATACATGAATGGAATTCTATACCTGTCGATGTATTGCAGTCACAAAACTTTGCAGAAGAGCTGGAAAAACATCTTTCTTCCATAAACTAACTGAAACAAAACCAGTGTTCCCAATCTGTTATGTTTTCCTAACTCCTTCACTTTGTGATGCCTTTTTTTTTTCCCCCAGAAAGAGTTCTGTTGTTCTGAGTAAAAATTGCCCGCCTGTTTGTTATTTCACATGTGCCACTCTTCATGTTTTGTTCGTTATTGTGCTGGTGCCAGAGCGTATTCATTGAGTAACACTGCTACACCCAGCATTATTTTTCGTTAGTGTTTATTGTTGTTTTGCATTGTCACACTTTTTACTGTATTGCCCCTCCTGCTAGGGCCAGTTTATTGGCCTGCAGTATCAATAAATAAATAAATAAATTTTTCCGCGGTCTGCGAAGCTCTCCAGTGGGTCTTAACGCTAGGATAATGATTAGTGCCTTTTTTTTTATTCGAAAATGAAACTGAGCATAATTCAATATGTACACTAATAACTGGACCCATAGCCAGGGGCTAGTTTCGGGTCCAACACAATACAATACAACATTTGCAGCACGCGGAAACGATCATTTCTATTCCTAAAATGAAAATTAGAACGTTATAAGATTTGCGGAGAAAAAATACAGGAATACAAACAAAACGCTCACAAAAAACATATTTCTCTTCGAAACAAAAAGTAAAAATTCATACCATATACTTCACATATTCATCAGGAACATTTTGAGGGATTGTACAAAATTTGTTTCTGTTTTAACCTCATTAGGTTAAAACAGAACCGCATTCCGTACGGCATTCGTTGAAATATACGAAAGCGAAACGTGCGCGCTTATCCTTTTAACGACAGAAGCAGCCAGGTGACAGTGTGCAGAAGACGCCTCAACAAACGTAAGCGTTGGACAGTGGGAGAATGGAGGGAGTTCAATAAGGGAGAGCAGCAGTCGACCGCGTCCGCTGACATCGTGCAGCACATAGGCCCGTTTTGCATTTCGGCTCTATCCAAACGCGGCTGGGATTGAGCGGGCTACTGAAGAGTTTAGAGGGGCGAAGGTACAGGTAAAGCATGCGAAATCTTTCTGTCGTTTAAGCGTTTAAGACGGTAACGCAATCGCTGAATAAAGGTGCGACAGTGTTTAACAGCGCACAGCGGTGGATGATCTGCAGCTGCGGTTTGCTGGGAGGAAGAAAACTGACAAAGGTGTACGGCCGCGCAGTGCATGCTGTTTGGCCGCATCGCAAGGCGCACGGCAGGGTGTGGCTGAAGGCAGCAGTAATCTGAAGCGTCGCAATTACGTCATCGTCTTATTTCCCCGCACTCCTCCGCAGCTGTGACGAGGAGCTTGTCCTGAATTTAATCGGCGATTGCGTCGTCGCTTTTAACGCTAGCGCAAAACAATTTCCTATGCTGAACCTACAAGCTTCGTACATTCGAATCTTTGAACCACTTCTATTTTTCGAAAAAGCGTTTGACCTTTCTTTTCACCACTGAGCCACTGCTCCGGGCTGTAGTAACCAGTGCAGCGCTTACACTGCTCACACCGAAGAGCCCCCTTAGAAATTCTGTCTTGCACACCAGAGCCAACTGAAATGAAAGTGATACCTTAGTGCGCCCTCTAACTCGAAGCAGCAGTGGACCCCTGACGTTTGCATCTGTGGTTTTACTTGCTTCCATGACCGTTATGCGGCGGACGTGTTTCCATGGCGGTGACATGCAAGCTCGCACCCCTTCAATCAATCCTTCCATCATGCCATCTCTCACAGCGCGGTTCAGCTGTCCAAAACCATAACCAATACCGATTGTTTTTATTTAAAAGCTGCTTACATATTGATATCTTCGGCAATATTCGAGCAGATGATTCCGAAGCGCAAGCGATCGAACACAGAAAACATCGATGTAGACACCGCTAGGGTACGACTGGGCAAGAATCTTAGAGCAGCGCGACCAGAGATGGGCATCCTCACGAATGCGAAACCTCATGAGGGCGTCCTCGCCCTCACCTCATCAGGATTTCAATCGTTGAGGTGACGGTGAGGGAGGAAAGACATGATGATGTGAGGGTGAGGGAGGTAAAGATGCTCTGAGGGCGAGGGTGGTGGTCCGGACCATACTCAGGGCTAACGCATGGAGGAAAGAAAGCTCAGGAGAGGCCGTCGCTATTCCAGCTGCATGCCAAAAATTGTGCCGGAAGTCACGCGCTTTCGCAAAGGCTGCTGGGAATCTTGGGTCGACGGCGCAGCCAATGGTAACGCTGGGCGCAGTGGTGTCGTATGCTACATTGTCTGCTGCGCATGTGCAAGCGCGCAAAGACGGCGGCCAAGAAGGGGGGGGGGGGGGGGGGAGCGTCTTCAAAAAATGTGACGCGACCGCCTCTCCTGAGTTCTTTCCTTCCTCCATGGGGCTAACGTTTTTTTTTTTTTTTCTGTGCAGCCAGTTATGAGTTCCCGCTTTAAAGCGCTAGTTCTTTAAGGCGAAGATTCTCGGGGAAGACGCAGTTTCTGCAGTCTGGAGGTGCACGAGGCGAACACGAAACGCGGGTTCCGCTCAGCTTATCCGTCGCCGCGACGTGCTGCACTGCTTACAGTGCTACGCCGGAAAAAGCGCTCTTCTAACCCGAAAAGCACAGTTTTAAAAACTGTGTAAAGTTTTAGGGGAAACACCCTGCATAGTACGCTAACAAAGGGTACTGGCCGGGCCGTGCGGGTGGCCGCCGGTCCAACGGGGGAGCCGTGGTACCGCAGTCCACATTTTCATCATCAGCCCCGAGTTTGTCAGGGATCAGAGTGTAGTAAAGCATGTAGGAATTACACCTACTGAGGCTGTTGAATTCTCAAGTTCTATGGCTTGTTTCCAGGAATCAAGTCCGATTTCAGCTCAGTGAGGTTTGAAAGAACTGGCTGCAGAGCAAAAATGGTTCCACAAAATTTAAATGTCAAATCAAAGCCTGCTGGCGGCGTTGGTGTGGCATTTTTTTCATTCACACTGTGAGCATTCCAATACAGTCGTATCGTCTGTTTAATATTTTCGCTGAAATTTCGGTATCGGAAAGCGATGCCGCATTGTGGAGGCAAAGCCAACCACTGCAGTCTTACCATGGAAATAAAGCAGCAGCTTAATCACACTGGTGTAAATCGTTGCTCGCTCCGCCTTGCATTGTACGACGTGCTAAAAAAGAAAAAGTTGTACTGTTCTCCAAATAACAGGAACATCTCTTGATTGACTTATCTGCCTGGCGAGACTTGTGACCACGTAACGCGCGCCTTATTTGATGAACCAAATTTCTTCCAGGCATGGTAGGTAATTGACACTCAGCGTTTGGATCTAGCAAGGGAACAGCAGTTCACAATTGGTAGCGAGGTGATCTAAGTGGTAAAGTAATACGTATGTCTACCTGCGCAGGTAGTGACCGCTAATACGGATCATGAGAGGGAAATAACTAGATGGATAATAATGGGGTGGAGCGCATATGGCAGGTTCTCTCAGATAATGAATGGCAGTATACCAATGCCCCTCAAGAGAAAACTATACAGCAGTTGTCTCTTACCGGTACTCACCTACGGGGCTGGAATGTGGAGGCTAACGAAAATGGTTCAGCTCAAGTTAAGGACAACGCAGCAAGCCATGGAAAGGAAAGTGCTAGGCGTAACGTTAAGAGACCGGAAGCAGGCAGAGTGGCGGAGGGAACAAACGCGGGTTAATGACATCCTAGTCGAAATCAAGAGAAAGAAATGGCTTGGGCAGGGCATGCAATGCGAAGGGAAGATAACCGCTGGTCCTTCAGGGTAACGGAGTGGATTCCAAGAGAAGGCAAGCGTAGCAGGGGGCGGCAGAAAGTTAGATGGGCGGATGAGATTAAGAAGTTTTCGGGTATACCGTGAGCGCAGCTGACATTTGACAGAGTAAATTGGAAAGGCATGGGGGAGGCCTTTGCCCTGCAGTGGGCGTAGTCAGGCAATGGTGATGATGATGATGATTGTTTGGGTAACGCGTATACATGCATGCAAAAAAATCACGGGCGGTTTAGCTTGGGGTTAACCACGAATTATCGTGCGCAGGACCATCAGCCCTGGTTTGTGCATAGTTTATCGTGGTTTTATATGCTTTTGCTTGGACAGAGCTGGCTTACTTTGGTTGATATATATCATATGATGTAAGTTTGTCTTATTTCATCATTTTAGAGTTTTACTGTGGCAAAGCTTACCATTCTCTACACTCAAAGATACGTGGCAGTCCTGGTTCCGCCCCTGACGGTGAAGCGGTTAAACTACGCGCCACTGCCCTTCGATGGCATGTGCTGCCATCGGTGAGGCTTGTGAGATCTATATTATTCCTGAGGAATCTCTCTCGACTAATCATTAAATGGACTGCCGCGGTGGGCAGTTTGCTCACGATCCGGTGAGCAGCTTGTAATGACGTCAAAACGTCACGTGACCAATGCGGCCCACGGGCTAGGAACAGGCTTCGGACAGACAGACAACCAATTTTAGACTGATTGGAAGCGCTAGAGCACTAAAACGGCAACCAAGAGATCGTTCACTCCAGACTCGGGGAGTTAGTGATTACCATTATTCAGCCCAAATACTGCATTTTAGTGAGCCGTTTGATTTTCCAGTGGCCTGAGTAATGTTTTATTTTAGGCGACAG
Source organism: Amblyomma americanum (assembly GCF_052857255.1). Classification (NCBI taxonomy): domain Eukaryota; kingdom Metazoa; phylum Arthropoda; class Arachnida; order Ixodida; family Ixodidae; genus Amblyomma; species Amblyomma americanum. Next base: position 17,239,134 of record NC_135500.1, read on the forward strand.
CATAAAAGCCTCACTACAGCGGAAAGCCGGCATCGCACTGGGAGAAGTTAATAAAGAAATTAAAGAACTTGATAGCTGGGGGAACGGGAACCGAGCCCGTGGCAGCGCTAAAAAATCAGTTCCGCTAGCCGCTGCTTCAGACCACAACGCCATCGCCACAGCTTTTTTTAAACCATGCAATTTATTACATTGAAAATATTGAAATGATATTTACATTATCGAATTATTAACAAAGCTTTGAAAAAGGCCAAGAAACGCATCGCAAGAAGACGGAGCAAGAGAGCGCTAGAGAGAGGTAAGGCTGAGCACATCACCAAGGGGCAGTGCCACTCAGCTTGGTTAAAGTCGGTCGGTTCATACTCTTCCCGTAGATGAACAATCAGTTTGGAGAAATATTACCATCCTGCTTGCACAAAGCGCTAAGCTCTCGAGCTGGGCTTGCAATGTCGTCGTCTTGGTCACGTAGCCGCGTTCACGCGTGTTAAGCTGCCAGTCTCTCACGGTGTAGTTTGAAAGCGTGGTGTTCATCATCTTCCATCTGTGCGCGTTGAAGCGTAATTAAACGAGCATGCAGCAAACCGCACGAAATGGCGGGAGATTAGAAACACTGAAATTCAGAAGACCAAGTGCTATCACAATGCTATCGGGTAATGGTAATAAAGCGACGTATAAACTTCCCTTGTTCGGAGTCTATGCTTTTATTACCACTTAATGTAGTGAAGTTCAGGAGAATCGACTGCTGGGCGAGTTGGTGCATGACTCGAAGATGCAAGAGCAACCTCTCGCGACCAATGATTGAATTAACTGCCACCTGTCATGGTGGTTAGTTTGCTCACAATCTGGTTATATATCAGAAGGGTAGAAACTTGGGCTTGTTGGTGCATTTTCAAGGGTAGAATTGGTAGCGCAAAAAAACACAGGGACACAGAAAGACAACACCACAAAGCGCTAACTTCCAACATAAGATTTATTTCGTGAAAGACGGGTGGTTTTTATACTGACTTATCATGCACTACTATCAGACCACCGCTAGCACCGCATATCAGACAAATATAGGATCTCCTTTGGCAACAGAGCAACTGAAGGACTACTTACACAATCATCATCCAACAAAGAAATCCATTCCGCTTCAATTGGAGTGGTACGCAATGACACACACGGCAGTGGGCTGACAAACCTTTTCCACGCATATCACGTACATCACGCCCATGTTCCCGAAGCATGTCATTCAGGCATCTGCCTGTTTGCCCTACATACTGTTTGCCAGCGCTTTGTGATGTTGTCTTTCTGTGTCCCTGTGTTTTTTGCGCTACCAATTCTACCCTTGGTTATATATGATGACAGCACAAGATCACGTGACCTGAGCAGCCCACCTGTGCTGCTTCTCTGGGGGTTGCCGGCTGGGCTAGCCGACGACGCTGGGTTTTCTGCACAACGGGAGCCTTAACGGTTCCGCGTTAATACACAGCACCCGCCACGACGTTGAGGAGGTAATCATGAATGCCAACGTTCGATCTCGATGGGATCTCGCGGCGGCGTTTGTGTGTAGGTGAAGTGTGCAAGCAGCCGGCTTTTCATGAAGGTGAAATCAGTCCGCAACTGTGTTTTTGGAGTAACTCCCGCAAAGCGGCGAAATTTCACAACGGATCTCGGCTCGAACAGGAAAGATGCCTGCTGGACAGCACCATGGTTTTAAAAAGGCGTGCTCATATCGCATACTTGGAAAGGTTAGCACTGCCGTTCCATCAAGTGTCAGACTGCCCTTATGTATTGGAAGATATTCGAGGGTATAAGGCTTCTGTTGCACCTGCGCAGCGACCGCTGACCACTGCAGCTCTCGCTCATGCGTTTGCCTGCCAAATTACAGAGGCAGGGCCCTGAGGGATGAGGATTGCGCACTGAGCTCATGGTGTGAGCGTACTTTGCTGAGAACTCGCTGTTGTGGTCGGGAGAATGCTGAGAACTCGCTGTTGTGGTCGGGACGAATGCCATTGAAGGATGGCTGTTGCTAGCGAGGACACAAATTGAGGCCCTGATTGCCTCGTCTAACGCATGCAGATTCACCAAAACACACGGCTCTCAACAGCGCGGCGATTTTACCCCGTCTCCCCCCGGCTGAGGCGAAGCCACTCTCGCTTGCATCGGCAGGCAAGTAGAATTGGCGGGCAAGAAATTGTTGTATTCCCGTGCAGGCACACTTTGGGTGAGAGGGAGTGCGCTGCAGTGCCAAACTGTTCGTGGCGCCCCTAGCGGCTGCCTTCGATGTGCCCCGGAGGAGAGCGGCTCTATTTACGGCCGCAAAGCGATTTGTTTACCGCAGACTCGAAGCACCTGGTAGAGACGCTCCTCGTGGCGGCTTCCAGCTTTGGCGCGCCTCTGATGGGGCAGCGACCAGCGCCGCAGTCCTTAGTGCCGTTGTGCGTGTAGCATAAAGATCGTCATCTCCACACCCATGCCTTTCCACACCGCTACAGCCTTTAGGTTGGAAAAACGCTCGTGCAGTTCCTCTGTTCAAATGAAGTCATCGATTGACAGTTAACAATTATTGCCCTTTTTTTGCTTGATGTAGTTATTGCAGAGTTTTCGAGCATATTGTTGCCGGCTACTTGCAAGGTTTCATTGTGACCTCAATGCTCTGTCTGAAAATCAGCATGGGTTTAAACAGCGCACTGTTACTCCGACTGTATTGTCATCGCATGAATTTGTGCATGTGATGGAAAGCTCTTCTAGCTCGAAAGCCTCTGAGTGGCAAATGTAACTGGGACAGCCGACACCTTAGTCGCGCTTTCAAGTACGCCACCCGTCGGAAGCATACAGCCCAAGGGGTTTGCTTGCGAGGCCTTCAGCGTGCCTGGTTATGCATACTCAGGGACCGTAATCTCATCTCCAACGATAAATGGCTTCGAGTTCACAATCCTAGAAAGCTTTGCATCGCGAGGTGCTCTAGAGAGCCCCACCAGACAGCTTACAAGCGAACCCCTTGGGCTGTGTACTTTTGACGGGGGCTGTACGTAGCGGTGGTGACCGCCTGCAGAACACCGTGGTTCGCATAATATTTCGTGCTTAAAAATGCTAACTAACCCGACAGCCATTTTGTTTACTGAGAAAAGCTTTTGATAAGGTGCCTCATGGCAGACTTCTGCGCAAAATGTAGTAAATCGCTGTTTTTTTTCATATCATTCGATGAATTGAAGCCTAATTGAATGACAGAAAACAGTATGTACAAATAAATAATACCCCTTCAAGGGCGCTTCTTGTTTCTTTCGAATTACCACAATGCCCGGACAGTTGTTTGTAGTATATGGGAATTATTTATTTGAGGCTTTTCCTGACTATGCATCATTTGTGATGATTGTGTGGTGTCCAAATAAATTTCTTCCGAACATGATCACCTCTCTGTACAGCAAACAAGTTTCGCTATTCATCAGTGGTCTTTGAAGTTTGATTTGGAGCTAAACAGTGGAAAAAAAAAACATTATTTTCCAGAAAGAATTGTCTAAAATTGCTTCCTTGTTGTTTTCATGGCAGTGACACTTGAGAAGTTGAGAAATATAAATACGCAGGCATTGCAGTTAATAGTCAGTTCAACTGGGTGACACACGTTACTAATATTTCTACAATAGTTAAGGGTTTTATGAATAAAATTGCAAACTGCTTCAATACACGTAATGAAATTCGCTTATGATAGCTTATCATGCTTCACCAGTGTTCGACGGGTGCACAAAAAAGGACATCATGCAGCTTGAAAGGGTAAACAGAAAAGCTGTCAGGGTCATGTTTGGAGTCTGAACAATCCAGAAGCGAAGAATCCCATCCCAGGTAACGTGTTCAAATAAATTTAAGAACTGGACACCCGTGTGAACATAACACGACTGACATTTCTCTACAACAGCCTGAGAGAAAAAAATAAACTGCGCACTGTATTAAGCCACCTTAAGTAGGAACTCGTCAAGTTCACGAGTACGCACTTGCTCCGATATTTTATATCTTTTATACACTTTCATGCACAGTTTTTTCTTGACCTGCCGAATGCTTGGATTCCTTAATGACAAAACTATTTCAATCCGAAAATTTTGTTGGAAAACTGGAACGCCTTTTAGCAAACTAATTGTGCGAGTTTGTGTTCTTGTATTATGCACTTATGCTGGTAAAAATTCTAGGTTTTTATGTTTTAACTGTATGCAGAAAGTATACACTTAACTCGTGATTGGGCAGTTCTGCAGTATTTTGAAATGAAAATAAAATAGTTTGAAATAGTGACCCTATCATGAGCTTGCCTTCTCTTGGAATTTTCTTCCCCTCTGTTGATCAGCAGTCTCGCATAGGCGGTACGGCATGAAAGAGGAAGACACGCTCAGACTCGTAAGCAGCCTGATAGTCAGCCGAGTCACCTATTCACTGCCCTACCAGATACCAACCAAAGCCGACATGGAACAGATAGATGTAATATTGCCACACTGCTCACATTCTGCGAGCGCCGCCATGCGGCCGAGCGGCATTACTGGGCTCGTGTGGGAGCGAAGAAGAGGACGTTCCCGTTCGAACGCGCGCTGCTGGGTTTCTGGCCTTCGGATTAAAATAGCTCCTTTTCGTGCCGCCCTACGTTTGTCGGCGACATTTTGGTGGAGGCGCTGGGTATCGTTCCATGAACGCTCACCCCGAGGGCAACTCTGACGCTGATCAGCGACGCTTGGACACAACACCCGTCCACAAAGCGAGCCGCCGCCTGCGAGGCCTGCAACCTGAGTGTCAGCCACTGACGAGGCCGGTGCGTACCATGACGTCTACTACAGGCAGTCAGACAGGCCAGCCTTCCGGCACTGTCCCGCCCGTTGTAGTTCTCACCCCTCGCTCACCACCATCCTTCCACGGCGATCGGTTTGAGGACGTCGAGGACTGGTTGTCCAGCTTTGACCGTGTGGCCACTTTTAACCAGTGGGACGACGACCGAAAACTACGAAACGTCTATTTCTCGTTCCAAGAATCTGCGAAGACGTGGTTCGAGAACCATGAGGCATCCTTTACGAACTGGGAAGCGTTCCGCCGTCAGTTGCTGGCTACCTTCAGCACAAACGCCCGCAAGGAAAATGCCGAACTCGCCCTTCGCACCAGGTCACAGCAGGCGAACGAAAGCGTCGCTATGTTTATTGAAGACATGGCACGTCTTTTCAATCGGGCTGACCCTGCCATGCCAGAGGCTACCAAGGTGCGCCACCTCATGCGTGGCGTGAAGGAGCAGCTCTTCGCTGGCCTCATACGCGACCCACCAAGAACCGTCGCTGACTTCGCTAAAGTAGCCACAGGCATGGAACGTTCCTTAGAGGAACGCAGTGCGCAGTACGGTCGTCCGGGAAGTGTTGCGGCCAGCAACTATTGTGCGTCCCTGCCAGTCGCCGGGGACGAGGCTCTTCGGGAGCTTGTGCGGAGTGTAGTTCGCGAAGAACTGCGCAACCTCCGCTTAGATGCTCCACCTGCCAGTGTTGCAGCTGTAGCCGATGCCGTCCGCGAGGAAATTCGGCGAGCAGTCCAGCCACCACCGGCACCACAGCCGGAGCCGTACGCCAGGAGCTACAACGAAGCCCTACGGACTCCGCAGCCGGAGCCGTACATCATGAGCTACAGTGAAGCTCCGCGGAGACCTGCGCCAGTTCCACATGCGTTCCGCCCTGCTGCCGAACAAACGGAGGGGTACTTTCCCTCCGCCGAGCTGCGTGACCCGCGCCCTGTTCGAAAAGCTGACGTGTGGCGCACACCCAACAACCGGCCACTATGCTACCACTGCGGGGAGCCCGGTCATATCCTCCGCAACTGCCCCTACCGGCGGATGGGATTAAGAGGATTTCCACCGAGCGCACCTCGACCGCGCTATGGTGAGAGACCGCGAGACATTGAGCAGTACCTGGCCGATAATGTGCTGCCCTCAACGCCTCCACGACGCCAGTCTAGGTCGCCGTCTCCAAGACGAGTTCCTCCACCCAGTCATGCACCATCATCTGGCCAATTCAGAGGCACGTCTCCCCGCCGGGAAAACTGAAGACGGCGTCCTCTGGGGGTAGGACCGCCGCTGCCGCAGACAGTGAACAGCCTCCACCCGACGATTTTATGCGACGACCCCACCCGCCGACCTTAAAGACGATCCCACCGCCGACCTCACCGACGACCTCAGCGACGACCCCATCGAGTTCGAAACCAAAAACCTCGCCGACAAATTGTCAAACAATTGTTTCCGCCGCCGAAATTCTTGTTGCCGCCGATGGCTATGACGTATCTGCACTCGTCGATACCGGAGCCGACTTTTCTGTCATGAGTAGTAACCTAGCCGCAACCCTCAGAAAGGTTCTAACACCTTGGCATGGGCCGCAGATACGCACAGCTGGTTGCCATGTGGTAACGCCGGTTGGCGTCTGCACCAGCCGTATAAAGATCCGCGGTGCAACTTTCACTGGCTCCTTCGCCGTGCTACGAGAGTGCTCTAAAGAACTGATTCTCGGCATGGACTTCCTTAAAGAGTATGGGGCGGTCATCAACCTGCACGAGCAATTGGTATCGTTTTCGACACAGCGAGCCGTTGATACCGACCCCGAGCCGCACAGAGCACCATTACGCATCTCTGATGACCACACAACGATACCGCCGAGAGCAAGCAAGTTTGTCACAGTCCAGTGTGATACCAGCTCCGGTACTCGGGGCATTGCCGAAGCGAATATGTCGCTGCTACTGTCTCGGCAAGTTTGCGTTGCTCGCGCCCTTGTCGACCTTGTTCACGCGCGTACCACGCTCTTAGTGACCAACTTTAGTTGTGAACCCCAACATTTGACGAAAAACACGGTGATTGCCCATTTTGAAGAACTTGGCGAGCATGCCGGCCAATGTGCCTTATCAACAACGGCCCCCGAAATAGCTGAACAGGACACTGCAACAGCCATTAGGACCGACGTGAACCCTGACCTTCTGACCAATCAGAAACGCCGCGTGGAAAGCCTTATTGACTCTTTCCGCGACTGTTTTGCATCAACATCCAAGGTTCGCCAGACGCCAATAACTAAGCACCGTATTATCGTCGACAGTGACCAGAGACCGCTATGTCAGCGTCCTTATCGTGTTTCGTCGAAGGAGCGCGATGCTATCCGCCGCCAAGTTGCCGAAATGCTCCACGACGACGTCATACAACCATCGACGAGCCCCTGGGCGTCACCTGTTGTTCTCGTCGCAAAGAAGGACGGCAGCCTACGGTTCTGTGTAGATTATAGACGTCTCAATAACGTTACCAAAAAAGATGTCTATCCACTGCCGCGCATTGATGACTCATTAGACCGCCTCTGCCATGCTACCTACTTTTCGTCACTCGACCTTTGTAGCGGTTATTGGCAAATCAAGGTCGACGAACGTGACCGAGAAAAGACCGCCTTCGTTACTCCTGACGGACTGCACGAATTTAAGGTGCTTCCTTTCGGCTTGTGTTCAGCCCCTGCGACGTTCCAACGTATGATGGACACCGTACTAACCGACCTGAAGTGGCAGTCCTGCCTTGTCTATCTCGACGACGTCGTGATTTTCTCCGACACGTTCGAGGAGCACCTGAAACGTTTGCGTGCCGTCTTCGAAGCAATTCGTTCTGCGGGTCTGTCTCTCAAGCCTGAAAAGTGCCACTTCACATTTCGGGAGCTCAAGTTTCTTGGCCACATTGTGAGCGCTCAGGGCGTTAGCCCCGACCCAGAAAAGACCGCCGCCGTTGCTGCATTTTCCCAGCCAACAGATAAACGAAGCTTGCGGCGTTTCCTGGGGCTTTGCGCCTATTATCGGAGGTTCGTTCAAAACTTCTCCAAGCTCGCAGAGCCGCTGACTCGCCTGACAAAAGACTCCGAACCCTTTTTCTGGGGCCAAGATCAGGAAAAAGCTTTCATAGAGCTTAAGGCCCGCCTACAATCTACGCCTATCCTTGCCCACTTCGACGAGCAGGCCGACACGGAACTGCACACAGATGCCAGCAATGTGGGCCTCGGTGCGGTGATTGTGCAGTGGCAAGACGGTGTGGAACGCGTGATCGCATACGCAAGTCGCACTTTGTCCCGTTCTGAAGTGAATTATTCCACAACGGAAAAGGAGTGTCTCGCCGTTGTGTGGGCATGCAATCACAAAATTTCGTCCATACCTGTACGGCCGCCCGTTTCGAGTCGTCAGCGATCATCACTCCTTGTGCTGGCTTGCGAACCTCAAAGATCCATCGGGGCGACTTGCACGGTGGAGCCTTCGGTTGCAAGAGTTCGACGTCACCATCGTGACGGCAGCATAGCGATGCAGACTGTCTCTCCCGAGCTCCTCTTCCGTGCCCACCAGATGAGTCCGACGACGATTCTGCTTTCCTCGGCGCTGTCACCACATCCGACCTTGCCCACCACCAGAGGGCCGACTGCGAACTGCTGCCTCTAATCGAGCACCTCGAAGGAACCGCTCCGTCTCCGCCCAGACTCTTCTCGCGCGGACTTTCATCGTTTTGCTTAATAGATGGAGTCCTCTACAAGAAAAACTACGGTCCGACCGACACTGCGTATCTCCTCGTTGTCCCAACCGTGCTTCGTAAAGAAGTTCTCGCTGCATGCCACGACGACCTTTCTTCTGGCCACCTCGGTTTTTCCAGAACATTGGGACGCCTCCGCCACAGGTACTACTGGCCACGGCTTGCTGCGGTCGTCCAACGCTACGTTCGAACCTGCCGTGAGTGTCAACGACGGAAGGTACCACCGACAAAACCGGCCGGCCTTCTGAAGCCAATTGATCCACCGCAAATCCCATTCCAACAAGTCGGCATGGACTAACTGGGCCCATTCCCGGTGTCCTCCATGGGAAACCGGTATATTGTTGTTGCCACGGACTACCTAAGCCGCTATTGTGAAACCAAGGCTCTTCCCCGTGGCACCGCGGCTGAAATTGCACAGTTCTTTGTTCACCACATCGTGCTTCGCCACGGCGCCCCCGTGGTTGTATTAACTGACCGGGGAACCGCGTTTACGTCGGCTCTTAAACACGAGGTCCTCCGTCTTAGTGGCACCAGTCATAGAAAAACGACTGCTTACCATCCCCAAACGAATGGACTTACTGAGAGGCTGAACAAGACCATCACAGATATGATGTCTATGTATGTCGACGCTGACCATCGCAACTGGGACGAAATACTTGCCTACATCACGTTTGCGTACAACACCGCCCTCCAAGAAACGACGCGCTTCACCCCCTTCCGCTTGGTGTATGGCCGAGATGCCCTGACCATGCTTGACGCCATGCTGCTCCCGGATTGTACCCCCTCGTCTGTCCCAGGCGCTGACCAATTCGTTCGCGATGCAGAAGCCGCTCGCCACCTTGCTCGACAACGCATTCGCCACCAGCAGACAACTGACGCCCGGCGTTACAACCTCCGCCACAGGGAGGTGATTTACCAACCCGGCGAGCACGTCTGGGTATGGAGCCCTATACGTGTGCGCGGTCGCTCTGAAAAGCTTCTGCGGCGCTACTTCGGCCCCTACGAGGTGCTACGTCAACTCAGCGATGTGAACTATGAAGTGTACCCGCAAGGAGTTGTCCGGTCTTCTCGCCCGCCCAAGTCTGAAGTCGTCCACGTGTCCAGCATGAAACCGTATTACGCCCGTTAGCCCCTCCCGGAGTTCACATTCAGTGCTGCCACCACACGCCATCGCACTTTCGGTGTCTCCACACTCTTTATCCCCCTTGCCGGAGGCATCGAGGCGATTCCTCTTGAAAGGAGGGGGGCAGTGCCACACTGCTCACATTCTGCGAGCGCCGCCATGCGGCCGAGCGGCATTACTGGGCTCGTGTGGGAGCGAAGAAGAGGACGTTCCCGTTCGAACGCGCGCTGCTGGGTTTCTGGCCTTCGGATTAAAAAAAGCCCCTTTTCGTGCCGCCCTACGTTTGTCGGCGACAACATTAAGGAAGGCATATAAGACCGCCCTGCATCTACCTAGAAACACACCGAACGAGAAACTACTCCAGCTAGGGATTAGTAACACCTTCCAAGAGCTGAGGGAGGCCCAAATCAGGGCACAGTATACGAGACTCCGAGGCACGCCAACAGGCCGGGAACTGCTGAAAAGAACAGGGTTGAAACACAAGAGCGCCTTGACATGTACAGGGACGTCCCGGATGGAATTAGAAAAGCCATTCGGGTCGCACCCCTGCCCAGGAACATGGATCCAAACCTGCACGAAGGAAGACGGAAAGCAAGAGCGGAGTATATCGAGCGAGGGTTAGCCAATCTGGAAAACACGGTCTTCACGGACGCGGCGCTGTACCTGGTGGATAGGAAGCGCACGGCCGCGGCTGTAGTAGTCGACCACCAGGGAGAACTGATCACCTGTGCAGCGGAAGAGGCTGCGGACGCAACAGAAGCCGAGGAGGTTGCCATAGCTCTAGCGGTCGCTTGCGGCTCCCAGGGAAACAAATCTCTAAACATACTTACAGACTCTAAATAGGCATGTAGGAACTACACTAGGGGAAGGATAGGTGCCGCAGCCATGAACATACTCAGAAAAGCGCGTGTCTCGGACACAAAACACATACACAGCCTGGTTTGGATACCCGGACATGCAGGTATTAAGGGAAATGAAAGAGCGGACGGCCATGCTCGAGCGATGAGTTTCCGAGCGGGATTACCGGACGACTTTTGCACCCGAGCCTGCGACGGGGGGTATGCAGAGCACCTGGCCCTATACAGGGGCTTAAGGTATAAATATCATCCGCCACACAAGGCACTAACAAAGGAAGAGGCTACCGGGTGGCGCAGACTGCAGACGGGTATTTTTCCAAATTTACACATACTAAACAAGATGTTTCCGACACAATACAGAGCCACATGCCCGTGGTGCGGGGCGGTACCAACGCTGTACCACATCACATGGGAGTGTGAGCGAAACATAAAATTCCACCAACACAAACACACAAGTGCGGAGCAATTGGAGAGCCGGCACGTCAGCAGCGAGCTCACGGTCCAAAGGACCCTGGTGCAGCACCCTTACGAGGCAGCGCGGCTCAGCGGAGCCCTGGAATGAGGGCCCGACCTTGCGAAGACGGGATCCGGGATCGCCTGATATGAAGACGACGCGGATCCTGCTGCCGCCGAACTACGCAAATGTTCAATAAAAGTTTTTCACTCACTCCCCTCTGTTTAAGGTAACATCAACTTGCCCCTCTTCTGTGTCTCCGTAGACAGGACTGCATAGTGAAGCAAACGAAAAATGGTGAAAGAATGAAGTTACCTTAGTGGCTCGATGCCCCCCCCCCCCCCTCAAAAAAAAAAATTAGAAGACTAACGGACAAGCGATGCTGCTTTCACAAATAACCTGCTACGCTCAGATTTCTCACTCAGACGTGAGATATTGAAATCAGCGCTGCATACGAGGTGGCCTGATGGCTCCATGTTTACGCGCATTATTGTGGTAGCAGTTGGTTGTGGCTTCTGCGCATGGGCTGCTGCGTTACCACGTGTGGCGACATGCTTTCTCTCGAGCGTATACAATTTGTTCCATTTATTGGATGCTGCCGACTGCCTGTTGGCAGTCTATTGAGAACTCAAAGCCATTTGCACCGAAATGCGAAAGCAGCAAACCGGCAATGACAGTACAAAGAAGGCCTAGTACACCAAGGGACGAATGCGATGGCAAGAGACCTCGGTGAGTCGATGGTGACATCGTGCACAATATAAGCACACACGCGCATAAAGGCAACATACAAGATGAGAAAACAAAAAGCCAAGAATATAACGCCCTTCGTTACAGATGAGTTTTCGCCGGAGATACGAAGCTCGCAACCGAGGCCGGGCTCTAGCTATCGCTTGCGGCAGAGAGTTACCGCATCAAGTCCCAAGTAACACAGGCGCACTGTCGGACCTCAGACGTTTCTTGGATTTAACGGAAAAGAAATTTCTTTTGCTCATGGAGCATGCTCATTTCATCACACACTCAGACATTTCATGCAGTTGGCTTGCGTTACTACATCGCAATAAATTTTTGCCTAATGTCACCAGCATCATCATCAAATTGACTACACCCACTGCAGGACAAAGGCCTCTCTTATATCTCTTCAATTAACCCTCTTCTGTGCCAGCTGCGGTGACCCTATCCCCGCAAACTTCCTAATCTCATCAGCCCACCTAACCTTCTGCCGCCCCCTGCTACGCTTACTTTCTCCTGGAATCCACTCAGCTACCCTTAAGGACCAGCGGTTATCTTGCCTTCGCATCATATGCCCTGCCCAAGCCCATTTGTTCCTATTGGCTTCGACTGGGACGTCATTTAACCGCATTTTCCCCTCACCCACTGTGGCCGCTTCCGGTCTCTTAGCGTCACACCTACCGTTTCAAATTGCCCCTACCGTCAACCACGCCCTGCCTGGCCTCGTTGAATGCTTTGGTCGCTTTACGCCGATCGACCACCTGCTGGGTTCGTTATAAATTTTTTCCAGGCGTGAAGAAGACAGTATTTGAGCATAATTTCCTAAATAATGAACCTGAACACTTTTGTAGCGTTAGCTACATTACGGTATCATTTCGAGCCTTCTGCGTGGCGGCGCCGCCACCCTGTGGCTGCGCTGCCATCCTGTGGCTGCGCCGCCACGCTGTCATGTGCTTTCACGTGGTGCAGAGCAGCTGCCGGCGGCACGGTGCCGTGGCTGGTCACATGGTTTGTCACGTGGTTGGTTAACCATTAAACCACCTAAAGCTAAACCACCGTCTAACCTAAGCGTATGTAGTGAAACGGAGCGGCGAAAAACGGACTTTGCAATTCGACTGAGCGAGTTACACTCGACCAGCTGTAGTTATCGCGTCACTCTGGGTTTAACCAGAGCTAAACCACCGCCATTTTTTTTGTAGCGATAGCTAAATTACGGTAGCATTTCGAGCCTTCAGCGTGGCGGCGCCGCCACCCTGTGGCTACGGTGCCAACCTGTGGCGGTGCTGCCACCTGTGATAAAGATGAAGTGTGGCAAGTGCGCTGCACGCACTCGCGCGCATGGGGGGAGAGAAGACGACGAAGTAGGGAATACAGATCGGCTCGACCGTATGCTACGTGTACTGTTTCATTGCTAATTATCATTACTACGATACAACATATTTTGGCGACGAGGCAACCACCCTGTGGTTGCGCGGCCACCCCGTGGCTGCGCCGCCACGCTGTCACGTAGTTGGCCACGTGGTTCGGAGAAGCTTCCCGCGGCGCGGCGCCGTGGCTGATCACGTGGTTGGCCACGTGACTAAGTTCCACTCGGCTAGCTGTAGCTATCGCGTCACTGCAGGTTTAACCAGAGCTAAACCACCAACAATTTTATTTTACAGCGTTTCTCTCGACACAAGCTAATAAACATGGTTTCTTGATAATGTTTTGAGACATGAAAATATCGAAATGTATAGTGAGCTATACACTTTGAACTGACAGCTGAACAAACAGTAAAGCTTTATCTGGCTCATTGCGCTTTCTAAATTATGTGCCCGAATACATTCCTGAACTCCTGGTAGGCACTAAAGTGAGATTAGAATGTGCCTTGTGAGAGCAGAGTTGGCACTATGGAGTTTATTTCAGCCTTCTGGCTGCAATCACCGTTTTCAAATAACATAACAGCATAGGCGAAGATAATCAATCACATTTCACCTAGAACACGCAATAGCTCCGGAATTCTGTTGATAGCTTTCTTGAGAGTTCTGTATGAGAGTTCTCTTTGAAGGCAGGATGTTTCAGTGAGACAGCAATGGTAATAGCGCTGCAATTAGACGTACACAAGAAAGACTGACACAGGACATGCGCAGTGAAGGTTAACTAAATGTTAAAAAAAAAGCTCGTTGCTATAAAAATTGCGTCTGCGCCACTGTAATACTCTAATAACAGTGTTTGTGGGCATCGCAAAGCAGGTGAATCCTGATAAGTAGTAAAGCGGGTCACTTATTTCTATTAGTTAATTTTTAACCATTAAAGTTAGATGCATGGCTATCATTACACATTTGTGGCTGGTGGTTAGTATAGCTGCGTAATTTTTACGATTTCGAACGCTGTTACTTTCGGCCATGTGGCTCGACATAGTCTGGCCTCTCGCGCGCGCTGCTACGCACACCAACTCGTGTCGCTCTGTTGCGCACGTGTCACGTGACATTTTCTGCTTACCCGCGCTGCGTTGCTGCCGTCAGCTGGTGGCCATAGCAGCCGGCCCCAAAGAAGCGTGGTGCTCAATGCTCACGAGGGAGGGCCAAAGCTTGTTTAGCCACAGCGTCGAAGGTAATCTCGTTTTTATAATTTATACTGCTATAATTAACGACCAGGTACAAAATTCCATGCAATTAAAACTATGCACCTAACTGTAATAGTTGAAAGTTGGCCATCGGCTAAGCATCTTGATAATTAACAGGATTAGCCTGGTTTTTGATGCCCGCCAACAGTAGTATTAAAGTGCCGTAGACGCCGTCAACCTACCTCGATCAGGGAGCATATTTTTAAAATTTCGGTTAACTTTCGCTGAAACGGTCTTTTAACGATAAGTGAAGGTCACAAGTAAGTGAATTCATGTCTGTTATATTGTTTACTTTTTGGGAAGCCTTCTTTTTTATGTCCGGTGCTGTGTTCACATTCCCAATATGAAGTTCTCGTAGTAATTATATTTTAATGTTGAAATTTCTTCACAATATCTCTCGCTTGAAATGCCTGTAAACGCTTCAGCACATGAACTTGGCGAGACCTTGGCATTCATTTATTTTCGTCGTTTATTCTATGGCTGTTCTCAATGCATGATTGGTGCAAAAAACCAAAGCAGCGCTAACAAAACGACGACGTTAGTAAAAGGCAAAAACACGCACTGACTACTACTGATCGAAGCGCGTTTTATTTACGTAAGCACTATATAGCGATAGGAAAACGGAAATGATTACATACACTATATGCCCTAGTGAACGAAAAAAACAAAATGATTGGTACACATAGATTAAATGACTGAAGATACTACAGTCTCTTATTCAAAAGCGCGATCGAAGGCGCGCTGACGCAGTTGGTTCCCCTTGTATGGATGATGAAAGTTCCGTGAATTTCTCTGGCTGTTTTTTCCTGGTAACTTCTTAGAACGCGCGTCTGGTGAAGCTTCGGGCCGCAATTTACACGGCACTTGCAGTGGATCGGGAGATTGCTTGCTGAGCGGGTCATCAAGGCAACGTCCTGCCTGACCGAAATACGTGCGACCGCATTCAGGCGATATCTCATTAACTACGTCTTTCTGCAAGGAACACAGCGTTCTTCACGTTTTTCAGTGCAAGACGGCTGTTTTTGATCTTTGCAATTCACTTTTCGGATAATATCGGCTAGCTTTCTTGGAGCCGAAAAGCAACTCGGGTGCCAGCGTGATTTGCAGCCTTCTTTAGCCGGTGGGACAGAGCATGCAAGTGCGTTACAAAGGGAATTATGGCCGTCCTAGTATAATAATTCGGTATGCGCTTTCTTTTGCCTAGGCATACTTTCCTCAGGAGCACTTCTGTCAGGTCCTTGAGAAAAACTATATGGTTTATATGGGTTTAACGTCCCAAAGCGACTCAGGCTATGAGAGACTCCGCAGTGAAGGGCTCCGGAAATTTCGACCACCTGGTAGCTGAGTGGTTATGGCGCTTGGTTGCCGGCCCGAAAAAAGCGGGTTCGATCCCGGCCGCGGCGGTTGAATTTCGATGGAGGCGAAATTCTAGACCCGTGTGCTGTGCGATGTCAGTGCATGTGAAAGAACCCCAGGTGGTCGAAATTTCCGGAGCCCTTCACTACGGCTTCCCTCATAGCATGAGTCGCTTTGGGACGTTAAACCCCCATAAACCAAACCAAAACATCACCACAGACGGCCATCTGGCGGTTCATTGTAAAAAATGTGACGCAGAACCACCTTGCCATCCCCTGTTCGACAAGATTGTCATTTTGTATCGGCACCATGACTATAGAAATCAAGGAAGCATGTGAGATAGCACGGGCAGATCAATGCGTCAGTATTTTTCAATGAAGACTTGATGACTTTCACCGCAGCTTCGGCGAGTCCGTTGCTCTGGTGATAGTGTGGGCTAGAGGTGATATGCGTGAAGCCGTATTCACGAGCAAACCTGGTGAAGTCGGATGACGAAAACTGCGGACCATTCTCGGAGACCACCACCTCTGAGATACCGTGGCGGGCCAAAATTGATTTGCAGTGTGTGATTACTATACCGGAAGTTAACTTTTCCAGAAGAACATGTTCAGGATATCGGGAGTAGTAATCAGTCACGATTAATTACCAATGGCTATTGAAAAAGATTAAGTCCATTGCAACGCGCTGCCAAGGTCGAGGCGGAAACTCGGTGCTTTGCAAAGGCATTTTTGGGTTGCCGGTTGTCTTTATACAGTCTCGGCAGTTTTTCACGGCAGTCATGATGCCTTTGGTCACCGTTGGCCACCAACAGTGTCCTTGGCGCGAGCTTGCGTCTTCGTACTGCCGAAGTGGCCTTCGTGCAGAAGACGCAGAATTTCGTTCCTGCAGGATAGTGGATCAACCACATGGGCTGCATAGAGTAACAGATCGTTTTCTGTGGTGAGTTGGCCACGATGCTCGTAGAAAGGCCCGACCTCAGGGGGCAAATCCCGTCTGTAAGGCCAGTTTTTCTTGCAGTGTTCTAGGAGATACAAGCACATGCGATCTGATTTTTGGGACTCTTTCAGCCACTGAAGGCTGTGTTGCTTGATGGGATGGGTTGTCATCACACAGCGGACGAAAGCTTCGAAGTCGCCCTCTAGCTCGGTGTCACCGGTCTATTGCTATTGAAGTGGCGCTCTGGAAAGCGTGTCAGCGGCGAGGAGGTCTTTTCCAGGGACGTACGCCACCTCGTACTGGTACCGCTTCATCCTCATTTTGAGCCACTGTAGTCGAGGTGTAAGGTCATCAAGACTCTTTGACATAAATATTGGTACCAGTGGCTTGTGGTCGGTCTCGAGTGTGGTGGACTTGCCGACGAGATAGCTGCTGAACTTTCCGCAAGCCCAAACCAGGGCAAGAGCCTCTTTCTCTATTTGCCCATAGCGTTTCTCTGTGTCAGATAGAAGCCGGGAGACATAAACGATGACCGAAAACTTGCCACTGGTCGGTTTCTGTCGAATCACCGCCCCCAGTCCATAGGAAGAAGCGTCTGCACTGACTACTGTATCCTTTGTAGCGTCGTACGCCCCTAGCACTGGGCGAGACGAAAGTAGTCGCTTCCACTTGCTGCTGAGGAATGTCCCAAACAAATTCCTGCTTTTTTGACAGCAAGCAAGTGAGCGGTTGGAGCACGTCATGGAGGTTAGGGACAAAGCGATAAAGATAGGTTGCCATCCCAAGTACCCTTTTCAGCTCGCTTCTGTTGGTCGGTCTGTTCATCTTTAAGATGGCCTCAACCTTTTTGTCGTCCGGTTTGATTCCTTGTTGATCAAGCTTGTGACCCGGGAACGTGAGCTGATCTACGTGAAACAGGCAGTTGTTCTCGTTCAGCGTGACACCTGCCGCAGTTAGTCGTTTAAGAACGGTGCGAAGTGTCTCTTTGTGCTCTCTTTCGTCTGAGCCCTAGATAAGGATGTCGTCCATATGACACACAACTCTGTTGACACCTTCCAGAATTTTTAAGGTCTGCTTCAGGAATTGTTCGGGAGCGGACGCGATGCCAAATGGAAGTCTGTTGAAGGAAAACCTCCCGAATGGTGTGATGAAAGTAGTGAGCTTCTTGCTGCCTTCACTTAGTGGTATCTGCCAGAACACTGAATTCGCATCGAGCTTCGAAAACTCTTGGCTACGTGGAGCAGCCCGAGTGTATGCTCAACAGAGGGAATCGGATGCCACTCTCGTAGGAACGTGACGGTTGAGCTCGGTGAATTAGAAGGAAATTCTAGCATCACCGTTTGTTTTTCGGACTACCACCATTGGTACACATCATTCAGTCGGCTCATCAACAGGTGAAATAACGGTAATTATTTTCATTCGCTGCAATTCAAGCCTTGTTTTCGTGTAGAGCGGAGTTGATATGCGGCGAGGGGTGCTCAAAGCAAATGCTTTCTCACCTTCGCACAGGAGAATGTGGTGTTCTCTTAGTAGCTTGCCGAGGCCTTGAAACAACGAAGGAAATTCGTCTCTTGGGCTCACCTTCTTTGCGACGGACAGACGAAGGTCAGCACCTGCAAGTCTTTGATGCCAGGCTTACCTAGTAAAGGAGTGTGGACATCTTCCAGCACGTAGACGTCTTGGAGCGTTTCACGTCCACGGTAGGCGAGTTGAAGACGCGCTGCACCCTTGGCTGCGAGAGGTATTCCATCCGGACCGTAGAGCTGCCGAGGAGCACACGACAACGGAGGCTGATGTCGGAGCATGCTGAAAGTCGTAGGCGGGAGGACAGATTCGTCGGCACCTGTGTCGATCTTGAATTTGACAGGTTGACCTTGTACGAGGATGGTTGTCTCCCATGTCGACGTATCGAAGGACGTGACGGTTCCGAGAAATCAACCTTCGCCGTCAGGTCCTGATGCTTCAACGATGTCAACCCGGCGTGCCATGCAGACAGACGCGTAGTGGCCCTTTTTGTGGCAGCCCCTGCATACTTTCGTCCGCGCTGGGCACATTGAACGGGGATGTCGTTCTTTCCCACACCAACGACACAATGTCGGAACGCTGTCTGGACGCGGATGTGGCTTTGATTCAAAGCGTTCTCGGCCGTCGTTGACGTGAGCAGAGTTCCCGGAGTGGCTGACTTGCAGTCTGCCTGATGCAACTTTGTTGACGGTCAGCGTTTCGGGGTGAAGTTCCGCTTGCTGCTGACGACCGCTTTTGACCTGCCTGATACATTCAAGCGCCTTCTGAAAAGTAAGATCAGCGTCAAGTTGCAGTCCCGCAGACAATTTCTGGTCTTGAATGCCGACGACCAGTCTGTCTCGAACGAGTTCCTCTCGGAGAGTGCCGTACTCACAATGGTTGGAAAGCGTGTGAAGCGCAGTTACGAAGTCTTCGAAGGATTCGCCGTCGTTTTGGACCCTCGTGTGGAAGCGTGCCCGTTCAAAAATGACGTTGCGCCGCGGTATGAAGTAGCTGTCGAACTGCTTTAGGACGACTTCTAAGTTCTGAGCGTTCTCACCGGAGAGTTTGAAGGTTCCGAAGACGTCCTCGGTCTGGTAGCCCATCAAGTAAAGTAGCGTGCCGACTTGGTGTGACCCTGATTTGTCGCAGAGACCGGAAGCCGTGTAGAAACGCTCGAACCGCTTCCTCCATTTCGGCCAGTCGGGAGGAGTCGTGAAGCGGAAGGCCTCGGGCGGTTGAATGACGAAAGACGCCATGTACTGGCCGCGTATTCCAGACCGTAGACGCTGCTATGACGTGTGCCACTGTGGATGGTTATCCGAGTGAGAGGGCGCAGCCCCGGCAGGGCTTACTGTGTGAATTGCGTTACTTCTGGCACCATGTTGAGTCGAGGAAAGCAGGACCGTTGAGACGCCAAGCGGACAGCTTTATTCCAGCCTGGCGAATGCCGGCCCGAGCCCCAGACGCGTGCCACTCGCCGCGAGCGCGCCGCAGCGCAGCCAATCCAAGCAGACGGCCTAGCCACTGCATGTGGCTACTGCCTACAAAACTGACGGCATGTGGCACCTTGTTTTTTTTTCATCTTTCGCCTGTTTGAGTTGCGTATATATAAGCCCCTGGTCTGCAATAAATCCGCTGTGTTGAAAGTCAGCGATTGTCCCGTATCCTCTTTGTCCTGTGTTATTCCAGCGCCATGGTTACTGCGTTACAATCAAAACAGGGGCCAACTCCTGCGGTCATGACCTTAGTGCTTTCCTCATTGCAGCGGTGGCGATACTGCGTTTTACTTCTTTTGAGTTCGTAGATTGGGAAGGTAGCGGACATCTTTTTTTTTTAGTGAGGGGAGCACTTCCAGTGCGTGTGGCGGAGGTCAAAGGTTTAAAACTAACTCCAGGAACCTAAGCTCGTTACTGTTGGGAAGTTCTTTCGTCAAGGTTAAGCCAGAGGGGGTCGTCGAAATATGCTAGAGGTTAGGTCAATGCTGTTACAGTTATGTTCCCCAAGCTGGCATTTGGATAGGATGAGGTAGTCGTCAACGTACAGGAAGATTCGGGTGGCGCTCAAAGTGTTAAGTTTGTCTTCTAAGTTCCTGATGGCAACAGGAGGTCGCTGAGCACGGACGCTATGCCGGAAGGAATCATCCTCGTTTTTTTCTGCGTGTATATACTGCCTTGAAACTCGGTTAAAGACGACTGCAAGTAACAATTTAGAAGGTCCAGAAAGGTTTTCTGGCTGTTCCACATGCATTTTGGAAACGAACAACGCCACACTGTTCAATGTGGTCGTTGACTACTTCCAGAATACCTTTGTGCGGCAGGGACGTAATACTTCGGTAGGCCCTCACCGTCGTAAGCTTTGATCTCGCAGGTAATCGGAAACCTCTCAAGTCTTTCTCACAAGAAATGGGTCATCAGTCTTCAGCAATATCAAGAATCTTTGCATCAACTTCCGCGTTCCCCGCTCCGAAATAATGACCCCAAAAGGGATTCTGTCCTTGAAAGTTTTCACATTGAAGAATACTTCCAAGCACGACGCATTAGCCTACTTAACGGAAGCGACTAGGCCTGTAAGTGGGGAATTTTCGCACAGTGTTAAGGCTTCCTTCTTGAATTTTGCAGGTTAGAGCCAAAATTTGTGGAAGCTTTCGCTGACGGCTGTAGCGACCTTCTCGTTGTAAATTTCTGCGGAAACCATAACAAAGCTGCCTTCTTTGTCTGATAAGATTATCTTTAGATCGGCGCCCTTGAGGCTGGCAATCACTTTTTTAGCAGTAACATTCAGCCTGCGTTTTCTCTTATGTGGCAGGCTTTCGTACGTTTATATAATGCACCAGTCCGACTCAGGTGGTTCTGCTTTGGAGACCATCGTCCGCACTATAGCCAAGAGATCCGTCTTGCCCATCCTGGGATGTACGTGGAACTTAGGGCCGAGCTTCAGAGCATCGTTAGCGCTGTTCGGGACTGCCGGATCGCCGAGAAAAGTCACTGCTCCGTCTGTAGACAACTCTCATTTTTTCTTCGGAAGGTTCGTAACGATGCCCCGCCAGAAGAATTTTGTGGCTTCAGAGGCAGATCGAATTTCTTGCAACACACACGTTGAAGCCCGCCGGGGGGTTAGGGCTGCATGTGCACAAGCCATTTAGAGATGGTCCTTTAGGAGACGAACTTGTCACCAGGCTGGTAAAAAGACGACTGCTGGAGGCGCGCAGGATTGGTTGACAGAGAAAGACAGCAGCCTTGCGTTGCATGTCGCGATGATGTGTAGACGTGAACATCAATTTCGGTTAAAAAAAGATCCAGAAAAGAGCCCACAGAGGAAGCGGCGAAGTGACGAAGAGTGACAATTTTGGCCAGCTGGTTCGTCACGAAAAATCAAAGCAGCGCAAACAAAACCACGACGACAGAGCAAGGCAGAAGCACGCGCTGACTACTAGCAACTGCCAAAGTGGTAAGTTTCTGAACGACATCCTCCGGGAACATTGTTACAACGTGTCTTGAAAGAGAGATGGCTTTCTTGACGCGCACTGCAGGAAATGCAAGCCTGATAACAACAGTGCAGATGAAGATGGGAAATCACATCAGGTTTCCACATGTCAGGCACTGTTATTTCCACATGTCAGGCACAAGAAGGCACTGTTATTTCCAAGAACAGATGTAGACTGACTCGCGAAATTATTGAAGCCGAATGATAGATCGTTTAGATGGCTCTTGCTTAGCTAAGCCATCGATCGCCCTTACCAGTCAGTAACTTTTGTACCTATATCAGCGCCTGAATGTGCCTCTTGTCGCGCATGCGTGATGTCAGCCATGTTTTACCTACATATTCCGGGGCGATGTTCGAAATGAATTGTTGCAAGTCGGCGCTCGTGTCTCGTCGTTTCTCTCCTTGTGTCCTCGTCCTGTGTGCGCTGTTTAGTCCTGCCATGCGATACCAACATGTCCAAACTGCCACGTTAGTGAAGTTATCCTGTTAGGCTGGTATAGCAGGGCTGTTAGAGGAACTAGGAAGATTAATTGGGCTTAATAGGGCTTAGTGAGATTAGGAGGACAGATGAACTGCATACACTGTTAAAGGCCGGGCAAATACTATGCCATCGTGGATTAGCGGACAGGCGAGAGCTAGGTTTGGGATTCCTCATCAAGTATGATATACCTGGCAACGTAGAGGGATTATAGCCATTAACGAGACGGCTAGAGCCTTATCCAGTGAGGCTAGCCTAAGAGTTCTGTTCGAGGAAGTAGTGGGTAATAGATGGGTTGTCATAAGGCTTAGTGAGGCTAGGAGGACAAATCAGGCTCATACAGCACTAAGGGGCTGGTACGTATTGTGTTATCGTGGATTGGCGGACAGACGACAACTAGGTGCGGTATTCTTCATCGATAAGCATATAGCTGGCAACATAGACGCATTCTATAGTATAAACGAGACGGTTGCAGCTATCGTAATTAAACTTAATAAGTGGTACAGGCTGAAGGTGGTGCAGGCCTACGCGCCTACATCCAGCCGTGATGACGAGGTTGTTGAAAGGTTCTACGTAGACGTGGAATCGGCAATGAACAAAATAAAATCACAATACACTTTACCGATGGGCGACTGAAGGGAGGCAAGAAGCAGGCCGGAGATCAGGTGGTAAGCGACTGAAGCATGGGCTGCAAGAATAGCAGGGGAGAGCTATAAGTAGAGTTCGCAGATAGGAAGAATTTACGGATCATGAATACCTTCTTCCGCAAACGAGAGAACAGGAAGTGGTCCTGGAAGAGGTGCAGTGGTGAGACAAAAAATTAAATAGACTTCACCCTGGTATCGCGTAAGATGTGGATGTCCTCGGAAAGGTGCGTTGTAGCGACTGCTAAATGTCAAGGTATCGACTTAGCTGAGATTTGATGTGAGAGCGGAGGAAACGGGTGAAGCGGAAGACCATTACCGAGTTAGCGGCAAGAGGGAATGTGAAGGAATCCAGGACATCGCTTCAGAGTATATGTTCTGCTTTAACTGAGGAAGATTGTCTTAATGTTAAAAGAATGAACGATAATCTCACAGAGATCATTACAGAATGCGCAGTCGAAGCAGGCGGTAGGAAAATTCGACAGGATACCCGCAAGCTATCTTAGGAGACAAAAGACCTGATCAAGAAACGCCAAAACATGAAAGCGCCTAACCCTACAAAGAGGATAGAACTGGCAGATGTATCAAAGTTGAGAAATAATGGTAAGGTAGCCGACAAAGAAGTTCAATACGGAGAGAATCTAGCATGCTGTAAGGGATAGAGACAGACTAAAAGCAGTGAAGAGGAAGCTACGCATAGGTAAAAACCAGATGTATTCGTTAAGAGACAAAGGAGGTAATCTCATTAGCAAACTTGGGTAAAATGATTAAAGTAGTCGAAGAGTTCTACACAAATACATACAATAGCAAATGTAATCAGAACGTCAATGAGGGAGGCAGTAGCGCACGGCAATAGCACCGTCACGCCAGTAACGAAATAGGAAGTGAAGAAAGCCGTAGAAAGAATGCAAAGGGGGAAAGCAGCTGGTGAGGATCAGGATGTCTCGAGTACGTCACAATTAGGATGGGTAATTTCTACCGCTAGATATCTGCGTGTTTTGCTGCAAACACATGTCTGTACAGCCGCACGCGATTCGACGACAGGCACTGTCCGGCGCGCCAATCGGAACACTGGAGCCGTCCGTCTCGCCCGCATGCTGCAGAGTGATCGTAGAACACCTTTCCGCCTCACGGGCTCACGCAGGCTGAAAACGTGTGATCCGCGTGCTTGCGGATCAGCACAAAAAAAACGAAACGATTGTACGAAGGCCTTACGCTGTCCCTGAGCGGCGCTTGGCAGCCAAGCGAGAGCGCCGTGCGTGCACCCGCGACAACTCGTGTCGAGGGGAGGCGCCGACATTGAAGCACCTAATTTCGTGCATCTTGTGCGGAGCCATGACGCTAACACTGGGGGCATCGGAAGTAAGTGGTCGTGTATGTGGCACCCTGCCGCCCGGGAGACGGTGCCAACGGATGGCTGTGTTTATCCGAGAGGAGACTTTGCCTCGCAATAATGTTCCGTCTCCACAGTACATGCTAAGCCGCTATTGCGACGCGTTTCGTGCTTGCGTCTGCTCCCGGCCACAAGAGAGAGGGCATTTTTTACGGCGTGGCCGTAAGGCGGAGCACACCTCGAGCCGTCGCGTGGACGAAGCCCATCCAGTGTTGTGGACCCAAGGAGGGCGACGATGGGAGACAGGAGTAAATCAGTTGCCGAGAGATGGGCTGAAAGAAGAGATTGAGAAAGGAGAGGGGAAACAAGAAGGCAGGAGGGGGGCAGAAAATTAAAGCAACCTGTTGCGGGAAGTGAAAGATCCGAATCAAAAGCGCTGCCGCTCGCAGCTGCCATTCCTCATTTCGGCGGTTGATATGAAAGGCAAAGCTCGCTGTCGACAAGACCCGGCGCCGACGAGCGAGAAGCCGATCGGCGGCGGCGTAGCAAGGCCGACAAACGACGGGCGACGGATACCTCGCAGGAGCTTGCAGTGCTGACTTCGTTCGTGCTCAGGCCGGAGCGTCGTCACGAAGCAGCCTGGTTTAACCTGTTCTTTCCTGCCATTTTTAATCCCAACAAAATTGAGTTGCGATATCCGTGCGTCGCATCTGTTTCTTCCAATATCTGCGTTTCTTAGCGCAGTATTCCGAGTTCAAGATGCAGATGCACCGACTAGCCCAGCTTTCCGCTCTACTGCTGCTATGAGGGAAGCGCTGTGCAGTGGTCTTGGTTACTTAGCCTACACTAATCGAACAGGTGGAAGGATGAAGTTTCCGGGGATGAGTTGGCCGCAGCCGGCACATAAGAGGGTTAATTGAAGAGACGTGGGAGGGGCCTTTGTCCAGCAGGGGCATAGTCAGGCTGATAATGGTCAAGATGATGATGATGAATCTCACAGCGGCCAGAATTCAATCGCTTCTAGTGGGTCACAGGTGCCAAAGCCATCGCAGATGGTAGTGAAGCCGTGAGCAAAAAAAAAAAGAAAGGCTCGATGGGCGCGGCCGGTAATAATTCGTCGGGCTCTCAAGGGGCGCCGCTCATGCGGCATTCAGGTGTAATTTTGCCGCCTTCGCGCGCAACCTCGAGTAGCGCCACGTCTGCGAGTGACATCACTGCGGAAGAATGCGAAAGACCGCATCCGCAGCATGTACTGGCAGCTTGTGTCGTCAATGCTTTTGTGCTATTGTTTTCAGCGAGCTTTGTCGCTGCTGCCTGTTCCGGTCGGTTAGCCTACCATTCTAGCTGCAAAAGAAAACGACAAAGTTACATCCTCGTGTTTTGAATACCAGGCGAGAAAAGCGTTATGGAAAGAAAAGCACTAGCTGTTTCATTCAGGTGGCGAGTGCAGCACTCAGGAAACCGTATTTCACTGGTCCTGGCTTTCATCGGCCATCGATCTGAGACGCACGTAGAAATCAGAACCGTCATCATCATCAGCCAGTCTGTAGAATAAAAAGCTGTCCCGCAATGAGCTGGCCCTCGCCCCTTTCTTTCCCGCCCTCGTTCACATGCCCTCACCGGTTTACCTGTTCTCCGGCTTACTGCTCGTGGTCACACCTGAGGGTATCCCGTGGCAGTCGCGGTGTGGCGTTGTAATTCTGCGGAAGCGCCATCCCCCTCGTCAACTTCCCTATCTCTTCAAAAGTGCCACCCAAATCCAACCTCCCTCACCCTCCACAAGTCTCAGCGCAACGAACAATCGACGGCGCATTCGACTCCAAAGACGCCTCCAGAAGCACCTCTTCGTCCGCCTCGCTCTCTCCCATGCGGGAAGTGTTGAGGCAGCCAGAGCGCAAACCGGAACCTGAATTCTGCACTTCCTCACCTGAAAAACAACTCCTCATGTGTCCTTTGCTCGGCCGATTCTAGAGTTTGTGTTTGGGGCCCACACCATGAAACCTTCATCGTGTGTTGCTGGGCGAGTTGGCTAAGAATTGTTCAGAGATGCACAGAGTTGGCAGACAACGGACGAGAACAATGTCAGCGCAGTTATGTGCACTTGTTCTCGTCCCTTGTCTGTCAGCGCTGTGCTTCTCAGCGCCATCACAGATCAGATTGCGAACACAGAATTCAGGGACAAGGTTCGCCCTAGCGGGAGTGCCAGCGAACAGTCATCATCATTATCATCATCTGCCTGACTACGCCCACTGCAGCGCAAAGGCCTCTCCCATGTCTCTCTATATAACCCTATCCTTCGCCAGCTGCGCCCACCCTATGCCTGCAAACCTCTTAATCTCATCCGTCCACCTAACCTTCTGCCACCGCCTGCTACACTTGCCTTCTCTTGGAATTCATTCCGTTACCCTGAAGGACCAGCGGTTATTTTGCCCTCGCATCACATACCCTGCCCAAGCCCATTTCTTCCTCTTGATATCGACTGGGATATCATTAAGCCGCGTTTGTTCACTCACCCACTCTGCCCGCTTCCGGTCTCTGAACGTTACACCTATCATTTTTATTTCAAGTATATTTTTATTTTATTTTTTTCTGTAACTAAGAAAGGGGAATTTGAAGCAAAAGGCCTGTAACGCCTGAAGAGGTCTCAGATCCCTTGTACAGTTTGGAGTAAGTGAAAAAAGGCAACGCATTACAGAGACAAAAAGGCTTGTAGATTGCTTGAAGAGTGGTTACAGCAGAGGAATAAAGCTTCACACACGACTAGATTTCATCGATACACAGAAATAAATGGATGAAAAATACAAGAGTGTGTTACAGTAGTAACACCGACGTCAGAAAAATGTACAGTACATGCCAGATGTCCTGCGATCGTGTCATTTATTTAAAACCGCACTGCATTTTCGCCAATGTATTCACCCGACCAGACGAGATTTCGTCGAACCTTAGATTTCATAAGCAGACTAACTTCGCCAATTCGGGAATACCAGAAGAGGACGAACCTTCATGCTAAGTGACTGGTGGATTTGGGGATTGTGAGTTTTTAACGTACCGCTGGGACTCAGACCATGTGGAACAGCGTAGTGGTAGGCTTTGATTAACTTAGACCACCGGGGGTTCTTAACCGTTCGCTGACAGCTTACGCCACACAAGCGTCTTTGTCTGCTGCATTCAATTATGGCTGCCGCGGCTGGAATCGAACCCGTGACCTTGGTATCAGCAGCTATGCGCCAATGCCAGTGAGGCACCACGGCGAGTTAAGGAATAAAAATTTAAAACCATAAAATAATTATCAAGCCATGGAATCGAGCCAAAATTAGGGCGAAATTATTTGTTTCAACTTTCAGGCAATGAAATGCGACAAAGCGCGTCCTTCTCGCACATTTCATCGCATCTGAGCGCCGCTAGTTTTCTTTTTCTGCTAAGGCGTATATATATATATATATATATTGTAGGGGTGTGTTTATTCGGTGAACCCAGATGATTCCAGCCGCTCAGGGGAGACTCGCAGCGAAGCGTCAGGCGTGGCGAAAGAGCAAGGCAGCGAACAACTTCTTCGTCCTTGAGAGCGGCAGCACGCGACGCATGTCAGTGGTTATATCGATGAAGATTACCACACTACAGCTTCCCCCCGGGCAGAGAAGGAGCCATCCTGGCGACTCATGGTGCCGAAAGGACAGACGGATCGTAGTAGGGCTTGATTCGGTCCACATGAACTATTTCGCGTCCACGGCGACGCAAGTCCGCAGATGGCGTAACGGGCTCAACTACGTAGTTCACAGGAGATGTTTTTTGAAGCACTCGGTATGGACCGTGATACCGAGCAAGAAGCTTCTTTGACAGGCCGGCGGTTGTGGCAGGAACCCAGAGCCACACCAGGGAGTTGGGCGCATATGAAGGCGCCTCACCAGTGTCACGATGGTGTTTTTGTTGCCATTGATTTTCCTTTGTGAGCGAACGAGCGAGCTGACGGCATTCTTCTGCATACTGGGCGGCGTCCGAGAGTGGCGTCGATTCAGAAACATCAGGGCGGTAGGGAAAAAGCGCGTCCATTGTGCAGGTTGGCTCGCGCCCGTAAAGAAGAAAAAAGGGAGAGAATCCAGTGGTGGTCTGTATCGCAGTGTTGTACGCGTAGGTTACGAAGGGAAGAACGTGGTCCCAGTTGGAATGAGCGTCGTTGACGTACATGGCCAGCATGTCACTCAGAGTACGGTTGAAGCGTTCTGTCAGGCCATTCGTCTGAGGGTGGTAAGAAGTAGCGGTGCGATGAATGATGCGACATTCTTTCAGTAGGGCCTCGAGAGCGTCGCACAAGAAAACGCGTCCGCGGTCACTGAGCAGTTCCTTCGGAGTCCCGTGGCGAAGAATCAAGTTGTTGAGAATGAACAAAGCAACGTCTCTTGCAGAGGCAGAGGGTAACGGTGATGTTTCAGTGTAGCGAGTCAGATGGTCTACTGCCACAATAATCCACCGGTTTCCAGCAGGAGTAGTCGGAAGAGGGCCATAGAGATCTATGCCAACGCGGTCAAACGGACGAGCAGGGCAGGGTAACGGCTGCAACGAAACAGAGGACTTCTGAGGAGTTTTTCGGCGTTGACAAGATTCGCAAGCGCGCACGAAATGTCTTACGAAGCGGTACATTCCACGCCAGTAAAATCGCAGACGTAGGCGTGTGTAGGTTTTCAATACGCCACCGTGAGCACATTGTGGGTCACCATGGTACGCAGCACAAATGTCGGCGCGGAGATGACGCGGGATGACTAGAAGCCACTTCCGTCCATCAAGCAAATAATTGCGGCGATAGAGAAGACCGTCACGAATGGAGAAGTGGTGTGCTTGGCGGACGAGCGCTTTGGAGGAATGACCGGGAGTAGGACTTGAGAGAAAATTCAAAAGTGCATTGATCCAGGGGTCATTCCGCTGCTCGGTAGCCATGTCGATAGTTGTAAGAGTCGACATATCGTAGGCACAGACGTGGTCAGACGAATTATCTCTAGGCAATGGCGAGCGGGAAAGAGCATCCGCGTCCGTATGCTTCAGCCCTGATCGATAAATGACATGAATGTCAAACTCCTGGAGACGAAGAGCCCAGCGAGCAAGGCGACCGGATGGGTCTTTCAGAGAGGCAAGCCAGCACAAAGCGTGGTGATCGGTCACAACGTAAAACGGTCGACCATACACATAAGGACGAAATTTTCCGATAGCCCAAATAATGGCCAAACATTCCCTTTCTGTGACTGAATAATTAGATTCTGCCTTTGTCAATGTTCGGCTGGCGTATGCCACAACATACTCGCTGTAACCAGGCTTACGTTGGGTAAGGACGGCACCAAGCCCAATACCGCTGGCATCAGTGTGGATCTCCGTAGGCGCAGCCGGATCAAAGTGGCGTAGAATGGGCGGCGAAACCAAAAGGCGGCGTAAAGTGTCAAAGGCTTTATCGCAGGCTGGAGTCCAGGCGGAAAGGTCGGAGCTGCCGGCAAGGAGCTGGGTCAGAGGAGCGATGATAGAGGCGAAGTTCAAGATGAAACGTCGAAAGTAGGAGCAGAGGCCGATAAAGCTCCGAAGCTGCTTCAGGGAGGTTGGCTTCGGGAACTCTGCAACTGCGCGAAGTTTGGTGGGGTCGGGAAGAATGCCGTCCTTAGAAACTACGTGGCCTAAAATTGTGAGTTTTCGAGCGGCAAAGTGGCACTTCTTCAAATTCAACTGAAGCCCAGCGCCGGCGAGACACGTGAGGACATCCTTTAGGCGGAGAAGGTGAGAAGAAAAGTCGGCAGAAAAAACTACGATGTCGTCCAGATAACAAAGACAGGTCTGCCACTTGAGTCCACGAAGAACAGTGTCCATCAGGCGCTCGAAAGTAGCCGGGGCATTGCAGAGGCCAAAGGGCATAACGTTGAACTCGTATAATCCATCCGGTGTTATAAAGGCAGTTTTCGAGCGGTCATTATCAGCCATCGGTACCTGCCAGTAGCCGGAGCGCAAATCCAAAGAGGAGAAATACTCGGCTCCCTGTAAACAGTCCAAGGCGTCGTCGATTCGCGGCAAAGGATAGACATCTTTGCGCGTGATTTTGTTAAGCCTACGGTAATCGACGCAAAACCGGATGGAACCATCTTTCTTGGTGACCAAAACAACCGGAGAAGCCCATGGACTGTTAGATGGCTGTATGACGCCCCGGCGAAGCATGTCGTCCACGTTGTCAGCAATGACTTGGCGCTCAGAGGCCGACACGCGATAAGGACGCTGTCGTAAAGGTGCGTTTGTACCAGTGTCGATTGCGTGCGTAACGACAGACGTGCGACCCAGAGCAGTGTGAGGAAGGTCGAAGGCAGAAGTGAAGTTCCGTAGAAGAGCAGCGAGTTGATCGCGTTGTGCGGGTGGGAGATCTGCGTCAATAGCTTGTTGAAGAACATCGGGTGGCGTCGAAGCGGTCGCTGTATCGCAAGAGCTGAGCACATTAACGTCTAATGAAGTAGGCGTTGCAGGAAGAGTATTTACAAGCGCGGGATCAAGTTCTTCAATACGACCGAGACACTCGCCGCGTAGCAGGACGGACGGGCACGAAAATGGATTTGAGACGTACATTGCACTAAGGCCATCTTCGATCTTGAGGACCGCAAATGGAAGCAGGAGGCAGGGATGGCGTGAAGCGGCGTCGGAAGGTGTGAAGAAGACAGTCGAACTAATAACGCTTTCACAGGAGAGTGGAACGAGGGCAGCAGAAAATGGAGGAATGTCTGTGTCACTGGCGACGAGGAGTTTTGCAGGCCGGGTAGGGACGTCACACAAGACGGTATCACAAAGAGGTAAAAAGGAAACTTCCGCGCGGGCGCAGTCAATAACGGCATGATGAGTGGAAAGGAAATCGTAGCCCAGGATGATGTCGTGTGAGCAGCGAGACAGTACAATAAACTCGATGGTGTATAAGACGTCTTCGATGAGAACACGGGCCGTGCACGCCGCTGAGGGATGAATGCGCTGTGATGAGGCGGTGCGAAGCGAAAAGTCGGAAAGTGCGGTGGTCACCTTACGAAGACGACGGCAAAGAGCTTCACTGATGACTGATACGGCAGCGCCCGTGTCGACTAGAGCGAGTACTGCGACGCCGTCGACAAACACTTGAATTACGTTAGTGGGAGAACACCGAGGACTTGAAGAGTTCGAACCAAGCGCAGTTCTTGCCCCGGGAACTGCGACTGTTAGTTTCCCTCAACGGTGCCGGTAGAACGTCGGAGTGGGGACGGGGAACGGCGACGAGGGGAAGGTGATCGGCGAGCTGTGTACGTTTGATTGTCACGAGATACAAATTCGGAACTGGGCGGATTTCTCGGCGAGGGCTGGTCTGTATTGTAGGAGTAGTTCCATAGTTCAGGTCGAGAAGGTGGAAGGCGTTGGCGGCAAAGGCGTGCGACATGGCCCGGCAGCCCGCAAGAGTAGCAGATTGGTCGGTTGTCCGCGGTACGCCAAGGGTTCGTAGGGCGTTGGCGTACCCTTGGAATAGGGACATGGAATGCAGACCCAGGCAAAGGCGAAGGAAGGTTGGAAGGAGCGGCCTGGTAGGAAAGAGATGCTGATGGCATGAGCGGCCTGGCCGCAACTTGGGCGTAAGTCAGTGGTGCCGTTACTTGCGCTGGCACGGGGCTGGGCGGCAGCACAGGGCTGGGCGGGAGCATGGAGCTGGGAGGAAGAACGTCAGCGATGTGATCTTGAACGGCACGCCGTATGGTAGGGGCCAAAGACGGAGCCATGTCAGGAACAAGGCGGCCACTATCCTGTAACTGAGGGACCAGCGATAGCTGGCGGGCGACCTCTTCTCGAACGAAGGCTTTGATTTGCTGAAGTAAAGGGCTGTCCTCTGATGGGGTAGAACCGCCCAGCGCAAGTGTAGAGATGGCGTCGTCTCTAACACCGGACCGCCGGGTAGAAGCGCGCTTCTTACGAAGCACGTCGTAGCTCTGGCAAAGCTTGATCACGTCACGCACCGTGGCAGGATTTTTTACCCAGAGCATTTGGCACGCGTCGTCAGAGATGCCTTTCATGATGTTCTCGATCTTATCCGCTTCAGTCATTAGCGGATCGACACGCTTGCATAGGTCCACGATGTCCTCTATATAACTAGTGAACGACTCATCGACTTGCTGAGTGCGCTCACGCAAGCGTTGTTCTGCCCGGAGCTTGCGAACTGCAGGGCGGCCGAACACTTCTGCAAAATTCTTTTTAAATGCAGACCAAGATGGCAGGTCTGCCTCATGGTTGCGAAACCAGAGGTTCGCCACGTCAGTCAGATAAAAGATTACATTGCTTAGCTTGATAGCGTCGTCCCATCTGTTGTAGCTACTGACGCGCTCATATGCCGCCAACCAATCGTCGACGTCCTGGTCGGCTGTGCCACTGAAGAAGCACGGATCACGCTGCCGTAGAGCTCCAGAACACAGCACGGTGGTTGGGAGGGGCGACGATGTCGTGGCAGTGTCATCCGGCATGCTGGAAGCAGAGGGTAACGTGCGGCTTCTTAGTTCCAGGGTGGACGGGAACGTACCCAGCACCTCCACCAATTGTAGGGGTGTGTTTATTCGGTGAACCCAGATGATTCCAGCCGCTCAGGGGAGACTCGCAGCGAAGCGTCAGGCGTGGCGAAAGAGCAAGGCAGCGAACAACTTCTTCGTCCTTGAGAGCGGCAGCACGCGACGCATGTCAGTGGTTATATCGATGAAGATTACCACACTACAATATATATATATATATATATATATATATATATATATATATATATATATATACACGTCACTCCCGTCATTTTAACTTGCTTACTGTGCTGTCCAGTTTTATTTATTTATAAATATTGCAACCCCATATTTCGGCGATTTTAGCAGGAAGGGAGAAAAACAAACTATGAAACACAATACAGTGGCAAAGCACAAAAAAAAACAGTGGCAGATCGAAGCAAAATAAGTTAGGAAAGAAATCGTCATTATCAAAGAACATAACCGAAGGAGGGAAGCAAATGATGTCATTTTTGACTGCCAGTCAGTTGCTGCTCCTGGGAAGAAAAGAATACTTATAACAGCTATTGCGCAGCTGAAACGGTACACGTCCAAGGAGGCGCACCAACAATGGTGTGGGCACGCCCCCTCTAACCCTGATTACCCCGCTTACCCCTCACCTACCCGAGAGAGCTGGGAGGCACGGCGGTCTGCCAGCTCTACGTTAGAGAGTCAAAGAGCCGTCGTCGCTAGGGCCCGAGCTGCCGCGGAAGCCACAGGAGTCCCGGACTAGGAACACCTCCTAGAATTTATAAGGGGCTGAACCTCAAGGCCAGTTCC
Source organism: Amblyomma americanum (assembly GCF_052857255.1). Lineage (NCBI taxonomy): Eukaryota > Metazoa > Arthropoda > Arachnida > Ixodida > Ixodidae > Amblyomma > Amblyomma americanum. Next base: position 17,272,479 of record NC_135500.1, read on the forward strand.
CACTCTCTCTTGTAAATAATCATAAATAAATGTTTTTCACCACCACCACCAGCTGAAATGAAGTTTTTGATAAAAGATGCCTTTTCACAGCAGCATATCCAGTTTAGAAGGAGATTACTTTGCAAAGGTCGATTCTATAGTGTCCTTTAATTAACTCTGCTCTCGTCCTGTTTGCCCGGGGGGACACACCGGATACATCGCTTCATCCTCCTTCAAGGGAGGGGGGGGGGGGGTGATATATTCACCAATAACAAATACAAGTCAATGCCTTGAAATATAAGCTGCTGCGGCATCTGACAATGCAGACGGGCACGTGGTGTCAGTGGGAAGGGGACAGTTCGGGGAGTAGAAGAACCTGAAAAAGCTGTACGAGACGGGAAATCTGAAATGGATGGGCCGTGGGACGAGACATGCGGGTCGGGTGAGATGTTTCATTCAAAGCTTCGCAAAAACTTGTGACGCAAACAGAGGCTGGGTATGCGGTGGCGAGCTGCGAGGCTTTCACGATCGCAGTTTGTCTTGAGAGATGAAACGCTAATTCCATATGACCATGCGAAATGAACGAAGCGAATGGCGCGCTCTTGGACTAACTCGAGTGCATTTGGTAGGCATGTCTGGTGTGAGTTCCAGATGGGACTGGCCTACTCAGGTTTAGCTCTGATCAAGGTCTTGTAAGCCAGAAGCTTCGCGTGTTGCGACCAATGACGAAGAGGACGTTTCGTGAATACTAGGCAGCTGTTAGCAGATGATATGACTGTGGTAATGTGCGCTCGCCAAGAAAGCTGCAAAGGGTGATACCAAAGTACCCAAAGGATTGGGACGCTTACTTTGTATGAGCTGAGAGACTACCTTCTTACTGGAGAAAATAAGAGGGTTGTGTTGACAATGAAATGAGGCGAACGTGCATTTGTTAGCGTTTAGCAAGGTCATATTGATGCGCATGCACCGCCGTCATCAATATGCGAAAGCTTCTTTTAGAAAGCACTACGGCCGCCGAGCCCTTCTCTCCGTGCTCGTTGGCTCGGCGGGTTGTTAATGTGACCCTTCGCCGCCCCCTGGTATCTGAGAAATTGCCGTAGCGGATCGAGGCGGAATTTGGCCATGTTGAACGCTTTGTCATCCATCGGAATGGCAGTATACACCTTGCTTGCTTTGGACAGCCACGGCAAAAAAAATGCTACCTTAAATTTACTCGAGGAGTGGTGTCACGGTATCACATGGCACAAATGAGGCAGCGCAGCTTAATATAACGCAATGCTCGCACTAAGTACACTTATAAAAACCGTACAAAAGCTTTAGTGTTCATGTTTTGGGCGTATATGTTCTTTTCTTTGTCTTTTAACAATACATCTTCGCAGTGCCTCTTAATTTTTGTTCCACCTTGTCATTGTTAACCACGCTCTGTTGTCTTCATTGTATTTTGCCTTGTAGAAGGGGGCCCACACTCCTTCAAATGAATTTTTTCACTTTTCTGTCCGGACCTACCTACATCGTCCTGATGTAAATAAAGACGAACTTGAACTTGAAGTACCAAATGTCGGTGCGATTGCACAAAAGGGAGATACAGCTAAGAATGACGCCACAGAAGCAGTCATCCTATGCTCAGTCCAATAATTTCTTGGCACCGGAGTGGAAAACGATAGCAGTAAATCAGGGCCGCGCACCTGAAAGCGCCCTCTTCATTTAACCGCTCTGCCATCAAGGCCGCGCAGATGGAAGAGCCATGCTTTCAATGCTTATTGGAAGCAGAGAAAGAGATAAAAATTACTTATTCTCAGATTCTTGATGCAGAGATGTAGCACTTTGTGACGTCTCCATCGTGTGAAACGAAAAGAGATGGCCACTGACAGTCTCGCCTGTGCTGTTTACCGCCTGTTTGCCGCCTGCTTATAGGAGGTATTCACAGGCCTGTGTTACAGACAGTTTCGGATAGCGTTTGGTTTTATGGCGTTTAACATCCCAAAGAGACTCAGGCTCTAGGGACGCCGTATTGAAGGGCTCTGGAAATTTGGACCACCTGGGCATCTTTAACGTGCACTGACATCGCACAGCACACGGACCTCTAGCATTTCGCCTCCATCGAAATGCGACCGCCACGACCGGGATCGAACCGGCGTCATTCGAGCCAGCAGCCGAGCACCATAACTGAGCCACCGCGGCGGCCTTTGGGATCAAGGTTAATGGAGAATACCTTTGTAATCTGCGTTTCTCTGTTGACATTGCCTTGCTAACTAAATATCGGTATGCTTAGGAAAGCATGCTCACTGATTTAGACAGGCAGAGCAGAATGGTGGGTCTAAAAATTAATATGCAGGAAACCAAAGTAAAGTTCAACAGCCTAGCAAGGAAACAGCAGTTCACAATGGGCAGCGAGATGGTGGAAGCGGTAAACGAATACGTCTACTTAGGGCACGCAGTGACCGCTGGTCTGGATCATGAGAGGGAAATAACTAGAAGGATAAGAATGGGGTGGAGCGCATATGGCGGGTTCTCTCAGATCATGAATGGCAGTTTACCAGCATCCCTCAAGAGAAAAGTGCACAACAGCTGTATCTTACCGGTACTCGCCTACGGGGCAGAAACGTGGAGGCTAACGAAAAGAGTTCAGCTTAAATTAAGAACAACGCAGCGAGCCATGGAAAGAAAATGAAAGGTGTGATGTTAGGAGTGAGGAAGAGGGCAGAATCGGCCAGGAAAAAGAACGCGAGCTAATGACACCCTGGTCGAAATTAACAGGAAGAAATTAGCTAAACGCTACAAGGGTAGACGTGCGGGCTAGTTGGTGGATCATATTTGGTTTAAACAGCGCAAAAGATGCGTACGCAGAATGGACACAAGACTCACAGAGCGCTGACTCTCAACTATGTTTACTCATGAAATTTACATGTATATATACAGATGGCGTGATGACCGACACGTGCGAAACAAATACAGTGCGCAAAAGGGAAAGAAGAAATGAATGCTAATCGCGTTTCGTGCGGTCATCCAAGTACGCCCGTTCTTTTCCAAATAGGGCAATAGAAGGTGTGCTAACACAAAGGTCACCCAGAGCTAAAATCCTTTGAGCTTCAATTATTTCCCTCGTGGTTCGGACCTTGCTTCTTTTGAAGCTTCGGCTCTTAGCTGGAAGCGTTGCAGAAGAAAAGTGTACCAAATCTACTTTTGGGGAATGACTGTGATATGACATCAGTTCAGGCACGTGACCAAGCCGTAGGGCAGTCTTGATGGGCGCTATATAAGCAGAGGCGTCCGTGAATAAAGACCACTTCCGTTCCTGCCCTGGCTGCCTCCGTTCGTGTATTTCTTTGACGTCGACAGAACAACTGGTGACGAGCACGGGATGACGCTACGATTCTGAAGCGAGGACCAGCACAGCGGCTGAAGCGGAACGGACGACCGGACCACGAAGAGAAGGCAAGCGTTTCAGTGTGCCAATAACAGAGGCTTCGAAAGGTTTCGGAAGCATGCCAGAGTTAAACCCGAAAGGCGACAATATTGTGTCGCACTTCGAGAGGTTTGGGAATTTTTGTGGCATTTAACGAGGTCCCGGAGGAGACAATATTAGTCCCCTACAGTCCTACTGACTACACGATCACAAAATACAGAAGGCACTAGAACAGCACTTGAGTCCAGGGTATTCTGTAATCGCCGAGCGTTGCAATTTCTACAAGCGCGTTGAGCAGGAAGGACAAAGCGTCAAGACGGAACTTAAACATATGACGGGCGCTTCTACACAGGCATAAATACAACGTACCTCTGTTGGTGTAGTACAGTCGCAGCTTGTTAAGTGTTTTCGAAGGCAACATATAAAGGATTGAAGAGAGCGTTCTCGCTATGCCGGATAGAGCTAGAAAATCGAAGTATACCGATATGCGTCTGCATACTGGTATACTGATATGCGTCTGAAGTACACAGGACAGAGCCCGTCCTGTGTGCTTCTTCCTGTGTCCTTGTTTTTTTGCAGCGCTATAAAGAACTTCGAGAAACTATGCTTCACCAACTAGCCCCACAACGTGTTTTGTTAACTTAAACATATGCCGCGTAATTGCGACTGCAAAGCATTGCTGAACGATGACTTGAGGGATCGGCTTATGGCAGGACTGCGCGGCCTGGAGACTCAAAAGATATTGTTCGCAACGGCAGGTGTAACCTTTGAAAAAGCGTGCAACATTTCGCTCGAAAAAGAACTTGCTGCAAGGCAAACGAAAAGGCTGCAATCCCGAGCAGGACGCTTGACCGACGTAAACGTGGTTCGACGGAAGGCGATAACACAAGCCGGGCCGTCGGCTAGTAAACGGAAAGAGGGCTAAAGAAAACCGCTTGCTGTCGCTGCGGGAAAGGGCACGATTCAGCCATGTTTTGGCATCGCAGTGCAAAGTGCCGTGCATGTGTGAAGACTCGGCGCCTGCATTCTATCTGCCAGAAAAAGAAAACCCGGCCGGCGAACTACGCGAAAGTGACAAAGAATTCGACGATTCGCAGTCCTATCACGTCGTGCTATCCTCTGGGGACGGAAAGCGAGGCTACAAAGTTTACATGCAGATTGGATGGAAGCCCATTCGATGTTTCAACAGGACTTGTCGGGCTAGTTGGTTGATCATAGTGCAAAAAAGACGAACTGCGCAACAAGAACACGGACGAAAGGGAGGCAGACACACACTAACGCAGACACACACTAACGCACACACACACTAACTGCTGGCAGAGGAAGCTTGGGAACTTCCTGCAGATACATTTGAATGTGTTATTAGGCAATGACCCGTTCCTCGTTAGAAGCTCCAAAGAAGTCGTTGAGCTGATGGGAAAAGGGCTACCAACTTCCACGACGGCTTTTTCCGTCGACATCGAGGACATGTATTATTCCATTTCGCACGAAGGACTTGTCGCTGCCATCAGAGAATGCGTGGAGCTTCACGGAGAGACGAAGTTCCGGAACTCAGTTGGCCTCAACACTGGCAACTTCTTGAAACTTATAGATTTCTATCTAAAGTCTTCCGTCATCCACTTCAATGAGAGTTATCATATTCAAAAAGCAGGCATTTGTATAGGTTCCAGCATAGCTCCAGCCTTAAGCGACATTTTTCTGTCATCCTTTGACCGACGTCTTCAAGACAAACTGCGAGGGATGGCTGTCACCCGCGTGTGCAGGTACGTCGATGACTACCTGGTCTTCCTGACCCCACCGGAGGACGGCAATCTTCAGGATTTGGCCTCAAAGATCCTCTCGGCATTTTCATCTGAATCTTTCGGGCTCCGGTTTACCAGTGAGCTACCGCTTGATGGTCATCTTCAGTTCCTGGATTTAGATCTGCACTTTGAGAAACAGCGTTTGTGCTGGTCCTTCAAACCCAGGTCCAAAAAGGCTTTGCTTCCCTACACTAGTGCCCATTCGAAGTTGGTCAAGCGAGGCATCATTTCCCTATGTGTTGAGTCGGCCCTGAAAAAGACTTGTGACCACAAAGTCCAAGAGAGCTTCCAGTACCAGCTTCAGCGTTTGCAAGCAGCTGGATACCCTCCGCACGTCATTTCGAGTGTGTGTGAAAATGTGCTTCAAAAAATTAAGAGAGAACGCAAAGACAAAGAAGACGCCGAGCAAAAGAAGGCCCATGTGATTCCATACATCCACATATTCTCGCACAACATCAAGAAAGTGGAGAGAAAAGGAGGCGTCAACGTTGTCTTCTCGGCTCCATGCAGACTGTCCAAGGTGTGCGTGATGATGAAGAACTCTAAGAAGACCCCTTGCAAAATCAAACATCTAAGGAAGTTCAAAGATTGCGTTTCCGGCGTTGTTTACCGCATTCCCCTTAGCTGCGGAAAAGTCTATATAGGCCAAACCGGCAGATGCTTTAATGAAAGAGCAAGGGAGCACCGGTTGAGCGTGGCAAACAACGATGGAGGGTTTTTGGCTAAGCATTGTGCGGACTGCACAAAAATGAAGCAACGGGACTGTGTACCATGGTTCGAAAAGACGGAATTTCTGGCCAGATTGAATGACAAATGGGAGCGTCTCGTCGTCGAAACATTTTACATCGGCACTACGGACAACTGTGTTAGCAAGGCTTCCATTTCCTTATCATCCAAAGAATTTTCGTTTTTGCGGGGGCATGTGTAGCCTAGTGGCCTGTTTGTGCCCTGGTGATTGAGCAGTGCCTCCTGATTGCGTTTGATGCTTTCGGCGTTCATTTGATTAGAGATCTGTTTTGTTTCGGTTATGTCATGGTTTGAGATGTTTTCCTACGCTTTGGATTTCATTCACCCCCCCCCCCCCCCCTTTTTTAAAACCGTTGTTGTCTTAAACTGTTGTCCCGTCTTTCATCTTTTTGTTTTTTTAAATGACTCGGTGCCTATTTTCACTGTTTTTGTGACGTAGCTTCTTGAGCTGATTCATGGTTTTTTACCCTTTTGACCTGGTGCCTTTTTTCACTGTGTTTTTTTGTTTTTGACGATGACCGATGTGGTTGTTTTTGTTTCCCGTTTTGCTTGCTTCCAAAAGGGGGAGTGCTTCGTCTCTTGGTTTTGGTGTCAGCACCTGCGCTTGTAAGCGGTTCGAGCTTCAGTGGTATCAGATGGCTACAGTGGTGTGGTTTTGTTATGAATTTCCTTACTTTGCAGAACGCGTAATTCTCAAGTGTGCACTGTCGCTAAGCGTTCCTTTGCTTTTTGTTTTCATAGAAAGGGCCGGCCCGGTATAAGATTATCTTGTAAGCGGTTGGTTCTTGTGTGGTCTGTTTATCGCCTGGGCAGATTGTCACGTGCCATAATGATCAGATTTGAAGTGCGTTGGGGATCGCTATATATATTTGCCTTGTATTCCTTCCTTTAGTAAAGTTGTAAGTCTGCGTTAGTGTGTGTCTGCCTCCCTTTCGTCCGTGTTCTTGTTGCGCAGTTCGTCTTTTTTTCCCATTCGATGATTTTGGATACGGGTGCAGCTGTCGCACTAATGCCGGAAAGTGCGTTCAAGCAACCGTTTTCGCTGATTAAATGCAAGCCTACAAAAACAGTTTTGAAAGCATATACAAGACAGCCTGTAAAGCTGAGGTGAAAGGCAACCGTAACTGCGGAACATAACCGCTGCAGAACTGAGCTTCTAACTGCATATGACCAGCGCAAAGCTATGCCTACCCTTCTAGGCCGGGATTGGTTTGGAAAGCTGCGGCTTTGCAGCAAAACTGTCAGTATATTCACGGAAAAGGCTAATGTAAATTGTCTAACGAGAAAAATTTCCGGACGTTTCTCGTGCAACACCGGGTGTGGTTCCCAATTTAGAAGCCAACATGGCCATAGATCCTAACTGCACGCGTATATTGTGCAAAGCCAGATCTATGCCTTTCGCTACTAAGGATGCAGTCAGCTAAGGACTTCGAAAGCTGGAAAGTCAAGGTATTTTAAGGAACACCAACGCCAACGTACACGCATCATCGAATGAGCGCTACACTTTCGATCCACTCAGTTTTTCAGCGCAACGGCACATAGCCAAAGACAGATGGGAAGAAGGACGCGTACACAGCGTCCTTCTTCTCTTCCTTCTTCCTTTCCTGAGCTGTGTGCCGTTGCGCTGAAAAGCTATGAGCTGCAATCAAGGATACAAACTAGCCCAAGAACGAACTCTACTGAAGTACTTTCGATCCAGTTGGTATCTCTAACGTCATTGATATAAGAACCCAATCTGAACGGCATTTGACGTTATAGATGCTGAACTGCTTAACAACACTTAAGATGTATGAAGAATTACTCTGTCACTCATATTTCAGCAGTCGCTAATCACCGGTTCAGTTCCCGCAGTTTGGAAGGTATGGGAGGTGGTTCTTGTCTTGAAAAACTACAGAGAATGTTTACTACATTCGAGTCAGTGCGAAACAAAGGTTGGTGCTACGTTGAAGACGACGATGAGAGGCCAGTGCCGCGGGACGGAGCAGATGGAAGTCGATGAAGACGACGCACAGCGCGAGAGAGTGGTGCAGTTCAACACGAGGCGTGTTCGGATGCAGCGATAGCCAAGTGGCCTGGCGCAGCGGCCTTGCAAGCTGCTCTGGTCGCGCCGCTGCTGGGAGTCCCGAGGTGCACGATACGGTTTTGGTAGTCTCTCAACCCGCGGATTAGGGCTCTCGCACTAGACCCCCAACAGCTGCACTCCCGTATGTTTGTTCCGAAATTATGGAGCATGTTATTTATTGCGAGGCTTCTAATTTGTTGACTTCCGTCAGTTCTTTTTTTCCATGCTAAATGAGCACGGCGTCAGTTCATGTGAAACTCAGCTCACTTTTTCTTCACAAGGCCATGCTTATCTTCGCAAACTTCTTAACCTCCTCCACCCAGGTAACTTTCTGCCAACCCTGATACGCTTGCCTTTTCTTGGTATCCAGTCCGTCACCCTTAACGGCCATCGACTTCGCATTATTTGCCCTGCCCAAGGGCATTTCTTCTTCTTGTTCTCTTCTCTCGATTTCATCGGCGTTTCTTCCCTGACAAAGTCTGCCCTCTTCTTGTCTCTAACATCTTTGTATTATACTCATTGCTCTTTTCAATAAACCCCCGCCGTCCGGGCCCGCCCCTTGGCCGCTGTTTTTTTTTTTTTTGATGATGGTAGATTCTCTACCCCTTTTTCGTCTTTTTTCAAAAATTTTATTTCGCTCAGGACCATTTTCTTTATTTTATAATTGTATTAAGCCTGCTGTACTTACTAGCGAGGCTGAGGCAAAATTGTTCATTTTTTAAGCTTTACCATAATTTTATGTCCCTTAACGAGACATCAAACATTTTTCCTTTCCACGGCTCGCTGCATTGCCCTCGGGTTGAACCCTTTTCGTTAGCCTCCACGTTCCTACCCGGTAAGAATACCAGTAAGTACTGGTGAGTGCCACTAAGATACGAGTCAACGGGATAGTAAGTTCTGCTTGATGAATATACAGCGGAAGGCAAACACAAGGGACAAAAAGCAGTAAAATGCACACGGGCGCTGACTATCAACTCAATTTTGTTTCGGAGGCACAATCAATATGTAGTCGAACAAGGAGGTGGTACATGAATATGAAGGCTGCGTGGTAACTTGAATTCAGAGTAGTCGTGTCAGTGAATGAAAACATGAGGTACGGACGATCAACACGATAAAGCGAGAAAAGTGGTAACAGCAGTAAAATCGATGAAAGCCTTTTGGTGTACAGGTCCATCGAGCAAACAACCAAATCCGTTAAGTCGGAATGTAGTGCATAAAAGTGGCCAAAGGGGGTTAAAAATTACAAAAATTGGGAGAAGAAAAAAAAGAAAAGTAAACACGGCGTTAGTGATTGAGCACTTCCTAAGGAGGTCATGCATTAGTAAAACTTCGTGCTCGGCTAGTTGGTTAAGCGTTTCTTTGAAGCAAGTCAGCGCTAAAAAGGACGAACACAAGGCGAGAGAACGACGACAGGACAGAGATCTGTGTCGCGTCGTCGTTCTCTTGCCTTGTGTTCGTCTTTTTTTTGGCGCTAACCTGTTTCAAAGAAAAAGGTCATGCTTCTCGAGGCTGGTGACCGCGCTCACTACGCATGCCCGGCCGGGCCCAGGAAATTAAATTCTTACTTGGACAAAAGCAGAGAAGGTGTGCTTAAACATTGTTCCTTGGTACGATCAATTTCAAGTGCTTAGATGATTTCCCTGGTTCTACGGTATCTTCTTTTCCGATAATAACACATTCTTCGAAAGCTGGAGTGAAAATCTTAGTATCACAATTTTTTGCAGTGCTTGGCAAGATTACCGGAAATTGCAGTGTTATTGGCGTTGTTTGCATGGTCTCGAAGCCTGATATTTATGCTGGTGGAAAAGCCAGTAGAAAAGACGCGTTCACAAGAGGCAGAAGTAGGCGCTGATGCACACGCGCATGTGTACCCGGCTTTGTTGAGACAACTTTCACCCAGTAAAATTCAGTTTCCAGCGTCATCCTGTCTACTTTTCTTCTTGTGAACTCGTCTTTTCTGCTAGTTTCCGTCACAATCATGCACCAAATGGCCTATCAAGCTACGCTTTTTCAAAACTGATACTTATGCGTCTCTCGGTTTGACGAATGTAATTTTCCCTCACGATAAGCGCGCTGAATAGATACGGCAGCCTTGCGCTGTATATATTCATCATAGGGATCTTATAGTGTATCCTTCTCTTGCGGGATATTGTGAAACTCTCATCCGTGACGTGAGGTAAGCTATCAAATGCGCTCCAAACCATTCTTATTCTTCTAGTTATTTAACTCTCGTGATCCGGGTCTGCAGTCACTACCTGCGCTGAGTGTACGCATTCCGTTACCACTTCCAACGCCTTGCTACCAATAGTAAACTGTTGTTCGCTGGCGAGACTGTTGAAATTTCATTGGTTTTCTGCACATTAATTTTTAGAGCCACCGTTCTTGTCTGCCTGTTTAAGTCATCTGAAAAGGGAAGGCTAACCAGACGAGCAGACAAAGGGGGGAAGACGACGACACAAGCGCTTTTTCACAAGTATACTGTTTGATTGAAACAACGCATTGATATTTGTATTGACTCCTGAGATGCCCTTGCCTTATGTGACATCTTTCTCAGCGATGTTTACGGAGTGCTGCATAATAATTCATCTCAATTGACGCTGTCTCTCTTCCGATATGTTGATGACTATGTAGTGCTTGTGCCATGTTTTCGACTCGCCCAGTGTGTAGCAGATAATTTAAAAGTGCTTAGAGAGTGTGGATTGGAACTCAGGTTCACGTTTGACTTCCTTCTGAGAATGTTCTGCACTTCTTAAACCTGACGCTGTGTTTTCAAAACTGGCATGTACGCAGCAGGTCCACGAAGGCCTTGCTTCGCTAAAATTCCGGGCATACAAAGGTTGTTGTAAAGAATATTCTTTTCTCGTGCCCTAGACAAACGTTCTGCTAATCCTCTGCAGAGATTTTCTGAACGCTTCAGTGACCAGGTTAGTAGATAAAAGGGTGCTGGTTACCCTGTTGAGCTTGTAAGGTTTGCCTGTGAAAAGCTACTCAGGTGGATAAAAGGGCTCTCCACTAAGCGTCCACATCAAAACAAGAAGCGTGCCGTTCGGGCATATGTTCTCCAATTTTAGCACGGCGTTAAGAACGTGGCAAGACGGCACGACGTGGGTGCAGAGCCATCTCCACCGGGAATCTTTTCAGGCACGTGCAGTCTAGTTAGGAGAACAGCCAGGCAACAAGGATCAAGCTCTGAAAGATGCAACGTCAAGCACCAGTTTTGGCACGTGCCTTGCAAGACTGCAGTTGTTTGCCACGTTCCTTTAAGTGCGGACACACGGGACGCTGCATAAATCATAGGCTGATGGAACATGAAAGATGCCTGCCTGATTCAAAGCTTCTACATCTGCGAAAGCATTGGCTCCAGTGCCACTCGTGTGAGCCGCTTTTCAATGGCACAAATATTTTGGCAGCACAAGAGAACTCGCTGAGTAATTGAAGATTTCCTCATAGCAAATACAGGGCCCGAATTAGTAAGAGAGCCTTCAATTATTTTGTGTAAGAACACGCTTGAATTTCTTGCCACCTCACACTTGCAATTTTTCTCGTTTACGACTGACTAGATTTTGCGGTGGTCGCTTTTTTTTGTTTCCGTTCTTGATTTGCTGTTTGTTCACCTTTTCTTGACATTGTGTACACGTGCGTTGTTCCAATCAAATTTTTCATTTTTGAAAAAGACGCTTGTGTCTTCGTCTTTCCTCCTTTTTTTGGTCGTCTGGTGCGCCCTTCCCTTTTGAGATGAATTACGTACAGCTCACCCAATTCGCCATCGTTTTGTCTAAAGTCATCGATAAGGCTTTGCAATTAGTCTTCAGAGTGACTGAGTGACTTAGCTGGACAATGTCATGAGCAAATCGCAGAATAATAAGGTACTCTACATTACGTCTCATCCCCAACTTAACCTAGCCCAGGCCTCTGAATTCACCGCCTGTTTGCAGGCGGTGAACAGCATTGGCGATATCCTGTCTCCCTGCGTGACACCCTTCCTTGTTGGAATTTTATTGCTGACTTTATGGAGGACTATTTATGGTGACTGTGCAGCCGTTATACATATCTTTGAGAACTTTTACTTAAGGCAGTTCCTCAATGCCTGGATAACTGCTGAGGTTTAGAATTAGTGAAACGTAGAAGCGGTGAAAAGGCTATATATAGGAGCTCATTGTTTTGTGCGTGTTTCTCTGTGGCCTGATTGATAGTGTTATTATGGTCAGTCTAATGAAAGAGTTTCTTCTAGAAGCCTTCTACTCTCCTCCTTACTGCGCCGTTAATGTTCCATCAACAGAAAAACATTAGTTACACGTGGTTTGTCGACATTCATTTCTTTTACAACAGCAACATTTCTTTTACTTCTTAACAAATACTTTTGTAAAGGTTTATCTAATCGAAGAACTTAACTGCGAACTCGATCCCGACAGAGACACCATCCCAACGGCGCTGCGCATGCGCACAAGTTGCGCAAGCGTGCCTAGAGCCTTATTATGCGGACCAGGAGTCACGTTGCCTTCGCATTTATTTTTTGCATTCTCAGGTATTTATTTTGCGCGCCTTTGTTTCGATTGTAAAGCATCGCGCCGATTCTCCTTTCTCAGGGGAGTTATGCCACGAATGTTTTTATTGCTTCTCGGTGTTGGAAGCCGCCGGCACGCGGCTTTGTTGGCTTTTGTTGCGTCAGATGCGACCAGATTCATCGGGAATGATCGCAGAAATGCGCAGCTGATTCTACGTTGTTTTATACTGCAGTGGTTGCGTCGTGCCACGTGCCACGAAAGTTCTTTGTCAGGTTTATATTGAGCACGACAGGGAGCTGCAGCAGGTTCTGTTTTTAGACGATCGATACCGCCGTCGCCGAGTTGTTTAGTCCTTCTTAGGCCAATCAAAGAGCTTGTTTCAGAAGCCTTCTCAGTTGCATCCTGACTTCCGTCACCACTATGCGACGATATTTCATAATGCTCGACCAACTAGCCGAGCAAGACACCCTGCTGAAGCTGAGGCTTTGAGCATGAGCAAAGACGGCCCCAAGCAGCCCTGCCAATGCTGGAAATGTATTGACAAAGTCTTGTCCTACAGAGTGAAGCCATCCATTTTCAATGTCGGGCCAATCATCTGTGCTGCTTGGGGCAATTGACGCTTAGTGGCCGTATTTAACAGCCGTCGGTCCTGCCTGCAAGAGAGCGCGTATTCGAAATCTCTTAAATAACAGAAAAGTTTAAGAACATTTCTTGAAAATGGGAATCAAGAAGGTGTCCCGAATAAATTGCACAGTTTCACGCAAGTGAGACGTTTAATGACCAAAGCTCAGGAAAGGCGTTAGTATTCCGTCATCACACTGCAGGCCTGTCAAAAAATGACCTCACAAAACAGCAGGAATATCGTGGAAGATTTCGAGCAATATTCAAACAAAGACTTAACATGTGAAAGGATTGATTTCCCTCGGTTGAAATTTTGTCATTTGTATTGGTCGCCACAATAAAGCGGAGCCGCGGCATGAAGCCGCGACTGCAAATCCGCTTTGCCTCGAGCGCTACTTGGGGGCTGCGCATTTTTTTCACGTTTCTTTAACGTGGGCGAAAATGTTGGTACACAGGCCATTTTCAATTTCGCCTCCGTCGCCGCGATTCGAACCCAAAAACTTAGACTCAGCTGTCCAGTGCCTTAGCTGCTGAGCCAAGGTGAGAGCCAATTAATGAGGGTAGGTGGTTAATGCTTGACTAAAATCTACCAGCCAAGGTTTTCATTCTTTTCTTTACATGATTAATGAATGATAAAAAAAAACATTCATTTCAAACTACGGAATCTTTGTTAGTTCGCTTTTGGAACTTTTAAATCCGCTTTCGTTGAATTAGATGGCCGACTTTATGTTACAAAACTTTTGCAGATGCAGATGCACACCCGTGTATGAGGCACGGGTGTGCATCTGCTCAAAAGCAGTTGCAGTGCTCCTGTGCTATGTGGACAAGGCTATCAAAAGTATTCAGGTGACTACGTTAAACAGGTCCTCCGATATGTCGACGATTGTCTAATTTACTTTGACAACATTCACATCAAGAGGCAAGTAGAGGATATTTTAAATATTTTTGATGTTAACGATTATGACTAAAAATTTACATTTGAAATGTCATCAGCGAATCGCACATTATTTAGGTATTCTCCATTTGCTCTTATTCCCAACTGTGCCCAAGTTAGGCCTCGGAATACCTCCTGTAAACAGGCGGTGAAAAGCATTGGTGCGATCGTGTCTTTGCCTGACGCCCTTCCTTGTTGGAATTTTATTGCTGACTTTATGTAGGACTATGGTAGCTGTGCAGTTGCTATATATATATATATATATATATATATATATATATATATATATATATATATATATATATATATATATATATATATATATATATATATATATATATATATATATATAGCAGACAAGTTAAAGGAAATGAGGGGCCCGTTTGACAAATTTATGAAGGGGGCGAACAGTCACCGAAACCAAGGTGCATAGGGGAACGTTAATTTTTTTTTTTTTTTTAATGTGTTATGCTTATGAGTGGGATAATAATAGTTAGATTAATAAATTGCTTAAAGAAAATTACTTATAAAGCAGCAGAAAAAACAACCATGCCGCCGGTGGGATCCGAACCCACGACCTCCGAATATCGCGTCCGGTGCTCTTACCAACCGGACGCGATATTCGGAGATCGTGGGTTCGGATCCCACCGGCGGCATGGTTGTTTTTTCTGCTGCTTTATAAGTAATTTTCTTTAAGCAATTTATTAATCTAACTATTATTATCCCACTCATAAGCATAACACATTAAAAAAAAAAATTAACGTTCCCCTATGCACCTTGGTTTCGGTGACTGTTCGCCCCCTTCATAAATATATATATATATATATATATATATATATATATATATATATATATATATATCTTCCAGTATTTTGACAGTAGGCTCTTCTACACCCTGATTATGCAATGCCTGTATGACTGCTGAGGTTTCCACTGAGTAGAATGGTTTCTCGTAATCAATGAAGGCTATATATAGAGGTTGGTTATATTCTGCGCATTTCTCATCACCTGGTTGATAGTGTGAATATGATCTTTTGTGAAATATTCTTTACGAAAGCCTGCCTGATCATTTAATTTATTAAAGCCTAAGGTTGCCCTGACTGTAATATTTCACGTCCTTGGCGTCTCCTTTCATTTAAATGAAGACATTTGCATTCTGCCAAGCTTCTGGTACGGTCGAGGTCATAAGGCATTGCGTATAGGTTGCATTGGCTTTGGTTACTAGTTTTTCTAGCACGATCTCCCCTCCGTCCATCAACAGATCTGCTGTTACCCGATCCTCCCCAGCTGTTTTTCCCCTTTCCATTTCCACGTTATTAATTAATTCATTGCCATTATTTCATTAAATCGTCGTTACCTATCATACACCAATCAATCATCAATCACTAGAACCAAAAATTACCATGATGCAATGTTTTTTACATAGCCCTCGATTATTTCCGGCATGCCGTGCCGACTACGCCGATGGCTTTTCAAGCGAACGAGCTGTATATGCTGCAGCGTAAAATGTGCATAGCTGTGTCGTTTTTTGCGATCAGCAATACCTAGGTCAGCAAGGCGGCTGTTTGGGTGAATTGGTAAGTATTCGCGAATTTTGCTCACAACGCAGCAAGAACGGGACGCGAGACGAAAGACTAACACAGAAGCACTGACTATCAGCCGGTTTTTTATTGAAGAACGAAAGGCGTATAAATACAGACATTGAAAGACTTATCAAGCCCACAAAAGTTATCTGGAAGGCACATGGCAGGACAGAACGAAAAGGACAGCCCGGCTTGTGCGTCTTAGTGGTGAAAAAGTCTTTGAGCTGCTGACCCGTTGACTGAAGCCCTGCGGAGGAACTTCGGGCAGGTTGCCTTCAAGGCTTCCAAGGTGAAATGGCAAGCAGTTGAACTTCTGAGACGCCACCGCTTGAAAAACTGGCGCAGCAGCCAAAATTTGACGGGTTAGCAGCTCGAAGTCTTTTTCTCCGCTAAGACGCACAAGCCAAGCTATCCTTTCCGTTCCATCGTCTCTTAAAGGGGGACTTGGCAGCATGTCGTCTCGAGGTATCTTCAATGGCAACTGGCTTCTTTGTGCGTGCCCGACCCATTCGTGATTCCCAATTCGGACTTGCTGGTCGAGTTTCTCAAAGCGGATAACACCGGTAACTTCAACACCGGTTGATTGGGAGGGAGATTCTGTTGTACAAGCGTCGGGGGTTTGCATAGACTCCAGGTTTCATCTGTGTAGGCCAACATCTTTCTAAGCAGGGTTGATAGGGCAATTGAAAAGGCATTGGACGAGTCTGTCGTGTTTTTTGGTGCGTCGGCGACTACTTGGTGTTCACCGGAACAGGCAGCTTGCCTAGAAGCCGGCTGGACATTCTGAATATATTTAAGGAATGTAGACGTGGGCTGCAGTTCACAACTGAGGTACCCAGCGACAGAGAACTGCAGTTCCTGGATTTGGCATTGTGTGGTGAGGACAAACACTTGTGCTGGTGGTATCGCCCGAGGACTGGCAAACCGTTGCTAAACTTCCGGTCTGGCCATTCTAAGCTCACCAAGGAGGTCATTGCCATTTCTTGCTTGCAATAAGCTCTCAGGAAATCTTGCCATGAAAGGACGGGGGAGAGCATTTTGGCGCAAGCAAGCAGATTACGTGTGAACGGGTACCCTGATCAACTCATTTCCAGGGCAGCGGAGAAACTTCTTAGCTTAAGAATGGGGCTAATCCGAAAGAAGGCAAAAAAAAAAAAGAAGCCGGCTGTTGTGCCGTATGCACACTGCTTGTCACATGGGCTGAAAAAAGTTGCAGGCAGATACGACATTGATGTCTTTTCTGCGCCCAGAAAACTTAGCACAATGTGCAAACAGGTCAGTCAGAGGCACGACGGCAAGAAGAATCTTACTAGGGTGGAACTTTGGGCTTGTTGGTGCATCACTTTTGAAAAAGACTGCGCATGAAGACAGGACAGTGCAGAGACAACACAGGACGAGCGCTAACTGACAACTGCAGGTTTATTTGAAATCCACACTCGAGGAAACCAGTGCGCATGTCCAGCCACGCAGCAACAAACGGGAAGATTAGGACGCTGATACAGTTATCATGACAACATCACATGTACAAAAATTCAGAGCCCCAGACAAAAGGTAACAGCAAACACCCCTTTTGATTTTTAACTTTCAGCACGAAGAAATTTTTGTAGTTATTTTGAATTGAGGAAACAATTTTTTATGCAAGAGAGCAAGGGAAGGTTCGCTAACACACTTGTCCCTTCCAGTCCTTTGGATGTTCGATGCTTCAAGAATTTCTCTGGCAAGCTGGTCTTTGGCGCGGCCAACAACCTTAGTTTTTTACAAAAGAGGACTGCACCCGCAGTCCCTACAATGCATGGGCAAGTGCCTACCACTTACACCCTCGAGTGAATTGGAGTGCTCGCGTAAGCGATCATTCAAGCATCGGCCAGTTTGGCCTATGAAGACGCTGCCGCAGTTTAGAGGGATCCCATACACAACGCAAACAGTGCACTCAACAAATTTAGTTGCATGCTTGATGTTGCAAGCTGGTTCCTTGGCAATATTCCTGCTTGAAAGAGCGCAAAGACTTGAAAGCTTTCGGGGGGCTGTGAAAACCATATCTACTCTGAATTTTCCTGCTACTCATTTTAAATTATGCGAAATGCTGTGGACGTAAGGGAGTACTTCAAATTTCTTTTTCCGATTTTCTTGCGGTCCGGTTCCCAGAAAGAAAATCAGAAAAACAAATGCTAGAAAAAAAAAACTGCTACTCGAGACGATTGTTGTGACATTCAGCACTGATGATCCAATCAGAGAGGCAAGCTTTGCTGCGCATGCTTGGCCCTTGTTGACCGCCGCGGTGGCTCAGCGGTTGTTGTGCTCGGCTGCTGAACCCGAAAGACGCGGGTTCGATCCCGGCTGCAGCGGTCGAATTTCGATGGAGGCGAAATTCTAGAGGCCCGCGTACTGTGCGATGTCAGTGCACGTATAAGAACCCCAGGCGGTCGAAAAAGAGGACGTTAAACCCCATAACCCCATAAACCAAACCTTTGTCCTTGGCGTGTTGAGAAATCACACTTTTGGAATACTGGCTTTCGGGCGAGTTGGTGCATTCAGAATCGCTCCGGTCGTTTGTAATTAGTTTCTGCCAATTTTCAAGCAGCATCTCCGATATTAAATCCGATTTAACTGGGTACACCTCTCCTTGCGCCATGAAGATTCCGCCTCGTATATTTGCGAGACGGACTGTACAATGAAACACCATTAGATAAAATAGATATTTACTGGCACCGAGTTACATGTCTGACCGATGCGATAACAACTTAAAGATAAAAAAATTTTTTCCCGCACGTCTCGCAGTGGAGTCTGCTGCGCCCTGATGTCATTGAAACTGCTGATCGCGTAAAGTTACAACGAAGTGCGCGACAGGCGCTGTGCGGCCTGTCTTTATATTCAACGAGGCTGCTTCTTCGCGCCTCATAACTTTGACAAAAACGTAGGCTCACAAGAAGACAGGGAGACACCGTGCCTCGTTGTGCGCTTAACTTTTCGTCAAAATTATGTCCCTGTGTGTTTTCCCCTCCTCTTCGACCAGTTCTGAACTGACTGCGGGAAAATACGTCCTCGATTTGTCGGCGATTAACATGGAGGGTTTTGCATTTCTGGCTTTTCGGCGTCTATGACAGCGTGCAACCTCCCCGTCTGGGCCCCAGCGACCACTTCGTCTCTGTCTGCGCCAGGCACGAGCAGCGCTGCCGGCGCTCTTCTTCCGCCGCGTGGCTCGGATTAAGCGCCCCTCGTGGTGGCTATTTTTGGGCAGCCATCGGTCGATGCGGCTCCTCTCAGCGGACGAGGGGGAAACAACTTGTCTCGAGAATGAGTGCCGTGGGTGGAGTCGAGGACCCTTGCTCTCGAGATAAGCCCTTAATGTTTTTCGTGCTGGTCAGCGGGGTGTGGTGTTTGGAATGAGGGGCCGTGATCAGAGGGGAGACATGTCGTCGTAAATAGCCCTTTGGTGCCTCGAGCCTGTGTGAGCGTCCTAACTTGGCCCAGTGGTGAAAACACTTGGTATGCGCACCTACCAACACACAGGTGCCACCTTACGTGCAGCGCGCAGTTCGTGACTGCGCAAGACCAGGGCCAGTATCCGTGGACGCGGCAGGGAAGGCGGAGCTAAGTCAATGACTTAAGTGCTGTCAAGGAAGCTGCCTCTCCTTTTCTTCCTGCATTGCACGCTCACTTCCAAACGTTTCTGTTTGTAGCAGACGTGTCAAGTTAATAGACATGGTATCGCGTGTGACAAGACGCTTTCAGTCTTTTAAGGCAATAGGTATGCTTTTTGTGCCCTTCTTATACCGCGACCAGAATTTACCTTCGTCACGTGGAACAAGAAATCGAACTGCGACGATAGAAGCTCAGAACCCCTTGGTCAGTATAATAGACGATTGGTAGCTATAGGTTCTACGGACTGGTTCGATTGAGCCCCTCGTCAAAGCACGTCTCAGTGCCCATAGGCGTTATGGCGCTACTCAGCTCTTACGGTGGCAGTGACGTGCTTGGTGTGGTCTCAGATTTAAACATAGCTGTAACGCATTTTGGCCGGCATAGAGCGCTGGTGTGCTAAGTGACCAATGCGTGAAGCCTTCTCAATGCCAATTTGTTTCCTTCTGACGTAAAAGCAATCCATACTTGCTTGATTATGGATAAGATGTTGTACGTACGGCTGTTGTATGTGAGTATAAATACTTTGGGTTTAATTTTCATCTAAACCAAGATTACTAACCAAGTTGAGAATATATCAAAAGGAGCTGCATAATGTGGAATTTTACGAAATTTAATTTCAAGTCAGCACCTCCCAAAATATATAGACCTACTTTACTAACGTACGATGTATACTGGAGTGCGCCTGTTGTGTGGTTCGGCACCGGAAACCTGAAGTTCTTTCTCATATGGTTGCACGCGCCACTCGGTACCATTTGTAGGGATTATAACTTTACTCCCAGTGCTGCTTTCTTAAGGAAAGCGCAGAAAAAACGTATGGTTTGAGTTATTGTTCAGAATTTATTTCGGCACAGTTGAAGTAGATAGAGAAACTTACCTCTAGACTCCCCTAAAAGGCGCCATCGTCACTGCAAAGTAAAGGGAACTAACAGCCCAACTAATGCCTTTCGTGGTTTATTCAGCATCAGCTAATCGAATCAACTGCCTGAAAAAAATTTATGCATGCCTAACTGCAGCGTCTAGTCGGTCCCGACTGGCGTGCTGTGCAGGTGCCGTTTTAATGCGACGGCGTTGAGCAACTAGTGTCGCAGAAAAGCCGGCGTCGTCGTAGGCGGCATCCTAGTCACGTGATTTGGTGCTGTCATCACAACCTGCAGCCCACAGTGGCAGGTGGCAGTTAAACTAGCGATTGGTCACTCGGGAAGAGCAACCTGGGTCGCAGGAGCGCCAAGGTGGCAGCACCTGCCGTCCCAGGGCAGTGGCGCACCGCTTTTTAACCGCTGCACCACAGCGCCACGAAGTCTCCCAGGGATGTGTGAGTGTTAATTAAGTGAAGAATCACTCCGCGTATGTCGCATTAACGCTATCGCGTCGTGCCCTTCAAGGGGAGCTCGAGCGTACCCTGATGTTTTTCTTTTCGTTGCTTTTGTAAGCGTGCTCGTGTGCGCAATTATGTGTCCTCTCCTTATGTGGGCGTCATGGAAAAAGTGTAAGGGATATCCCCTGTACTCATTCTTGTGGTGGTCCCGTCTGTTTGCTCGTACCAGTGCGTTTGATTCACACAAACTGGCCCGCATGGTCACCATGTTAAAATTTCTACATTTCTCCCCCCTCCCCCCTGTAATAGTGCCTTCTGATGCTGTAGGTATTGGCAATTAATAAATAATTTAGCCAACTGCCCAAAAACTGACTTGTTTTCTCCCCCTTGAAAGTGGTGTGCTTATATTTTGCTGACGTTGTAATGTTTATGTCATTCATAACTGATTTTTTGCCTGTGCTGTTCCTATTCTTCTACTTCTCATGCACACTGCAAACTTTTTGTGTCATAGGGCCTGCGCGTTTTTTTTTTTTTTCGAGTGGGGGGGGGGGAACTAATGAATGATTGTATGACTGCCTGCGCACGAGGCGCGCTGTCGGCCACAATTTTGAAACAAGTGCGGTTTGCCTTGTAATATTTTCAGAATTTTTATAAATCAAGCAGGATTATATTCTTTCCGTAATGTCTAGAATTGTATAAATGAGAAATGTTGAAATAAACACGCCAGCTTCAAATGCCATTTTTCAATGCAAAAATTGTCGAGTTCCAATCTGTGGACGTACATTGAAGGTAAACATAGAAAAAGTGTAAAACCTTTTCTACGGACATTCCAAAACCAGACGAGTGCGGTGAGGGGCTAGTTGGCACGCCATTACGGGAACTATCAAACTACCTGACATTAACTGGCACACACTACATCACCGATGACCTTGCGTAGATGTTCTTTTTGATTTGATATCATGCTTTCTTTCGATTTAACCCAGATAATAAACGAACCCACCCGTGTACAAGGACCCAGCTCAAACATTTTAGACCTAGTATTTCTTAGTAATCATTTGCCTATCCATGAGGCAAAATCCGAAGTGTCAGCCGGCCTGTCAGACCACTAACTGGTCTTTTGTGCTGTCCCATATAATGGTTCCCTCCCCTCTTCACGATCAACAATAATGCATAAAAATTACAGCAGAGCCGATGATATAAGCATCATTGATACACTCTCGCTCGAACTCTCATCCTTCCATCAACTCGCACACGATACAAACACACACATAGAATCCCTGTGGCATAAATTTAAATCAGTTGTGTCATACTGTGTCACTAACTACGTACCATTGAAAACTAAAAGGACCCATAAACATAACCCCTGGATAACTCGAGCCGTAATCCACGCAGGACGATAAGTTCGACGACTCAGAAAGAGTCAGAAAGCCCATCCGTCGTAACGAACAGTTCTAAAACTTATTTCCGCTGTTGACGATTCGAAATCAAAAATCAAGAGGGCCAAGACATATTATTTTACAGAAACACTTTCTAAATTTCTAAAAAATGCTCCCCAGATATTTTTGCGTTATATAAACCCCAAAAAGCAAGGATAAAGACAGGCATCGCCGGAGGATAACAGAAATGCAGCAACTACTCTGAATGACTACTTCTGCTTCATCTTCACAACGGATAACGGAGAACAACCAGGAATGAACTCTAGCGCAGGCGTGACAATTGCACCACTAACGATAACTCAACCAGGAGTGTTAAACCTTTTACTAAATCTGGACACTAAGAAAGCACCAGGACCTGATAACATTTTTACCATATTCCTACATAGATATGCCGAGTGGAAAGCTAAATTTCTACTACTACTTTTTAACAAATCATTGTCCTCTTGCACCCTCCCTAGGGATTTGAAAACCGCCAAGATAACACCGATACACAAATCAGGAAATAAATCTGACCCTTCGAACTTCAGACCTATATCACTAACGAGCACGGTATGCAAGTTATTAGAACATATTGCTTTAAAACACATAAACGCTTATCTTCAAGTAAATGACATTTTAACCCCGTATCAGCACGGCTTCCGCAAGGGTCTTTCTATTATTACTCAACTAATCGAATTAACGCATGGAATATCTATGAGCATTCATAACCAGAAACAAATTGACCTCATATTTTTAGACTTCTCGAAAGCATTTAATCCTGTCTCGCACACTAAACTTATTGTAAAACTTCAACATATTTTAGGAACTGGCCCTATTCTAAACTGGATTAAAGACTATCTTAGTAATCGGATGCAATTTGTTGAAATTAACAATGAGAAATCAGCGACAACTTAAGTTACATCGGGAGTACCCCAAGGAAGTGTCCTGGCACCGGTACTGTTCCTAATATTTATAAATGACCTACCATCTTGTGTTTCACAGAATATTAAACTTCTCGCAGATGACTGCGTCCTTTACAAGGAAATTAACTCTCTTAATAACCATATAGTTTTAAATAACGCGTTAACAGCAGTGTCCCAGTGGTGTAAGGACTGACAGATGGACATCAATTTAAATAAATCTGTTCTTTTATCTATAACTAGGAAAAACACACATCAGCTTTTCAGTACACGCTTAATAATATTCATCTTTCCTCTGTCCTTGAGCAAAAGTACCTTGCTGTGACACTAACCTCTGATTTCAGATGGGATTCGCACGTTAACATCATCACATCTAATGCACTAAAGCAAGTCTTCTTTATTAATAGACGCCTTAAACTATCACCCTCGGAAAGAAAATTACTAGCATATAAAACTATTGTCAGACCAATCCTAGAGTATGCCAACAACGTTTGGTCTCCCTTTACTAACAAGCTGATTAAAAAATCTTGAAGGGGTGCAGAGAAAGGCACTAAGATGTGTGTACAATAAACACTCCATTACAGACTCACCAACGCAATTACTAAAACGTGCAGAACTCCTAACCCTGGAGAACACAGCAAAATTTGCAAGACTTAAAATCATGTATGAGCAAATACACAACGAACTAAAAGTGTGCGCTACAAAATACATAACGGCCACAAAAACTAGATCGACCTGCCACAACCTCACTCAGAAATTAAACGAGTTTCCATTCCGTACTGACATATTCAAATACTCATTTTTTTCCTCGAGCAACACGAGAATGGAACAATCTAAACATAGATATTACTAACAGCTCATCATTAGATCCGTTTAGTGCTCTGGCTAGAGATCTCCTGTTTGTTTCACCAGTAGTTATTCTCATTTTCCACACTTTTCTATTCTGCCCTGTTTATTTCTACCGTTTTTTTTTGCGCCTAGACTGAAATTACAGTGCTAACTACAGCCGATTTTCCTTTTTTTGCTTGTCACAATGTTTGCAGCCTATTAGTTGTACCTCAAC
This sequence comes from Amblyomma americanum, assembly GCF_052857255.1. Classification (NCBI taxonomy): domain Eukaryota; kingdom Metazoa; phylum Arthropoda; class Arachnida; order Ixodida; family Ixodidae; genus Amblyomma; species Amblyomma americanum. Next base: position 17,296,473 of record NC_135500.1, read on the forward strand.
TTGAATTCTCACCGATTTTGTAACATTTTGTACCTTATGTTATTGTTCAAATTGCTTTACTTACCAATACGTGCTCTACACCTGCTTGCATTATTCGCCGCCCTTCCTGTTACATTCCCTGATGAGACTTACAGTATCAATAAAAAAAAATAAGTGCGCAAAATGGACGGGACAAGAGAGCAGAACCACACTGCGCTTTTCTCGTGTGGTTCTTCTCTCTTGTCCCGTCCTTTTAGCGCACGTATTGATTGTTCCAAAACCATTTTGAAAGGCAAGAATGCAATGCCGATCCATCCATTCACTGACCCTCGTTGGCAGTTCGTCAAGAGGAATATAACGGATGAAATCTTTCACGCCAAAGGGAACGGCTAGAGGTTCTTCAGCTTTTTTAGTTAGGAAATCGGTTACTCGCGAAAGGTTTTTTACCCGGAAAGAATGGCCTATAGGAATTAGGGCCAGTGGCCTTTGAACAAATCCTAGTCACCTAGTCCTCAACTATACTGAGAGAGCGAAGACTGTAAAAACATTTTGGTTTGCTGACGATTACCTTGTTTTCATTGACTGTGCTAGAACGGAACTTGCTTCTGAGGTTTCCCTTATTCTGCCTGTTTCCGTTGAACGGCTTGCCTCCCTTTAAATCACTCACGAAATCCATGTTGATAACTGCATCAACTTTCTTGACTTTCACCTATACATCATCCCTGCGCGTTCGGTGGGGCTTGAGAATCTGTGGTATTAAGCTCCCGCATGGATCATGTTATTCGAAGGAAGCAAAAATAAGTATCATGGTTCCACGCTTCAAAAGGTCATTCCCTAAACATTACTGTCATAGACAGCACTTGAGCTTTATCGAACACGTGGAAAGGCTGCTTTTGGCAGGTTACCCACTTTTGACGTGCGTGGCTGAGTGCCCTAAGTAACTGCAGATCTAGTGCGGGAACACGGGATGGCCTAGAATCACACATGTGTTGCAAACGTGTCTCTGTGATTCTCTACTTACATGCCATTTCAAACGAACTGAAAAAGGAATGGAAAAAGTAGGCGTTGATGTGGTGTTCTCGGCGCCTGACGGCTGGATTGTGCTCAGCCGGAAGCCGAGAAAATGTGGAGGAGGCTAAGTGAGGATGTTTATTTCATCCCACAGTCCCGCGGTGGGCGGGGAGAATGGGCGGGGCCTTATTCAAAAAGAGTACCGTTGAAAAGCTTCATATATTAAACCTGGTCACCTCGGTATTCACCGCAGAAAGAGTGAAGACGGAAAAAAACGCGGAAAAACAGTGCGGGTGCCACAGTTTAATGATGCCACAATGGTTGCAACGAACTGTGACTGATGCTTGGAGACTGGAGACGGTGACTGGGGGTTCTGAAGATGCGAAGAACGCTGGAGGATTCGTGCGTCAGCGCCCCTTCAAAGACAATGCTGCAGAAGGAGATGCCGCTCCGAGGGGAAGCTTATTCATTGTATTACTTCTATCCCGAGCACTTGTTGTTGCTTTTCTGTTCTTTCGCGTCATCTGTTCACTTATACATGAGTTCGCTCAAATGTACCTGTGCTCGACTTTTTGTTCGTCCTACTGTATCTGTTTCCTTCATAGTTCTGTTTTCATTTTGTTGTGAATCTGTTCAGCCAGCACTGCCACAGCACGCTTTGTACTGCAGGCTGTCTTACTGCAGTCCATCGTCCATCAACCCTGGGCATTTCGACCGCTGCTTCGGCAATATATTCCTCATTTTGGATTGCGACGGGTCGGCCTGATAGCTTCCTGGGCCCTTGGTGACGAACAGCGGGAGAGGTTCGCGTCCGCCAGTTTAGGCTTCGGAATGCCTCTTCAGCTGGCAACCACGCGACAACATATCAGCGCGGAAGATCCACCCAGTCTTCATAAGCCACCGCCGTTCACGAGCCAGTTGGGTCACACCATCGCCATGTACGTGGTTACGACAACACCCGGTCTACTGTAAGCTGTCGTGCTATACATTCTTAGCAGTGTCCGGGTTAACGTTATGGATATAAGTAGCACACTCCGGCGGGCTGCTTAGAGCCGTGCTTAGAAGCGGCCGCGAGCGAGAAAGTAAGCGTCCCAACGCAGCGCTGCATGACGCTCGTCCTGTGAGCGGCCCTTCTCTCGATCGCCCACCCCGCTCATCCCGAGAGAGAGAACGCGGCACGCTGGTCGACGCTTTGCTCTTCGGCAAAGTGGAGGAGAAGGATTCAAGGCGCCGCACTGGCGGACGGACATCTGGCTGCGCGACCAGCGCCGACGCACTTTCTCTCTTTCGCGCTTTCGCGCATACTCGCAGTCTTATTTTCTTTTTTCAGTTTACGGGGAAGTGGCCAGTCGCCGACGCAACCCCTGCCAGGGCTGCACTCTCTTTCCCTCTTTCAAAGCCACAAGGAGGATATAATTTGCGTGATCACTGCTATGCAGCGGCTGGTTGTATGAGAGCTAACCTGGCCTTGGGGAACAATTTTTCACAACTGCCAAAATTAACGCGCCTTTTGTGATTATTGCTGCCTCTTCGTTGTGTTCCTCCCTGGACATCAAAAGGATGGTGTGTGGCACGTAGAATTTCAAGAGAAAGTGAGACCTGGCGATGCTGTCGAACCGTTATGGTGTCGGCCGACAAAAGTGTGTGTATTGTGAAGAGCCCTCTGCAGCACAGATAAGCTGGTGAGTTTTTTTTTTTTTGTATGTTCGATTTCACTTTCAAGCACGTAGTTGTATGTTTGGCGGAGCCGAAGCGCGTACATAGAAAACTTCGTGTTGGAGTCACAGACGCCAGTAAAATTACAACGATATAGCGCTTATTTTTCACGGATAGTCGCACTCAACTTTTTTAATCTGCTGGGATAGCCAGCTGTCGGTGCGACAACGGGAGAGTTCTCTGAAAGCAAGGACACAGTGGAACACGTTATTGCGTTTTCATTATCGGGCTAAAGAAGGCGCTTCTCATTTTTGCAATTTTTATTAGTAGAAAATCGCGAAACGCCGCAGGTGTCGGGCCTTCTGTCATCATTCTTTCCTCTCACTGTTGGACTTACAGCAAGGTCTTCGTGCTCTGCTGACCTATTCGATGCGTTGAAGACTTGCCCGCGCAGTTCCAGTGTGCGATCTTGGTGCATGGGCATCGGTTTTAATGAAATCATGCGTGTTATCAAGCCTAGACGCTAAGCTCATACCAGATAAATTTCAGACGCTTTCAGTGCATGATCATACCTGTTTTAATATGTCACTGATAAGGAGAGATTAATCAACGTGCAGAAATGTATGCGTGTGGCGTATTCTGGCAAAACGAGCAAGGAGAATTTTTTTACACACTAAGTCTGATGGCCTAGCTACAGTTACCGAAATTTTAGTCATCTCTTGACCCATACCTCATCGCGATTTATTAATTATATTTTATGTACGTTGTGTGCTTCACGACGTTGCGCTAGCAGGGGCTTAGTTCGGCGAGAACTCTGGCGTTTGCCTGGAGAGCAAAGATACATGCTTTGAAAGTGAAATATTTTGCCATGTGTGCTTGAGCCATATGGAACATTCGGGTCGAGCTGTGGGCGCTTTCGAGTACCTGCCATCAGTGTTCACGTGGTCCAGGTGAGGTTTGGAGTGGTAGAAGTCTCGGGAATGGGGGCAGAATGTTGAAAAACTCTCATCGCGTGTTAGCTCTGAAAAAGGGTGAACTACCTGCCAATTTTCTTAGTACAACGTATTTTTTTTCTTCCAAGCAGATAGATCGGGTGCGAAAGTATGGCTGGCATTGTAGTGCAATAATTACCAGTTCCTGTCTGTTGTGTTGTCATGAGAAGCCCCTGCTGCACGCAGAAATAATTGTGCTGATTTCTATTTTGTCTTGTGAAATTGCAGAAACAGCAGCATTACATGCGCATTGTTTCTGGTGGGCAGTATCTTGACCGAACAAATGATTCAGTTCCTGGTGCAGTTCGGAGGAGCAGCGACCAGCTTACATCGCAGGAGCGACCTAATACCTACACACAAACTGCTGTTTTTTATTTTGCTCCCTTTACATGCAAGTGTCTTCACAGAAAGAAAATGTAAACATAGGAGGCACTCTCAAGTATGTGCCTGGGAGGGGGAAACAAGCTGCCAGAGTTTTTTTTTTATGGCAAAAAATATTACCATATTGGCAACAATGTTGCTTTTGTGCATGTTTGTGTGGTTGTCAGAGATGTGAACTTTTCAGCTATATGGCGCATGTTTGTATACGAAGACAACATGCCTTCACTATTTATTTCTTCACGCAACTCGCCCAGAAAAAGTTTTATTGAAAAAGAAAGCCGCTTATGCTGCGCGCCACACACACGAGCTGCATAAAGGCGTCCTCACTTGTACCCGAAATCCGGCATCGGCGGCGGGTTTCGATTCCAACGGGTAGGCCTGCTAGCTTCCTGAGCCCTCGATGACGAACAGCAAGGGAGCTTCGCATCCGCCAGTTACGGCTTCGGAGTGGCTCTTCAGCTGGCAACCACGAGACACTCTCAGCGCGGGAGATCCGCCCAGTCTTCATAAGGCACCGTCGTTCGCGAGCCAGTTGGGTCATGCCATCGCCATGTATGTGGTCACGACAACACCCTTCCTACTACATGAGCGCTGTGTTTAGTCCCTTCCTTGTATGGCTTTGAGCCGTTGCGCTGGTTTACAGGAACCGTTTCTACTGCAGGTTAGTTACCTACTGTAAACTTGTGTTCGGTCGAGTGGCTCATTCTTGTTTAAGATATTGTACCCAATTGACACTCTTCATTATCGGCGCAGATTGTTTCGCGAATCGTTTCGTTCATATTGCAGCATCGCCTATCACGTGTTTTTACTTCTAGCCTTGTCTGGTGACAATGAATTTAACCCAGACCCCCAATTCCATTCACCCCGATCATTTGAAACCATATCTGCAGCAATATCCCAAGCAGCACAGGTCATCGGCCCAATATTGCAACCGGATGGTCCCATCCTGGTCCTTTGTAGGGCCAGCTTTGCCAATACAGTTCGAATGTTGGGCCAATTACTTGTGCTGCTAGGGATAATGCCTATAACTCACCGAGGATACAATGCTGACTGAAGTTGCAACAATCCGATCTGCATAGAGAAATAGGTCAGTGGTCTTTCTAATGGTGTTGACGCGATTGAAAAATTCGTAGAAACACATCAATACCTGGACGAAAAATAAAGTTCTGACGCTAATCTTAATATCGGGAAGCGATCATCAGAAATCAGGGCTCTCATCAAGAAATATGAAGACCCTGCAGCCGTCTTCGTCCCTCTCACTTGATCAACTTTGTTATTCTCCACGATGAGGACGGACTTCGGCATAAATATGAGTCATGCATTATCATATTTTGTTCTCGGTGTAACTTTCGAAAGAACTGAAATAGAACGTGCCCTCAGGTTGGGCCACTTCCGCGAATCTAGGAGTCGCGCTGTCATTGTAAAGGTCATCATCATCATCATCAGCGTGACTACGCCCACTGCAGGACAAAAGCCTCTCCCATGTCTCTCCAATTGATTCTATGGTTCACGAGCTACGGCCCCCTTATCCCCGCAATCTTCTTAATCTCATCGGGCCACTTAACTTTGTGCCGCCCGCTGCTGCGCTTGCCTTCTCTTGGAATCCGCTCGGGTACCCTTAAGGACCAGCGGTTATCTTGCCTTCGCATTACATGACCTGCAGGCCAACTTTAAACATTGGCGGTGGCTTAGCTCGGCCATGCCAGGATATACGTAGAGAGAGGTTACGTTTCCCTGGCTGAGCTTGCTGTGGTCGCTGTATGTTTAGCAATGAGAGACATTGGGTATGCACATCGTTTATTCATTTTGCTTGACAGAGACGAAGACTGCCCGATGATCTGCGGAGTAGCATGCAGCGGTCTCAATTTTGTCAATACAGTATTTCTTTAGTGTACAAGCTCTATAGTAGTTCCCCATTGTGTACTGGTGGACGTGAGGGTCGAAAGCTAAATTAAAGTCAAACTTTTCTTTCAAACACTGACTAAGAGAGTCCTGTTTCGTGTTTAAATTACCCAAAGTCGCACACAACTGTGAACCGTGTTGTAGGCTGGTATACACGTGGCAATCACATCAATCGTCTGCTTGACAGATGTCCCCGGTGTCACGTAGACTCCTTGGATGATAATGCCGCTTTGCAGAAGCCGAGCACAGCAGGCTTCACCATTATTCACCATGGTCGAAGGGAGATGTTTGACAGCGGTGATACCTTGTTTCACGTACACACAGACTCCAGCGTTCTTATTTGGTTCAAGGCAACTGCCGGGCGACAACCTCTGGATCGGAAGAGTTAATCTTGTGTATATCGCCGTTTAGCAGCGGTTACACTCTCCTCTGGATGCATGTCAAACGTAATACAGATGCCCGCTACATCTCCGCATTTCATACCCAATCCTGCGCATGCGACGCGGGGTTCGGGTGATAGAGCGGCATACGGCGAGGCGGCGACGAAGAACGCGGCGCAGGTGCGGGGTCTCTTTGGTTACCATGGCATCGGCGCATGCGCGCAACTGCTCATCTGCGTGAGGTTACGCTCGGGCAGTGCTGTGGCATGTTGCAAGTTGCGCGTCCGCGCCGTAAGTGTCGCCACGGTCGGAACGATTGCAGCGATCCTGGTATCTGGCGGCTCATGTGTTCTAGGTTTCCATAATGGAATTTATTAATTTTGATTTTTAGAACGATTGTCACTGATATTGCAATGCCCAAGATGCCTAAAATCACTTTTGTACATCGATTGTCACTACTGATGTTTCCTTTAATAAACTGTTCTTTGGAGAAAACTATTTACGTTTTTGGTACTCGAGCGAGCGCCCTAAGCAGCTGCTAATCAGCCGCGCTGGCCGCGCCGCTCGCCACCATGCACCGTGCTGCCTCAACAGACACATCGAAATGCAAAAGCGGGTAAGCAGATGTCGTAAGTACTTAGGAAATCAAGCGGGAATGCAGCGCGGGAGCAGCAAGTCACCAGTATTTACGAAGCTTGCATCGAGCTAGCGGCAGCCAGCACCACGAACGCGCGAGCAACCGCCCGCAACCAGCCGGGTAAACAAACGCCGCCATATTGGATTTTTCTGGATTGGCTTGGCTGAGCTTGTTTCAAAAAGTTTTGAGCAATTTATGTTTTTACCGCCAACTCCCAGGCACCGCCACCGTCGCATTTCAAAATCGTCCCCATTGGCTCTACGGGAATGTCACACCCTTGGCTCGGGTTTGACGGTGGAGCGGGCGCGCGGCCGCGGCGACGGCGAAGCGCACGCCGCGCTTTGCTCCTCTCCGGTTGCCATGGTAACGGCGCATGCGCACTAGTCTCTCCTATGTACCGCGAAATGCTCGACAGGTAGCCCAAGTGTAGCTCCCTGTACAAAAAAAAAAAGGCTGAAATTGTATCAGCTGGACCTAAGCTCAGGGATCCGAAATATAAATCCGCGAAGATTATGGTGCGCGTGTTAGACTAGCTCAAGATAAACTGTTCGCCTACTGCCAGGAGAGCAACTAGAGCTTCAAGATGAGCCTCGACAAGTTTTTTTATTGTCAGCAAACAGCACACTGACCATGATGAATCTGGTACTGAGTGAGAACGTAAGGCACAGCAGGCATCGTGAATATGGCGGCGCTTGTCCTTGCTTTCTTAGTTCTAACACCCGTCAATGCTTCTGTGTGAGTGTGAACCATGCCAGTCTTGCTAACGTCCACAGTTTCTTCAAGGAATTTGTGGAAGCTATTTTAAGAGATAACGCCGATATCGAAGTGTTCACAGAGACATCATTGACCACAGACATTCAGAATGACGAGCCACTTGATGACGTGACATCATTCACCGTTCACAATCACGCTAGGGTCGGTTAGAGAGTGGGGTAGGGTAGAGAGGCTGTATTCGTCTTCATAAAATCGGATATGCCTTCCTGCATTGTTGATATTAACAGCCATGAAGAAAATCTGGGTGCTACCTTTTCGCTTCCTGGAATCAGACATACCAACTGCTTGTTATTGCGCGCCTGATTGTGACTTTGTTTACAAATAAACTGCATTCCATCTTCCTTGAATTGTATGGTCGGTATCTTCGCGCTAATTTCGTAGTTTGCGATGATGTCTATTTTCTCGGAACTAAGTAGGCCAGCTTAACTGGATGCTCCCGCCTCTCCAAAAAATTGTTCACCTTGTCCTAATCTTTGACTTCACCCAAACTGTCAGCACGCCACTCCTATTTATAACACACTTTATCTAGTTTTTGCCACAGACGCAGAGCTAATACAGTGAATGTCATGTGCCAATGGCCTGAGCGATCATAAAATGCCACTGCTCAACGTATCCATCTCCTGCTGGACAAACATTCATCAAACACATACGCGACTACAAAAGGGTCATTGTACTCGCATCAACGAAGATGTAAAAATATATTACCTTTCTTTTCCCGAAATCGCCAGCGTAAAATCTGTCAACGAGAATTGGTTGGCATTGAAACACAAACCTTTATTTTTACCAAGTACAACCTTTGTCCGTAAAGTTTCGAGACTGATTTATTTTCTTCTCTAGAAATGATTTCCCAAAACAAATTTTGGTGCGTATGTGCAGGGCCAGCTTTTCGAGCTAACCTGAGCTTTTTATGTTAATTGCTGTGGCAGCCGCTAGATGGCACTACATGTAGAAAAATACGTTGTCACTAGTCGTCTGCGCATTCTACTGTGAGTGAATGTGGATAGATGGACGTCCACCTCGAACAGCGTGTACACATAAAATTCTGTGTGAAGCTTGGCAAGACTGCAACAGGCGTATGAGCTCCTTCGTGACGCTTACGGCAACGAGACATTATCGCGGGCTTGAGTTTTCGAGTGGCACAAGAGGTTCGTTTCGGGGAGAACGTCGGTGGAAGACGACACAAGGCAGGGACGCCCTTAAACCTCACGGAATGAAAACAACGGGGCTCGGATAAGGGAAATCGTAGAGCAAAACCGCACCATTACAGTCCGCATGCTATCAGATGCTCTCGACATTAGTAAGGCAACGTTCCACCAAATATTGCGTGAGAACTTGCGGAAACGAAAGCTGAATGCCAGACTTGTGCCGCACTCCCTCACACAAGGCCAGAAATACACGCGCGCATCAGTAAGCGCTGATTTGCTCTCCGAGGCAGAGAAGGATGCTGCATTCGTCGACAGCATCATTGCTGAAGACGAAACATGTTTTTTTTTTTTTCAATGCGATCCTCAATCAAAGAGGCAGAGCGCCGAATGGCGGTCCACAAGCTCTCCGGCGCCGAGAAAGGTGCGGCGACAGAAGACCGAAACGAATACGATGCTGATAGTTTTTTTCGATGCCAGAGGTGTCATACACCGCGAGTTCGTCCCACAAGGGCAGACAGTGAATCAGGAGTTTTATATCCGCGTGCTCGAACACATGCGTGATGCACTGCGACGCCGTCGCCCTGGCTTATGGGCATCTGGACAATGGAGCCTTCTACACGATAACGCAAGGCCGCACACTGCTCTCAGCGTGACAAAAATTCTCGCCAAGCACAGCATTACTGTACTTCCCCATCCGCCATACTCGCCTGACCTCTCTGCATGCAATGTTTTCCTGTTTCCTCGTGTGAAGTGAGCCCTAAAAGTTCGCTTGATGAGGAGCGTGGAGGCCATTCAAGACGCCACGACAAATGAGCTGACAGCCCTGCCAAAAGAAGTGTTTTCCAACTGTTTCGAGACCTCAAGAAGCGTTAGAAGCTGTGTATAGACTGCAAGGGAGACTATTTCGAAGGGGAGCTGCACAAATGATTTCAATGTTAAACGCATCTTTTTAAATGGACTCAGTGTCGGAACTTTATGGACAAAGGTTGTGCTTCTCTTTTCTGTTTGTGGCGATGCAGGCGAACCCTGGTATTCCGACAGTTTAGAGCAACTATCTAAAAAACACTCCTTTCGCAGAGCCAAAAGATCGAGTTCTGCTCTTAAAGGGGAAAAATATTTCACTAAGAGGACCTTGGTGTGGGCTAGTTGGTTCACACTGCTACAACACAGACTGACAAAGCGCAACAGAACTAGGACTAGTAGAAGAAACACGAAACACAGGACAGGAGCTACTACCAACATTTATTGCGTCATAAAAAACCAGCACAATTTATACCATTCACATGGACCACGTGATACACTGTCAGCCAGTGGAAATTGCGAAGGAAAACGCCTCCCAATGCTGGCGATCATTACGTAGTGAAAAAGCACCCAAGACACGTGCAATCAGTAACACGCAAAGACACTACTAATCTAAAGATAACCGGATAACAGAAACATTAGAGTTGCGCTTGTGCCTCTGCCATACACATCGGTGGTGCCAGGAGCAGTAAGGAGTAGAAGAAGCGCGGCGAAGCAAATAACAAGCGACAGGCGATGAAAGGGATGTGTACAATCAGCTGGAGTATGAATAAAAAGAATGACAACTTGCTATGCAAAAGGCACCGTCGGCACCGTCGTTTTTTATGACGCAATAAAAGTTGGTTGTAGCGCCTGTCCTGTGTTTCGTGTTTCTTCTACTCGTCCTAGTTCCGTTGCGCTTTGTCAGTCTGTGTCGTAGCAATATTTCACTAGCCTGAGGATTACACAATGCTTTTAAGACTTTCTAAAAAAAAAAGTTCCAATACCAGGACCTACTACACATCCTCCGCACTCACCATAAAAAATTCTGGAACTTTTTGTACCTACGCGTATCAAGAGATATAATGCTTACCCACTTAACCCAGATGGCACTCTACTAAGGGTAGACCAGTGCTCCCATTTAATGAATCCGTACTTCTCATCCATTTTCACTCAAGAATCTGTTCAAACCATACCCATCTAAGTTTACCCCGTTCAAACTTTGTCGAGATACCCCCATTAATATTAGAGCATAAGGAATCGTAAAGCTCTTTGACAGCCTAGAGCTCTGAAGCAGCCCCGATCCTGTCAACATCGCTCAAAGATTCCCAAGTCCACGTAAATTATTTCTAGGCTTATTTTGAAAATTATTTTCACCTAGTCCCTAACTGACAGCTCGCTTCCGGATAACTGGAACCTGAGCGATGTAGTCCCAGTAAACTATCGCTTCATCTCATTAGCCCGCAGTGCCTGTAAGCTCATGGAACCCATTATATACTGCCCATTATATACTCCCAATGTAGCCACCTTGAATATAACTTATTTTTGTTTTCACAGGAGCATGCATTCCGCCCCGGTCTTTCATGCGAGACGCAGCTTTTTGAATTCACGACTGACCTTCATTTTCATTTTGAATCTTTACTTCAAACCGAAGTTATATTTGTTTACTTTCCAAAGGGTTTGGTCTCGTCCCGCACTGACCTCTCATCTCCAAACTTTCACACCTCAGTATTGATCCTCTGAAATTATCCTGCGTTATCTGTTTCCTCACGAACCGATTTCACTTCACCGTCATTGGGAATATCACTCAGCCACTCACGAAGTGATCTCAAGCGTGCCCCGAGGTTCTCTCCGTAGGCCGCTGCTGTTTCCCATTTTTATCAGTGATCTTCCCTCAGGCATATGATGAGCCATTCGTCTTTTAGCGGACGAATCTGTTGTACACCGCCGAATTTCTTTCTTTTAACACATGATTCTTGCTACAGGAGTCACTAAGGGGTGAGGCTCAATTTACCACTTGTTTGGGCTGCTTAGCCTAAACACATGAGAGCCGGCGGTGGTTAGTTTATGATCACGGCAGTCATCGACTGTGTGGTTAATTATCCTAGCAGTCACAGCAGTATCCTAGATATTGGAGCGATGGTGTAGAGGTAGACCGTCCGCCTCGGTTGCAAGGCGACCGGGGTTCTAATCCCGGTGCCGGGCAATTATCGACGGCGTTTGAAAAAGAAAAAACTCCACACGTTGATAGAATTGCATAACCAGTACTGGTGTGCAGCCTGATTGATCTCTGTGACCAGAAGCGACTAAGCACTCCCTCACCAGAGCAGGACTTGGCCAGCCTTGTGTAGTGCTGGCCGCAACCTTATATGAACAAACCAATTAACCCTCGGCCCTCAGTCCCCAGCGGCTGCGAAGCAACTGAGGAAGGCGGTGGTCAGACCTGTGACGCAACGGAGGGTGCTAAGAATCTCTCGCTCCGGACAGGATGCCGTTGGAAACTAAACCTGACGACGTTTGCCTCTAGAACCTTATCCAGTGAGGTTAGCCTAGCAGTGCCCTTCGAGGAATTAGCCGGTATTAAATATGTGGGATTCCTCATCAAAGAGTATATACCTGGCAACATAAAGGAGCTTTATAGTCTTAGCAAAAAGGTGGCAGTTATCGTAATTAGGCTTAATAAGAGGTACAAGCTGAAGGTAGTGCAGGCCTGCGCGCCTACATTAAGCCATGATGACCACATCGTTGAAAGCTTCTCTGAAGACGTGGAATCGTATACGAACAAACTAAACTCCCAGTACACTGTACCGATCGACAATTCAATGCGAAGGTAAGCAAGAGGTAGTAAAGAAAGCCTTTGGACCAATGCAAAGGGGAAAAGCAGCTGGGGAGGATTACGTAACAGCAGATCTGTTGAAGGACAGAGGGGAGATTTTCCAATATATACTAACCACCCTTTATATGCATTGCCTTATGACCTGGAGCGTACCAGAAGCTTGGAAGAACGCTAATACTGATACATGTCATTGTAGAAATAGAAGCAGCGCATGCATTAGTAGAGAGAGACGTTGGTTGCCTTTCTCTCCATCGGGAAAACACGGTATGAGCGCTGGCAAACGGGTCGGGTAGGCTCATCAGTGATGGTACGGTGCTTGGCGAGTGGAGTTCGGCCGACCTTCGAGCACGTAGCGAAACAGTCCGCAAAGTCCGCCAAGAGGTCCGAGAGAAGATCCTTCTGAGCCGATGGCAGGGCCGGATTTGCTTTGGCTGACTGAAGAACGTGGCGTGGGCCAGCATTGTCTCGAGTGGGTCCTCCCACGGCGCACAAACCCGGGGCTTCAGCAACGTCGTGGAGGAACGCAATAGCCGTGCCTTTCACGAGGTGCTGATATTTATTTTATTTTATTTATTTATGAATACTGTCAACCCTTCTTTCATGGTCATTACAAGGAGGGAATATGAAGGAAAAAAAAGAATGCATATATACACAAGATTGAACAAGCCTCTTCGAGCATTCAGTAGAAGGGAGCATTAAAACGCAACACAATTCACACCACCCTACTGCCACCTGCTATACAAAAAGAAATGTTGGTTGGTTTGATTTATAGGGGTTTAACGTCCCAAAGCAACTCAGGCTAAGAAATACTGGACAGTCAGTTACAGGCACATCCACAGGAACCCCATGCCTAGACAGAGTCACCAAGTGCATTCACGAATGCCGCTACGCCTGCAGACTCAGCAACATGAGCGGCCAGTTTATTCCAGTGCTCAATAGCTTCCGGAAAGAATGAGCAGTGAAAGACGGGCCAAGTATGGCCGAATCGCTTTCTGATGGTTAAGGCGGGAGCTCAGTCTGCCTGGAGGATGCAGATATCTTTATTTATTAATGTTAATTTCACCGTGAACGATTTGGTGCAGCATTTTTAATCTTTGCTTTTTACGTCTTCTTTCGAATGTCTCTAGACTGTATGAGTTTAATGTCACCGTTACGAAATCTGTTTTTCTATATTCCGACGAAATAAATCTCGGCGCACGTCTTTGAAGTTTTCCTATTTAGTTTGAAAAAGTCTTCTGGTAAGGAGCCCATACTACAGACGCATATTCTAGGTAGGGCCGTATCACAGATTTGTAGGCTAAATGTTTGACGTCTTTCGTTGTTCTCCCCAACTGCCCTCTTAGGAAACACAGTTTTCTATGTGCCACAGCGCATAAGTTTTTAACATAACTGTGCCAACTTAGACTGTGAGAAATTAACACCCCTAAATATTTTGAACGTATTGACATTAACCAAACTGTGACCTGCAATATTATTATACCGAAAAGAAATTATATTTCGTTTGTTAGTGATATGGGTAAATGTAGTTTAATTGAAGTTAATTTTCATTTGCCATTTATAACATCAAAGTGCATAGCCTGCAGGTTTTTGTTAATGTTAATCTGGTCTCCTTCACTAGTGATAGGTGCATAAATGAGGCAGTCGTCCGTAAACAATTATAATTTAATAGCATTTCCGATAGCATATACCGCGTCATTGATATAAGCTAGAAACAGCAGTGAAAATGCCGGCTGTAAAAGAAATGTTTTTATGAAAAATTTTCTCAGTCGTATGGAGGATGACAGTTTTTCTCTTAATTATTGTTTTTTTATATGCTTGTGCATCCTCACTTTGTCTCCTTATAAACGAAATTTCGCTTCCCTATCTGTATTATCTCATAGTGACCATCTTATTTTGTACTCATGTGTCTTACTTGGAACTACTTAGTAGCGTTGTGTTCTGGATGTCTGATCATGATTTCACGGATTGTTCTTCTTGCTTGTCATATCGTATCATGTTCACTTTCATTTAATTGGTTAAAAAATTACATGTTTCGTCTCTATTCCGCTTAGAAAGTGCATGGCTTATTTAAATTCACCGTGTGCTCTATTATGTTTGTGAATTCTGCATGGTTTCTGCTGCCTTGTAATGGTCCCCGGGCCTAGTCAAACTGCTCTGAAGTATCTTTTTTCCCAGGTGCCTTTTTCTCTTTTAGAGAAATAAATAATATGTGTATGTGTTTGTGTAAAGGTAATGCATTGTCTCAATTAACTGTGTCACTGTTGAAAACTCTCCACGGAACCCATGCTGACATTCAGGAAGTAGTCCGTTTGTTTATAAAAAAATTATGTTTCGCAATAACATGTTCTATAACCTTACAGTAGATTGAAGTAAGTGACACAGGCCGCTAGTTGTTGATGAGTGTGCGATTGCCGCTTTTAAATATGGGTGTAACAATGGCAGAACGCGACTCTTGCGGCAGAGACTGAGTTACGAGTGACTTTCGGAATATAATTACTGAGTAGAAGGACATCTGTTCAGCGTACCTGTTCGAAAAACATGTAGGTATTCCATCCGGACCGATAGCTTTCGTTTCGCTAATTGTGTGAGCTGCTGAAACACGCCACTCTGGGTAAAGCTGATAGTATCGATAGAAGTTTGAATAGAATGTGCTTCGTCGTGCGCGTCGCTTTGGCTCGTGTTTCTTGCGAATACAGATTGCCAATATTTATTGAAGTGGTCTGCTATATCCGATTTATCTGCAATAAGTTCGGCTCCCACTGTCACCTGCTTTACTATTGCCTTTCTTTTACCAAGATAGCGCCAATATTTTCCTTGAGAATTTCTCGGAAAACGGCTTATACCCCTGTCACACGGAATTCCTCGAAGGTCTTTCAAACAAAGGCATCTTTTTTCACCAATGGAGCGAAAGCTTAAAGGAGCAGCGACGCTGCTACACGGTGCAGCCCAAAGGTGAAACAGTCGCACCCGCTGCTATGCTCGAGCCGGCTGAAATGACTGTTTTAAAATCGGAGTGTGGAATTCTGTTCATTTGTTGAGCTCAGACAATTTTTTTCATTCTAATTGCTTGCTTGAAAGAGCTGCAACAGCTGCTTTCATCAGCAGCAGCAGGTTTTGTGTATTGCCTTGGCCGCCAGGGGCACTCGATTTTGCTGCAACACTTTGCCATCTAAAATATAAACACCCGTACAAAAGCAAAGCCAGACACACATTTCGTATTTTTAAAAGATGTTTTCAAACGTTGCTGGCTTCATCTACTTTTTTTATTGCTTTTACTTTTTGACGTTGGATGGCACTGCGGTCGCAGGTTCTCGAAGGCCGGGCCTTTGGGCTCCAAAGGTCTCGGAGGGGCGCCTTTGCCTCCAAGGCCCTTAGCGGCCAAGGCGCAACATTTGTGCCGTGTAGCTGCACTCCTTATGCCTTTGGATATAAGGACCTGACTCTCAAATGCCTTTGCGGTGCCCGTGTGACAGGGGCATAAGAGTTTGATTGAATTCTTGTTTTTGGGCACACAGAGACGACACAATAAAGACAAGGAAGACGTGTCGTCTTTGTGTGCGCAAAAACAATTCTGAGAATGGACCAACTAGCCCCACAACACATATTAATGGAATAAGTTTGATTGAGGAACCCTTCTTTCGCGGCCGATAGCAACATTTTTATGTTTTGACGTCATGTGTGTATGTGGTTTCAGTCGGCTTTCCTTCTACGCAATCTTTTAAACTTGCGTTTCGCGTGAATGATATCTCGGGTGACCCATGGGTTGCGCTGCTTTGTTTTCTCAAGTCTAGTTGCAACGTGCCCGTCGACGCAAGTTTTGATAATTTTACGACGCTGCCATAAACATTCAACTGATTCATTTTCGGAGGTAGTTTCAAATTCATGACAACAAGTTTCCAGGTAATCCAGAAAGGATGTATCATCGGCCTACCCGTAATCTGATTTCTACTCGAGCAGTAGTTTCCGCAGGAATGTTTGCAGAAGTAAGCACATCCAGGAAAATAATTTTATTATCATATATAAGACCTGTGACCTTTGTTTCAGAATCCCCTAATTTATTTGAGAGGAACACCCAGTCTAGTAATGACTGTGGGTGAGAGGATATCCGTGTAGCTTGTCTAACTATTTGTCTCAAATTGTAATAGAAAGCAAGATCCAGTAATATTTCCGCGCTGGAAATTTCTGCATGCCCAGGCGTAGTCGATCCCCAATCAATATGTGATAAATTGAAATCGCCAGTCATGATCAGGCGGGTGCTCCTAGTTACATGGCTGAGAAGGAACTCATTTAACTTGTCGAGAAAGTCAGGTGAACTATTTGGGGGCCTGTAAATTGCTTCTGCGACGTACGCAGCACGAGAAAACATAATTTTACAGACACTGGCTCCGGCATTTCGCTCGTAATCGTGGAAACCGAAAGCGATGACTTGACAATAATGGCCACACCACCCCCACGGGAATTTCGATCCCGTCTGAGCATTGTGTAGCCAGGGGGAACAATACGATCAGAAGAAACAGCACTGTTGAGCCATGTTTCGGTTATGCGAGCGACTTGCGGGTGCTCTGACAATAATAAAAAATTCTAATTCTGTGACCTTGTTAAGAATGCTGCGATCATTCAGCAAAACTGTCCTGAGCTATGAATTATTTGCACTCTTGGAAGGTGATCTACTATGGTAGTCACCTGCTGTCGCTGATTCGTTATGGTTGCTCCCAGCACCCTTACGTTGGGCCCGGCAGAGCAAACGCTCGGTTCGAGTGTCGTCCCAAGGACACAAATGATCGTCGACCTTGAGCTTATCGTGAGCCAGCGATACTCTTTGTTCTTTAGATCTTTCGACAGAAGCAGACTCCCACAATTTCTTTCGAACTTGTACAATATATTTTGCGTAATCATTGCTGACGCTAACAGATGTGCCTTTAAGTTTCTGGCAGTTTTTTAAAACACTGTCTTTTTCCATGGAGTCGTAGAATTGCATGATTACTGGTCTAGTTACGCCTGTTCTTTTTTTTCCAGACGATGAATTTTTCCTATTGAAGTAGCCTGAACACCGAGATCCTAGTAGAAAGTATCGTCTACATCAGCTAATCTCAGATGTGAGTGACGCAGTGGCTTGTTCAGGCAGCCGAAAGACTAAATAATTGCTACGCCGCCCGCGGTTCTCAAATTCCACTGACTTTTTAGCTTGATTATTAACGGTAGACTCAAGGTTATCAATTTCTTGTGCTTATTTCCTTGAATGCCTCTGGAAAGTCCGATAACCCGCCCGTCCTTGCATTCAGCGCACCGATTTGGTCTTGAATAGCTTTCAATTTGCGATCCGTTTCTGCCTGATTCTTTACAATCATCGGCAAGTATTTCTGTGTGGTAGGCCCCGGATTCTTCTCAATATCGGCCGACATCAACAGCAGCAACAACACTGACCAGGAATGACTCAAAATTGAGCGACACCTGCGAGGGCACGACAGGACTAGCACAAATCTATCGTCACTTCTGTTTGGATGAACACTTTGCCAGCAACTAGCCTGCAGAACCAGCAGGAGGCGTTTAGCTGTGCTGTACCACAGGCAAGTGCCGTGCCCTTTGAAGAGGCCCGCGCAGGACTGCCGCTTTTGTAGATCCGCTGCAGATGACGTAATTGTCCGGTGATTCTTGACGGCAACACGTGGTTCCACCGCCACGTTTCCAGATGAGCAAGCGGTAATGTGTGCACGGGTAACACGTAGGCAGTCGCACCATGCGGCACGATGCGTTCTAGATGATCCGACAAGTTCGGTGGTAGCCCATGCGAAGTGCTCATCGTTAGATCCAAAAGCCACGACACGACCTGCAAAACCAGCAAGAGGCGTTTAGCCATGCTGTCCCACAGGCGACTACCGTGCCCTCTCTTCGTTGCCGCAGTTGGTCAGGAGGACGTGGGTACGGGCGTCACGTAGTCAGACGAGACCTCTTGCAACGGCGAGTCCCCGCTCGAGCATCAGTCGAGTGTGGCCGTCCGCCAGTCCCTCGCAGTCGTGAAATAGGTCGTTCCGCGCGAGCACCACGACACTGCTCCGCGGCGGCACCGTGACGTCATTCTCGACAATGCGCAGAGCGTTGCTGCAAGGATACCGGGAGTCAAAACGGGCCACGGCCTGTTTGGTCCAGAGCGTGACACGCGCGTCCTGAAAGTCCATCACAGCGCCGTTGGCCTGTAGAAAGTCGATCCTCAGAATCAAGTCTCTGGAACACTCGGAGAGCACGACAAATTTACCAACGTACGTGAAACCACGAATTCCATCTCTAGCCGTGCACTTACCCTCAGGGAAAATTAGGTGGCCACCAGCGGTGCGGATGTGGGTCCCCGTTCACGGTGTCAGAATATTTTTAAGTTCCCCAGCAAAGGCAAGGCTCGTAACAGAATAATCAGCGCTGATATCGATGACCGCGGCAATCTCTGTGCTAATAATTGCCACACGCAAATCGGATGCAACGCATAGGGTACTATCGCTGCCTTTCTCTGTCCAGGTATCGTCGAATCGAGGTTTTCGCAATGCAGGATCTTGACACGTCTCCACGTTAGTGGCCTTGCCTGCAGGGGTCGCTGGTGTCAGTTTTCGCGACGCGGACTCGGCGAGCGACGGCCAGCAGAGCTACTCTGGCGGCCGGGGCTGGAAGCACGATAGCGGAGAGGCGAAGGCGAACGGGACTCGCGCCTTCCAGAGTAGACAGGGTTCAGGCGCGCCCAGAGATGCTCCGCAACCTTATGCGGTCGTTCACCGTTCTGAAGACAAGGTGCGTCGGGACGGAAACCGCGAAGACCAACTTGGCGGTACGGACAGGCTCGGTAGAGGTGATCGGGCTCCCCACAGTGGTAGCACAGAGGCCTACGGTGTGGTGTACACCACAAATCCGACTTCCGAGGCCGTGTGTCAGATGTAGTTGGTGCGGTTGGATAATATGAGGCGATGCTACTCACGGCAGACGTCAGGGTGCGGTTGCGTGACATGTGCCAATGTTGCTTACAGCAGGCGTAGGCGTAAAGGGACCGCAGCCAGCCGTGCGACGTTCTACGGATGCGTACGCGGGTCTGTAGTCGAACCGGCGTGGCGCTTCGGGTGCCTGCGCCATCTTCCGCACGTAGATGGGTCATCAAGAGAATATCAGTCTTTCCGCCGCCACTTTACAAACTCTTCTGTTGGCCGCAGCAATCACCCCGAAATTTTAAGCCAAACCCTTGGCCAGACACACTTCTGCAGTAGCTATTAAATCAACGAAAAACCTAGAAAATAAAATTATTCTCTTTCAAGCAGCCTTGAAATTTTCAGTGACAAGGCAATAAAGCCGCGACGTGTGCCCCACTCCGAGGAGCCGAGCTTAAAATTTTCGGTCTGAAATCTGCTAAAAAATGCATAACGCGCATTAAACAAAATTTCCCAGCATTTTCGCAGCCACTCACTCACTCACTCACTCACTCACTCACTCACTCACTCACTCACTCACTCACTCACTCACTCACTCACTCACTCACTCACTCACTCACCCACCCACCCACCCACCCACCCACCCACCCACTCGCGAAACGACATCTTTACCTCGCTCGATTGCAATAGAGCGGTGTCATAAATAGTATTTGCGCGAAAATGTAGTGCTATGTCAAATCTACATTTAGCGGAGCGTCAGTGTGCTGAAAAGTATTGAATATACAAAAGTAACGCAAATCTCAGGCTAATAAAGACTCTGCCGTATTGAGGAGCACGCAGTGCGGTTTCTGTTCATGCCGCAAGCGCTCACGTTTAGTGCTTTGATTGCTCGAATGAGAAGGTGATAAATGTGGCTCGTGGTAGAGTCACGCATGTCGCATCACTTTGTTGTAGTTGTGTTTATTAATAGGGGGTGAAAAAAAGCGCAAACTTTGGCGCCCTCATGTGTGCCAGCGAACACATTGGGCCGGCGAGCGCTCGATGGCCTGCGAAGCGTGCCGTGCTCAGCGAGCACAGCCGGCGGGCAAGGATAATTGAGGGGAAAGACGCGGGAGTGGAAGAGAGTGTCGCTACTTTCAATATCAAGGGGCTTTAGTTTGGTTTGAGTTCGTGGGGTTCAACATTGCAAAGAGACTCAGACTATGAGGGGCGCCGTAGTGGTGGGGTTCGGTAATTTCGATGCCCTGGGGTTCTTTAACGCTGCACTGACATCGCGCAGGGCTTGTGGATTTTGAATTTGGAGGAACGGCAGAGGAAGACGTCAACTGGTCCGAACGCTGAGCCCGGTGATATATAACACGACGGCTTCGCCCCTGCGGGCGGAAGCGTGTGTGCAACCCTTGGCGACCTCTTCGGGCTTCATACGAGCACGCAGCGGTGACCGGGGACCTCTGTGCGTCATGTTTTGTGCGGGTGTCAACGATTGCGATGTCATGCAGCCCGTAACGCACGAGCGCCTGTGACGTACGCGTCTGTGTGCTGTTGCGGTCAACGAATGCAACGCCAACGGAGTCGCATACCTCCATTACGGGCTCTATTTCTGCCGTCTTCTCTTTCACTACAAACTTCCTTCTCTCAAGGCGTGATTATGCGAGACCGATATGTGAGAGTTACTGCGCCTATCCTTTCCTCAAAAAATCACATTCACAACAGAGACGCACAACGGCCAATCCAGGCAGCAGCTTCACTGCAGCGCGTTCTTGGTTTCTTCGGGTGGTGGACGGACTGCTTTCAGAGCTCTCCTAGAGACTCCGAGCGATTTGTCCTACGGGCAAGGCGTTGCGCCGAACGAACGATGGCGTTCGGTGGACTCCCTGGCAGCGCTGCAACACGCTGTCACGTTCCACTCTTGAAGGCGAAGCTTAATTAAGGGTCCTCCTTTTTTTTTCACCGACTCATCGCGGAACAGCCTTCCCACGGGGTCCTGGCTTTCTCAGGCTCTGAAGATGCAGCGCGTTGTCGACCGAACACAACTTGGCTACAAACGATCTTCCGGATTCGTGGTGTGGGAACTCTTTGTGACCCATGGCTGTTGCATACAGAAGAGAAGGTTGTTCTTGAATCAGCCAAAAGCCGGCATGAAATAGAGAATAATATGCGCATGAAGGTTGCCATGAAGGAATTCACTCATGGGAAATATCCTGAGCGATCAATCACGGAGGAAGCTGCTACAAACGTGAACAAGCACTACTCTTTAACGTTCTCCATAGCCAGCGAAGCAGCTTTGTTTTTGAGGAAATAGGCACCACACTGGTTGCGACAAAAAAAAAAACAAAACACGAAGGCAGGTTGAAATGAAATATGCAGACGAAGCGCATACTCATAATTTCCATATTACGTGGGAAGCAGGTTTTTACACAAACATTTTGGCGCCGTGTTGCATGCATACTTACACGAATAAAAACACAGGATGCATGATTACGATTTAGTAGGGCTTCTTGCTGGCAATTAAGCTTGTTACCGAGGAAGCTTAGAAACGGCGCAAAAGGACGAAGACAGGAGGAAAAGAAATGAACACTACACCACTGCACCCGCGGTGTGGACGCGAATGTCCAGCGTTAGATGCGGCAACGCTTGGGGCTGGGGGTGGGTCGTCCGCAGGATGCGCGGAAAATTACGCGTGCAGTAAGACCGGAGCAGAAGACCTCTACTGCCGTAAAATTATTGTAATGAGAATTTGATCACAGGTCGATTGTTGCGAAATGCTGCATGTCTCAGTCGGAGTGCTTAGCAAGTGTGGATCAAAAGGCACAGGGACGGAGTGCGCGGAAGATGACGGCTCAAGCGCTCCGTCTGGTGTCATTATTCGTGCTGTCTGTGGCTGCTGTTGTGTTCTGCTGTTGTCCGGAACTTACTCCTGAAGCTCTCGCTGTAAAAGAAAAAGAAACATCTAAAGAAACCTCTCTTCCTGCATGCTTTAGCAATTCTAATTCGATAAAGCCGGGGGACCATCGCTTTGCCACTAGACAAGTAAAAATGGCTGTGGATTAGCTCTGGCAGATACAACGCCATTTCCTTTCCCCAAAAACCAATTATTATTATTATTATTAAAGGAAACAGCACAGGATCTGTCTGACATCTCGCCGGACACCCGAACCGAGCCGTAAAGAAAGGCAGGAAGGTGGGAGTGTAAGAAGAAAGAGAGAGGTGCCTGGTGGAGGGCTCCGGAATAATTTCGACCACCTGGGGATCTCTAACGCGGACTGACATCGCACAGCACACGGGCGCATTTTGCGTTTCGCCTCCACCGAAACGCGGCCTCCGCGTTCTGGTTCGAGCCGGGGTACTCCGGCTCAGTTGACGAGAGACCTAACCATTGAGCCACCTCGGCGGGTGCAGCATCGCTGGCGTGCGCGTTGGCGGTGCTCTTCCCGTTTCGACGGCGCAACGAGCGCCTATCGAAGGCAGGGTGGGGCGCAGCACTTTGCGGTCCCCTCCCGTAGGCTCCATTGGGTCCATGATGGATGGGGAATCTTGTTCGCCGATCGATGCGGGGGAGCTCCTCCGACGAGCGCCGTCTCCGCGGCCGCAGCTTGAGCCATTTTCCGTTACATGGGGCTCCTTGCGTTCTGTGTCTTAGATCATCAGATTTCGTCATGCGTTTGCGATAAGCACTCAGGAAGTTGTGGATGCCAGAACTGCATTGCTTACAAGGTGGCATATTGTGCGCGGGGGGTAACGTCTCGATGATGCACGTGAGCTCCAACAGATGGCGTCAAATAATTTCGACTGCCTGGGTTAATATTTTGCCTACGCACGGGCTTTTACTCTGCACCCGCACCACAGATTCGAGTGGGCATCCCAGCGCCAAAGTGAATTCGCTCAAAAGTTTGCCTCATTACGAGGCTACTAATCGGGCCCTGCAAGACGCGTAAAAACGTCGCATATAGCTGGCACGTTTGGGTACCCTCACTTCATTTCGATGCAGGCAGTGCACGCTGAACACGAACGAGCCAATATAAGACATGTCCTCATTGAACTCTCATGCTGAAAATATTCTTACGCAGTGGAAAGCCAAGGAACAGGAAAGCATGATGACACATGGATTATTTAACGGCTGCGGATCTAGCGCGAACGCTCCGTGCCGCGCCACTCCTGCTTGTTCGTCTTCTTCTTAGCAATATGGATTTCCTTGCATGGGAAATATCTGGCACATGCCGTCATCGAATTTCTTGCAGAGAAGGTGGATCCTTGTGAATGCAGGTGTGGCAATATCGCGACAGCGGAAAAGATGAGGTTCACACGAGTACACTGATACAGCGCTGAACTTACAACTAGATTCTTTGTACGGTTTGTTAGTGCTTTAATACTGTGGCATTTTCAAACGCGCGCGCGCACGCACGCACGCACGCACACGCGCGCACACACACACACACACACACACACACACACACACACACACACACACACACACACACACACACACACACACACACACACACACACACACACACACACACACACACACACACACACACACACACACACACACACACACACACACACACACACACACACACACACGCACGCACGCACACACACACAAAGCAGATCTCTATACGCCAACAGCTGGTTGCAAGGAAAGAGAGCAGCGCCCGAAGGCCAGACATAGGAGTGCCTCCTAACCGATTCGACACCCGAAATGGCAGAGGTACTGTCGGAACGCGGTAGAGAACCCAAGCGGCCATTTGTTTCGAAAAGCAGAAGGAATACGCAGAACGCATAAAAACACGCAGCCAAGCAAGGAGATACCTAAGAGGAGGAAATGCCATTCGGGCGGCTACGCCGATAGAAGCTGTAACGCGCAGCTCAGGCACCTCATCAGAAAAAAAAAATTGACAGAGTTTTAACGCCTTTAAACCACATATGACTTACGGAAACACACTGGTTGTGAATTAGCTTGACTATTGCCTGAACATTGCCCTAGCTTGTCCTTCGAATTCGCTTGGCTTTTTGCCTTGACATTGCCTTACATGGTCCTCCAACAGAATGGGTTTTAAACTTTCGTACCACACGAAGTTTCCCCAGCCCCACCGTATCCAAGTCATTTCATCTGAAAGGTCAAAGGTCGAGGCTTCAGAAGTTCACCGGCTTTTGAAGAGGATCGTTAGTGAAATAGTGCTTTCGCACAAAAATAAAAAAAATCACAGGATGGTTACGAGTGGTCAACGCGAATGCTTAAACGAGCGTTAGCTGTGTTTTGAGGCAAAGAAAAGAGCCAGGAGGCGCTTGTAGCTATACTTGTAGGGCGGTGGGTTGCGAGCCAACTACCTCCCAGCCTCTGTATTTTCAATTACAGCGACATCTGTAAAGCGCCTCTTGCTATGTTTCGCGTCGTTGTCGTCGGCGTTAAGGGCGGGTGCGTTGCCTTGGGAGGGAAGAGGCTATGTGTGAGCGAAGCAGTGCATAACCGGTGGGTGGTTACCACCATCCGGAGGGGCGTTACCTTGGAAGGAGGAGAGCATCGCGAGTGCCGCGAAATCCCCGAACGGACGACGGCTACCTTGGAAGGGAGAAGGCATGGCGTCGGCGGATGGGTGGTTGCCACGGGAACCACATGGGGCCAGTCAAAGAGTAGGGCTACCGTGGCAGCAGGAGGGTAAGGTGTAACCGGAGGGTGTAAGGAGGAGGGTGTGGCGGAGCAATCGCCAACCAGAGGATGGTCACCGTGGAAGGAGGGAGGTACGGCGAGAAAGTGGTTGGCATGGGAACCACCGCCAGGGTAATTGCCCCAGAATGAGGAGGGCAGTGGGGGAGCATGTCAGTGCGTAACCAGAACTTGGGTCAGCGTGGAAGGAGGAGTGAGAGTATGGCGCGAGTGTAGGAATGTGGCATGTTCCACCTGCGGCAACTGCTGCGAAAGGCGCCGCCCGACGGCTGCCTAAAACTGGAGAGGAGAGATAGTCGCAAAACGCGTATGTGTGGAAAACTCAGCCTCCATCCATGGAGGAAGGAAACCTCAGGAGAGGCCGTTCCCATACAACACCCTGGTAGAAAAGTGAGGAGGAAATAACGTCATTTTTTTCGATCGGGGGGCCATCCTGTCCGGGAAGCTCAGCAACGGCGTCGTAGTTGCTGCTTACAAACCGGGCGGCAGCAGCCGGCCGCGGCGTACCATTTGAGGTGCGGCGTAGGCGCATTTTCCTTAACGGCTCGAGTTTCTGTTTGTGGTGGTGTTCACAGGCTGACGTTGACGGCGTTCACCCATATCTCAAGGTGGAATTCAGCGCAAAAATCTTCTTGCGTTCCCGGATATAAAAGCGCTTGGCGACAACGATAGCACGGGAATTTCATCTACTGCGACACTGCTCTGAGCCATCGGGAAACCGCCGCTGTTCACTGAGGAGCATTCGCGCTGTTCGTTTACCATTGGCACAATACGGCGTACACTGCGAACGTTTCGTGTCTTCTGCGTGCAGTGTGCATGTGCCATTCGCGCTCCCGTTTTCATCGGCAGTGAAACCTCGTTCCTACTTGTACGTGTTCTTGCAACGCTCCAGCGATTGCAACTGGTGTTGATTAAAATATCATCATCATCATCATCATCATCATCATCATCATCATTATCATCATCCTTACTGCACCCACTGCAGGGCAAAAGCCTCTGCCATGTCTCTCCAATTAACCCTGTTCTTTGCCAGCTGCATCCTCCCTTTGCCTGCAAACTTAATCTCATCTACACACCTAACCTTCTGCCGCCCCTGCTACGCTTCTTTCCCTTGGAATCCACTCCGTTACCCTTAACGACCAGCGGTTATCTTTCCTCCGCTTTACATACCCTGCCCAAGCCAATTTCTTCCTCTTGATTTCGATTAGGATGTCATTAACCCACGTTTTTTCCCTCACCCACTCTGCCCGCTTCCGATCTCTTAACGTTACACCTACCATTTTTCTTTCCATGGCTCGCTGCGTTGTCTTAAGCTGAACTCTTTTCGTTACCCTCCACGTTTCTGCCCGGTAGGTGAGTACCGGTAAGATACAGCTGTTGCACACTTTTCTCTTGAGGGAAATTGGTAAACTGCCACTCAAGATCTAAGAGAATCTGCCATATGCGCTCAATCCCATTCTTATCCATCTAGTTATTTCCCTCTCATGATCCGGATCAGCTGTCACTACCTGCCCTAAGGAATCGTATTCCTTTACCACTTCCAGGCCCTCGCTGCCAACTGTGAACTGCAGTTCGCTTGCTAGACTGTTGAACATCACTTTGGTTTTGTGCATGATTATTTTTAGACCCACCATTCTGCGCTGCCTGTCTAACTCATTGATCACGATTTTGCAGTTCACTTCCTGAGTGACTCAGCAAGGCAATGTCATCAGCGAATCGCAGATTATTTAGGTATTCTCCATTTACTCTTATTCCCAACTGTTCCCAAGTCAGGCCTCGGAATACCTCCTGTAAACAGGCGGTTAATAGCTTTGGCGAGATCGTGTCTCCTTGCCTGACGCCTTTCCCTATTGTAATTTTATTGCTGTCTTTATGGAGGACAATGGTAGCTGTGTGCTGTAGCTATATATATATATATATATATATATGCTTTCTCGTAATCAGTGAAGGCTATATGTAGAGGTTGGCAATATTCTGCGCATAGTGTGAATATGATCTATTGTGGAATATCCTTTACGAAAGCCTACCTGATCATTTGGTTGATTAAAGTCTAACGTTGCTCTGACTCTATTAGCGATTACCTCAGTAAAGTACCTTGCAGGCAACAGATAGTAGGCTGATCGGCCTGTAATTTTTCAAGACCTTGGCGTCTCGCTTCTTATGGATTAAGATAATGCTTGCATTCTTCCAAGCTTCTCGTACGGTATAGGCCATAAGGAATTGCGTATACAGGGTGGCTAGTTTTTCTAGCACGATCTCCCTTCCATCCTGCAACATATCTGCTGTTACCTGATCCTCCCCAGCGGCTTTTCCCCTTTCCATTGCTCCTAAGGCTTTCTTTACTTCCTCTTTCGTTACTCGCGGGATGACGCATTGTTCTGCGCTACGGTCTCTCTCATTAACGCTATGATTACTTTGGCTACTGTACAGGTTTGTGTAGAACTCTTCGGCTACTTTAGCTATCTTACCCATATTGCTAATGGCATTGCCTTCCTTCTCTCTTAACGCACACATCTGGTTTTTACCTATGCCTAGTTTCCTCTTCACCGCTTTTAGGCTACCTCCGTTCTTTAGAGCATGCTCGATTCTCTCCATATTAAGCCTCCTTATGTCGGCTACCTTGCGCTTATTTATTAACTTTGATAGCTCCGTTAGTTCTATTCTATCGGTAGGGTTAGACGCCCTAATGCTTTGGCCCTTCTTAATCAGATTTTTCGTCACCTGAGATAGCTTCCCGGTATCCTTTCGAAATGTCCTACCGCCTACTCTACTGCGCACTTCGTAATTATTGATGTCAGATTATCGTGCATTGAATGAACATCAAGATCGTCTTCCTCAGTTAAAGCCGAATATCTGTTTTGCAGCGCTATCCTAAACTCCTGTGCTTTCTCTCTTACGGCTAACTCGTTAATGGACTTCCTCTTCACTGGCTTCTTCGGTTTCCTCTTCAAATCTAAGCTAATTCGAGACCTTACCATTCTGTGGTCGCTAAAGTGCACCTCTCCGAGGACGGTCACATCCTGAACGATGCCAGGTTGAGCGCATAGTATGAAGTCGATTTCTTTTTTAGTCTCACCATTGGGGCTCTTCCAGGTCCACTTCCTGCTCTCTCGCTTGAGGAAGAATGTATTCATGATTCGTAAATTATTTATATCTGTGAATTCTAAATAAACTCTTCCCCTGCAGTTTCTAGACCCTATCCCATAGTCGCCTACCGCGTGATCGCCAGTCTGCTTCTTGCCCACCTTCGCATTGAAGTCGCCCATCAGTACAGTGCACTGTGATTTTACTTTATTCATTGCCGATTCTACGTCCTCATAGAAACTTTCAATGGTCTGGTCATCATGACTGGATGTAGGCGCGTAGGCCTGCACCACTTTCAGCTTGTACCTCCTATTCAGCCTAATTACAATAGCTGCTACCCTCCGGTTAATACTATAGAACTCCTCTACGTTGCCAGCTATATCCTGATTAATGAGGAATCCCACACCTAGTTCCCGTCTATCCTCTAATCCGCGATAGCACAGTATCTGTCCATCCTTTAGTACTCTATGCGCCTCACCTGTCCTCCTAACTTCACTAAGCTCTATGACATCCCATTTAATTCCCGCTAGTTTCTCGAACAGCACTGCTAGGCTAGCCTCACTAGATAAAGTTCTAGCGTTAAACGTTGCCAGGTCCAGATTCCAATGGCGGCCTGTCTGTAGCCAGAAATTCTTAGCACCCTCCGCTCCGTCACAGCTCTGACCGCCGCCTTGGTCAGTGACTCCGCAGCCGCTGGGGACTGAGGGCCGAGAGTTGATTTGTTTGTTCATGGAAGGTTGTGGCCAAGTACTACACCAGGGTGGCCAAATCATGTTCTGGTGAGGGAGTGCGTTTTTGGTTCTGGTCACCGAGATCAGGCCGCACCCCTGGCCTGGTTATGCAATTCCATCGACACGCGGATTTTTTTTTTCAAACCCGGTGGAGAATTGCGCGGCACCAGGATTCGAGCCCCGTTCCTCTTGCACGCGAGGCGGATGCTCTATATGTATACCTCTACGCCATCGCGGCCAGCGATTAAAATATAACCGCCATTTTTGTTTTTCATAAGTGGCGCTTGCGCAAGCGGAGGTGGCCATGACATAGGTGGGGGAGTGATATTTTAAATGAAGCAGCTGCGCTCGCTTTGTTCTAAGTGTACAGAAACTTTGTTGCATGCTCGTTTGAAGCGTATAACTTCTGAAGTGTCTAGCGAGCTATTTGCCTCTGGGGCGTGCCGGGCTCTAGTGTATTCGTTCATATCGAGGTTAAGTCTGTATTTTTGGTCGCGTGTTATTTTTAGACCAGTTTGCTGTAGCAGATATTGCATCTGCTTTTCTGGCTGAGGTCATGGTCAAGAAGTGCGAAAACGGCGAAGCTCGAACTGAATGTGGAGGCTTTTTTTTCACAACTGTTTATTGTGCCCACGTTCTGTGATAGAGTTATTTGTGGCACACATGTGCCACATGTGCATTGAATTTCAATGATGGCTGTGGTTATGTTGAAGAAAATAATTTCATGGGTTCATTACGTTCAACAAATTGACTTTCAATGCCTGAAATGTCGATCGCAAGTAAAGTGTGCTATGCAGTCACATTACAAGCTAGTATATCATCAAGTAGAGAAAATTGGCGCGTTCATCTGCAGCTCTGCACGTTAAAAATGAAACACAGCATTGAAATAATGCAAAACACTGTGAAACCTATACTGCAGCCATTGGGTACTTCTAAATTTCTAGAAGCATCCTGAAAAGCTGCGGTCATATATATTATGCACCAAACTAGATTTGTGGATGTGAAGCATGCTACGTTGCAGTGCTACAGATGGTGAATTTATGGATCATTCTTAAAGAGGGCCGGTCCTATTTAAAACATGTATTTCTGGGACTGTTTCCGTTGAGAACAAAGGTTCAGCATGGTTTCTCGAAGTAAATTTTCTGGCTTTGGAAGGGGGGCGACATCTCTACCGCCATATATCCTCCCCTGCCGTGCTGCTATAATCACTTTGGCCCTCTCTGTCACCTCCATGAGTGGCTCTTACAGCTGTGAATCAAAAGTCATTGTTGGCACGGCCACCTTTATGGACATGTTTTGATACTACATTTTGCATTCAGGGTCAACAACTCAGACTTCTCAGTATATTTGCCTATCCTCACCGTTGTATGAGAAAGCATTCCTGGCATGGGCAGCCGCACGAAAACATGTTATGAAGATAAATACAGTATTCAAGATCAAAAAAAAATACTGCAGGATTTTTTTGTCCTCATTGCTGTAGCAGAAGGCCCTGTTGACACAGCCAGCAGCCCAAACATACGCAATGGAGACAGGTTGCAACATTAGACACCAGGAGCAGCATTAAAAGGCAGGCTGAACACTAAGCTGGGGTACGTGTGAGCACGCATGGCAGCATTGTTCACGACTCAGCCAAAAGCAGGCACGTGCACACTCAGAGCGTGAATGAAGTGTGGCCAGTATGTGGGCCACGTTTATGCGAACATAACATGCAAACAACCCGACATGAAAAACCTTGCTCAGGGATGTCATGCATGAAACTCTGAATTCATTCAAGCGAAGAAAGATTTGTTTTACAACCTCATGAGCACATTGAGCTGTCCACTTAAAACTCCTTATGCTCTCAAATACAAAGGGTTGCAGAGGGCCATTTAAATATAAGCCTCGTGCCAGCAAGCTGGACTCAGAAAGCTTCCAGGGTAGCCATGTACTAACACTTTTTAAGAAGGTTAAGTTTAAAGGCAGTACATTACACTGCATTAATGTGGGATAGTTGGTTCGGAAACGTCATAAAGTACACAGCGCGATCCAAGACACACTACATCAAAACAGGTATGAAAGATGTTACGCGGCACAAAGTAACAAGTTCCACTTCAGTGGCACCATGTGTAACAGTTTACATAAAAAAGCGTAAAACAAAAAGCATGCTCCTAAAGTGTATGCTAAATTTGGTTTCCTTTTTTTTCTGCTATATTTTGGCAGCAGCTGTGTATTTATACACAATTTCAATGAACTTTAACTTCGTGCCCTCAAGCCCTTCACCTCATCTGGTGAAATTAACCTTCTAGCCCTGCTATTAACATTTACGAGGCTAGGATGAACCGGATGTAAGTATACCGGTATATTTCGCCAAGTGCAGACTGGAAGAAACCCAGGGACACATATCTCCGTCTTCGCAAAACGAAGCAGGCGAAAGCGACGAAAGACACGGCGTCCCATGGTGGGCCACCGCAGTAAGGGAAACTTCCTTCCCGCGCTTACCGCAGTTGCGATAAGTCCATTCGCCGAATGCTACTTGATTATCACCATGCTATAGGCCGGAGTGTCTCGTTCGCACGAGGGAGAGGGGACGGCGCGGAGACGACGCGGCAAAGAGCAATAACTGGAAGGAGCTGGATGTCCCGCACGAAGATTTCCGGGGTCTCACGTACGTGAACAACGGCCACAAACCAAGTCGTACCGGAGTTGCTTTAGGCCAGCTCCTTCGCGTGGTCTGAAACGCGCGCGCGGAGAAGCGTTAACAAGAGCGCGGAGAAAAATAAATAAGAGCGCGCCCGGACAACATGGCGCAGGGCGAGCTCGTTTCCGGTTTCAAAAAATGTCGTGTGATGGCCTCTCCTCTAAAGCTTCCTTCCTCCATGCCGCGGCCGGGCTCGGTCACGGCTACTCCGGCTCAGTAGATGGGAAGGGGATAGAAGGGAAGCTCAGCGGGGGCGGCAGAAAGTAAGACGGGCGGTTGAGATTAACAAGGTTGTGGGGGGGGGCGGGGGGTGCGCAGCTGGCGGAGGACAGGGTTAATTGAAGAGATAAGGCAGAGGTCTTTGTCCTGCAGAGGGCGTAGTCAGACTCGTGGTGATGACTAGCAGCTTTTATCTCAGCCTCCTCCATTATTTGTAGTTTAAATCAGTGAAAAACTAAAGATATGCGGCAGTCTATGCAAGAAATGTTTGATTACTACGTATGGGTTGTAATTTTCATAATAAATTTGGGCCGCACACAAAAACAAATGCTTTTTCAAAATATGAAAAGATAATATCCATCTGGCTGTGTTCATGTAATTCATGTATCTTGCAGCGAAGCCGCAGATTACCTGAAGCAGCTGCGAGACCGACAATACCGCTCTGCAGAAACTATGTTGCCGGAATTGTAATCTAGAAGGACTTGGTTGTAGGCCAGTTGGTAGGACATCGGAAGGAGTAAAACCGCAAAACAGGACGGGACTGAGGCAGGCGACAACAGAGGGCGGTACTGACAGCTGACCATTTATTGAAGAACATCAGAGCTTGTATGGATCAGTCGCGCGTGGGATCTGGCAAGCAATCGTAAATTGAAGATGAAGCATGAGAAAACAGTTCAATGGTAACCATGACGAAAACAATCGGTACGGCGAAGGGAAGGAAACCGAGCAAGGATGACAGAACTAACCTGCGCAAAAAAAAAAAACGACCTAGTGAAACGCTGACAGAAACACTAATTCTTCCTGAAAAATAGACACAGAAGGCGTGCTGACGCACTTATCTGACTCCTATCCCATGATGGCAACAGCCTCGACAATTTCCCTTTCCAACTGCCCCTTTCTTCTTCCTATGATCTCTGTGCAATTCAGCTTAGGATAGCAGCCTTTACAACTGCGCCAGTGAACGGGTAGGACAGGTCCTCCGGGCCTACTCAAGGAACGCGCATGCTCTTGCAGACGAATGTTTGAACATCTGCCAATTTGTCCGATACAAATTCGACCACAGATGAGGGAAATCTTATAAAACACCTCAGTTGCGCATGAGACATACTTCTTCGAATGCCTCATGCCGCAACTACATGCGTTGAAGTCCGCGTCCCCACCAAATTGAAGAGTTTTGAAAGTTGCGGGGCGCGGACTTGACCACGTCAAGGTCATATTTGCTCGAGATCTTCTTAAGATCATGGGAAGTCCTATGAAGATATTGTAAGACTACATACTTATTTAGTGTAGCTGGCTCATGGGAAAAGGTGTCTTTTTGCTCAGTCTCGCGAAGCTTTTTGAGCAGCGATTCAGCAACAGGTCTTAACAGTGAGCTCGGAAAACCCGTCTTTTCGAGTCGCTCAATATGAAGATGAAAACTGAGCTGCACTTTGTGAAGGCATGATTTCAAAAGCGCAGACCTAAAACATGAGGATGCCAAGGTCCGTTTTACAAGCTTTGAATGGATGAGCCGAAGGGCACTAAAACTTTCTTCCATCTCGGCTGGAAAGCCCAGCAAACATGGTCATGTTGACTCAAACTTAAAGTCTAAAAACAGGTTGTATCCGTCTTGCGAAAGCGCAAAAGAAAAATTGAGAGAATGCGAACAGCTAGAAAACACAACCAAAAGTTCATCTGCCACGTCAGCTAGGAAATCATTAGATGAAAGTTTTAAAATGATAAGAAAATCATCTACATATCTATAAACACTTGAAATGGAGGCATGTGTCAATGAACTTACGTTTCAGCACTTAATCTAAATTGGCCAGAATGATTTCGCACAGCAGTGGCGCAACACTGGAGCTGATACAGATTCCTTTCCTTTGAACATAAAAATTTACCATCAAGTTAGACAATGGTTGAACTTAAATAAAATCTGAGCAGCTCCAAAAAGGAATATACAGACTCACCACAAGAGTTCTGGAAGTCGACCACGTCGCCCGCTTCGATGAGCTCCCTTACCGCACAGAAAAGTTATCCACGGAAAACAGAATGAAATAATAATTCGACTTCAACAAACACCGCACAATTAGCATCAGGGACGGCTGTTTTTAGCACTTGAACCAAATGGTTAGATCCATCAATTTTGAAAGGGTCTCCAGGCTTTAGGTTTTTGAGGTGTGTTTGCAGACACTTGCTGACTTGGCCCTTCCTCTCTCTGTTACAATCGCCCTGAATGGACAAGCACCTTTATGAGTCTTTGCCGTAAAGAAGATGATTACACCAGACTTGCTTCACGACACCTGCTTTTTCAGCCTCTGCAGGTTAAGTCCCTCTATAAGAGCAGTTGCCTTGCTCTTCAACTTATAGGGCGTCTGAGTAACGGCATGGAAGTTCTTCGTCACTGCGTTTGGTGCTTTTTCCTCGAAAACGTTCTGTGGCTGTACTGTAAATCCCTCCTCCTTGTCCGACTAGCCAAGAGCAAGTTCGTACTCACAAAAATTACCGGCCACTTCATCTAGGAGTTTGGAGCTGCCAGACTTCTTAGTAAGCAAAAAAAAGAAATAGTCGAGGCTGGGTTTCATCTTGAGATGAAACCCAGAGAAGTGTCAGCACGCCTTCCTTTAATGACCTGCGCATGCGATTCCGGCAGACGCTTTCCCGCTCGACCGAAGGTCAAAGGCCAAGGTCAAAGTCGAGATAGTTGGTATAACAGCCGCTGGTGTCGCTGCTGTAGCTGACGTCATGTATCGTACCTGTCTACCACCAGTTGTGCTCAAAGTTAGACCTCTAGCTACATTC
This sequence comes from Amblyomma americanum, assembly GCF_052857255.1. Lineage (NCBI taxonomy): Eukaryota > Metazoa > Arthropoda > Arachnida > Ixodida > Ixodidae > Amblyomma > Amblyomma americanum. The sequence goes on from NC_135500.1 coordinate 17,331,008, forward strand.
AAGGTCAAACTTGCGGCCCCGCTGACCTTTAGGTACAATCAAGGTCAAACTTGCGGCCCCGCTGACGGCTCGAAAAGCTGGCGTAGTGAAACAAAAATGAAAATTGGTTTTGGGGGGAAGGAAATGGCGCAGTATCTGTATCACATATCGTTGGACACCTGAACCGCGCCGTAAGGGATGGGATAAAGGAGGGACTGAAAGAAGAAAGGAAGAAAGAGGTGCCATAGTGGAGGGCTCCTGAATAATTTCGACCCCCTGGGGATCTTTAACGTGCACTGACATTGCACAGCACGCGGTCGCCTTTGCGTTTCGCCTCCGTCGAAACGCGGCCGCCGCGGTCGTGTTCGAACCCGTGTAATCCGGATCATTAGCCGAGCGCCCTAACCACTGAGCCACCGCGGCGGGTCGTCGCAGAAAAGCCGGTGTCGGTGTTGTTGGCGTTGCAACACGAAGATCTCCAAAAAATTAGAGGACGCCTTTAAGAATCGAACGCGACATCGTGCTGCAGCGCTGCCAGGGTGTCCACGGAACGCAATCGCCCGTTCAGCGAGACGCCTTGCCCGGTGGACAAATCGCTTGGAGTCACTTGGAGGCCTCTCAAAATTGATCATTTGCACACTCTGAAGTTCCTTAATTATCATAATCAAGCATTGGCTTTTCATTCTGAGCATTTTGGGCGCCTCTGGACCCCTCTTTTTTCATTTTTTCAATTTAAGTAATTAATGAATTGCAATGATTTCATTGACTCGTCATAACCTATTGCACACCAGTCATCAATAATCAGAACCACAATTGCCATGATAGCATTTTTTACGCAGTCCCTGATTACTACCGATATGCGATGCCGACTACTACTACGCCGGCGGCTTTTCCACCGAACGAGCTGTATACCTTCGTTCTGTACACATTAAAAAAGCTGCACACATACGAAAACATGGAATCTGTATTTGTCATGCCTTGCACTCATCCTTAACGACATGTTCCTGGCTTGATGCGACCGAATATTGAAAGAGCGGTTCGAAGGATCGCACGTTTGTGGCATTTTTAGGTTTTTAGACGAATACGTCGTGTATTTAGAGCTCGACAACCTCGACTTCAAGCAGCAGTTCTTTCATGTCTTTTAAATCTTCTTGGAGTGCCTGAAATCGATGGTTGGACCACATGAAGCACCACTTAACATAGTTCTTGTAAACCAGCGCAACGGCTCGAAGCCAAACAGAAAGGGACAAAACACAGCGCTGAACTAACAACAGAATAGTCTTATTCAGGGCACCATGCAGTGGTTAAATACACGCTGGCATCACAGAATAACGGAAAAACAGAAAAACAAGACAAAATAAGAAAAAAATATATATCTTTTCACAGCCTATCATTGTGATTGTGCGAAAGCTTTGCCGAAACACGTAATCTATGACAATAGGTATCCGTGTTCTTTTTCCGAGATAGCAACAGAAGGGGTGCTTGTGCATTGCGTACCTATCCTCATGATTTCTGATGCCTCAATTATCTCCCTGGTGAGCTGGTCTTTGCTTTTTGCTATAATTTTACTGCTCTTGAACATTGGGCGGCATGAGCAATCACGACAGTGAATCCCGATATGGCGGACGGCATTCTTCACATTATTGTTGTGTTCCTTAATTCTTTCATTTAAACACCGACCTGTTTGGCCAACGTACGACCGACCACAAGACAGAGGAATTGAATATACCAAGTTGTCTTGGCACTGAACATATTTCTTCTCATGCTTCTTCGTGCACACAGGAACATCGCGACGTGTTTTATTTGGCCGATTTACACGCGCACTTAAGTTCCTCAGTTTTCCCTCGTGGGAAAGACTGTTTGATACATGCGTGACAACAATCTGGTTTTGCTAACCGCTGACAAAGAAGGGGGCTTTGCAGTACTTTCAAAAGATAGCTTTAAACAGAAATCAGACGCAGCAATTACCACTTTATTCAAAGAGAGAACAAGCAGCTCCCTCGTAAAAGCAAAAAAGAAGGCGAAACAGTTGTGTAAGAGGCTCAATTAAGAGCAGTTGGTGTCCTCAATAGACAAATGCAAAAAGTTGAGCTTGGACATGTTTTTCACAGCAAAAACTCATAAAGTAGACGTACCTTTACGGGTGATTATTTTAGAAAACGGCGTGTGGCAACAGTGCCTGGGTAGGTTTTTACAAAAGTGCCTAACTCTCCTAACTTTTGACGGATCCTTATCAGGTGAAAAAATCAGACGATGTAATCGAATTTCTAAAAAATAACCATAGCTGCAAGCAGGTGCGCGCTTTTTCAATTGATATAAAAGACCTGTATTACTCCATTCCTCATGACAAAATGTTACCGTGCATTAGTGAAGTCATAGACGATTATGGTGCCATTGCGTTTCAGAATACTTCTGGCATTCCTGTAGGACTCTTTTTAGAACTGACACAAACCTACCTAGAGTCTACCTATGCAGAGTGGGATGGGCGTGTTTTCATTCAAAAGAAAGGAATATGCATAGGAGCGTGTATTGCGCCATCGCTCACCGATTTGTATTTAGCTATGAATAACAGAGCACTCGATATTCGCCTCAAGGGATCAAATGTTAACAAAGTGTTCCGCTTTGTAGATGATTACCTTATTTTACTTGAATGTGAACCGGAAAATCTTCCTGCAGAGGTGACTAAACTTTGTTCTGTCTTTGCAGACGTTCTGTCGCCTCTGGAAATAACTCATGAAGTGCCTGTTAATGACTCCATAAAATTTTTAGACCTTACTGTGTTTTTTAATGATGTTCATGTATGCTGGGCCTTTGAACCTAGAGGCAGGAAGCCTCTACTTCCATACTGCCCTTCACATTCTAAGCTAGTGAAACGAAGCATTGCCGCATCTTGTTTCGGCAATGCCATGAAAAAAATCTTGTAGGCATAAAGCCACGCACAGTTTTTCATGCCAGGTTGAAAGGCTTGTTGCTGCAGGATACCCGCTTCACTTGTTAACTTCGGTAGCGGAGGGAATGCTGAAGAAGTTGAAACTTGGATCTACTGCCAACCAAGTTAGCCGAAGAAAAAATGTATCCGTGATTCCTTACATCCATGTTTTATCGCACAATTTGAAAAGAATAGGAAAACTAGCTGGAGTAGATGTGTTTTCAGCCCCTGTAAAACTGGGGAACATATGTGCGCGTGTAAATCGGCCAAACAAAACACGTCGCGATGTTCCTGTGCGCACGAAGAAGCATGAGAAGAAATATGTTCAGTGCCAAGACAACTTGGTATATTCAATTCCTCTGTCTTGTGGTCGATCGTACGTTGGCCAAACTGGTCGGTGTTTAAATGAAAGAATTAAGGAGCACAACAATAATGTGAAGAATGCCGTCCGCCATATCGGGGTTCACTGTCGTGATTGCTCATGCCTCCCAATGTTCAAGAGCAGTAAAATTGTAGCAAAAAGCAAAGACCAGCTCACCACGGAGATAATTGAGGCATCAGAAATCATGATAGGTACGCAATGCATAAGCACCCCTTCTGTTGCTATCTCGGAAAAAGAACACGGATACCTAATGTCATAGATTACATGCTTCGGCAAAGCTTTCGCACAATCACAATAATAGGCTGTGAAACGATATATATTTTTTCTTATTTTGTCTTGTTTTTCTCTGTTTTTCCGTTATTCTGTGATACCAGCGTGTATTTAACCACTGCACGGTGCCCTGAATAAATCTATTCTGTTGTTAGTTCAGCGCTGTGTTTTGTCCCTTTCTGTTTGGCTTCGAGCCGTTGCGCTGGTTTACAAGAACTATGTCTGACCAACTCGCCCACCAGTTCATGTTGTACCACTTAACAATTTGATAAATTTTTTAGATATCTTCACTGAATGCTGTGTATATTGGTCTTTTGAGTCTCGTGGTCAAAAACCGATCCTGCCATAATCATCAACCCATTGGAAGCTCGTGAAAAGAGTAATTGTGCGTTGTTTTTGACAACGTTGTAAAGAAAAGATGCGGGCACAAGTTGAAGCAAAGGTTCCACAGCCAATTAGGTCGCTTGACATACACCAGTTACCCTTCAGAAGTTGTGGTTTCCGTAGCAGAAAATTGCAGAAAAATTGAGGTACGATGTCAAGAGCGAAACTATGAAGGAGGAGGAAAAGAAAGGCCTGTTTTACAAAAGAAAGGTTGTCGTTGTGCCATATCTGGATCAGGTCTCGCACAACCTGAAGAGAATTGCAAAGCATGCAGGTGTCGACGTTGTATTTTCGGTGCCTAACCGATTGTCCAGCCTTGTGAAGAAACTTAATTCGGCAACCGTGAATCACGCGGCTGCTTTAAAAAGTATGCAAAACAATTTGTCTCATGCCAGGAGGGAGTCCTTTACTGTTTGCCGCTATCATCAGAAAAACTGACCGATGTATCAATGAAAGACCAAAAAGAAAGCGTGATTATAATGTCACGCGCACCCCCATCATAGGTCATGTAGGGAAACACTGCAGAAACTGCAAAAGTGATGAAGATGAAGAGGACACCGATGCCTGCTAGCCATTGCACAACTAGTGCGTTGTGATAGGAAGGAACCGCGACTCGCTGGCAAGGGAAATTATAGAAGCACACATGACAGCAAGCCTCTCGGAAGAATGTATTAGCGCACCTTCTATATCGCTGTCAGAAAGAGAAAAACCTTGCTACGACTGAATGGTGACACGCATCTGCTTTATTTTGATACTTTTTTATACTTTTCGTGTCCACTGCATCACTCGAGTGCATTACTAGCCATTTATGGCCGCCAGATGGTTTGATATTCCGGCTGGTGAGCCAGTAAAGATTGCAGTTAGCGCCGAGTTGTGTCCCTGCGCGTTTCCTTCTTCACTGCCGCGTTATTCGGGCTGTAGTCATGGAATATCGCCACCAGCTCGCCCAACAACTTACCTTGACGATAACCTTGACGATACGAAGACTAGTCGGCTCCAAATGAATAACAAGTGGACCTAGTGAATGCGTTGTGCTCTTTGTCTTCGTGAAGTGTCTGTGTGTACTGATGCGTACGCGAGTAATTATGAGTATGCGAATTTTGAGACGGCGCCCGATAACCATCGTGTTCTACTCTATGAAGCATTTCAACTGACTGCCATGAGCTGTGGCAACTTAGCGCCATGTATGTTGTACAGATTGGTTCGGTTGGCTGTTGGGTTTAACGTCCCAAATCGACTCAGGCTCTGAGGGCTGCCTTAGTTAACACTCAGGAAGGCTTGTTTCAAGGATAGTTGGCTTAGCATCTTGAAACTCCTGAAGAATCTTGAAGAATCCTCCAAAGAATCCTGAAGAAGGGGGCCCTACGCTACAACCTGAAGTTATATCTTATGTGCACAAGTGTCACATTATTCTGAAGCAGATGGCTAACAGACACAAGGTACCGCTGGTTTCTTCAGCCGCAAACAAGTTGAACATACCCCGGATTGGAGGCACTGAGCGCCCTGGGTGCAGTATAAAAAATCAGCGTACCTTCATCCGCTGTGTGGAAGGAGTGGTGTACCACATACCCCTGACCTGTGGAATGTCCTATATGGGGCAAACGGGGAGGTGCGTCAACAAACGCCTTGGGGGACATGACAGAAGAGTACAAAATAATAAAGTACAAATATGCCAATTTGGTCAGCTATGTTAACACGTGCAAGTGTGAACCTCGACTGGAAAAGGCGAGCATTCCAGGCAGCAGCAAGATTAAGCAGGCGAGGCTTTTATTGGAAGCCTTTCACTTAAAGAAAAAGGCAGCCTTCTTATGCGTGAGTGACACGTCAGTTAACTTGCATGCGGCGGAGTACGATTTTCTGTGCAAAGATGATAGTGCGAGGCGATAAGTCACGGCTGCAATAATGCACATGGAGTGAAAACGTGGGCGTAGCCTGAGGCTGTAAATCTGTGTGCTTTTCTCGTGCAATAAACACTTGGCAGTTGGCGCCTGTCCGTTGTCTCCTCGTCTCTTTCGTGTGTGCGAATTTATTAGCGCCAAGGTATTTTTTCCAAGTTTCAAGATGCCGTAGTGAAGGGCTCCGGAAATTTCGACCACCTGGGGTTCTTTAACGTGCACTGACATCGCACAGTACAATGGTCTCTACACTTTTGCCTCCATCGAAACTCGACCGTCGCGGCAGAGATGAAAGTAAATGTTGTGAGGAATGAAGCGCAAAAAACGGACGAGAGACGGAGTAGGGGACACAACAACACGTTCACGAGCGCAACGATAGGTACGATAGGCGGCGGTATGAGCGCGTTCGGTTGTAGTTCGGGTTTATGGCGGTCGGGTTTCGATGGAGGCGAAACGCATAGGAACCCATTGGATTTGCCATGTCAGTGGAGCACGTCAAAAGATCCCCAGGTGGTCGAAATTTTCCGGGAGCCCTCCGTTAAAGCTAGTCTTTCTTTCTTCTTTCACACCCTCTGTTATCTCTTCCCTTACGGCGCGGCTCAGGTGTCTGCCTAGACAGATACTGCGCCATATCCTTTCCCCAAAAATCATAATAGTTGGTTTTTTGGGGAAAGGAAGTGGCGCAGTATCTGTCTCATATATTGTTGGACACCTGAACCGCGCCGTAAGGGAAGGGATAAAGGAGCGAGTGAAAGAAGACAGGAAGAAAGAGGTGCCGTAGTGGAGGCCTCCAGGATAATTTCGACCACCTGAGGATCTTTAACGGGCACTGACATCGCACAGCACACGGGCGCCTTAGCGTTTTGCCTCCATAAAAACGCAGCCGCCGCGGTCGGGATCGTACCCGGGAAATCCGGATCAGTAGCCGAGCGCTCTAACCACTGAGCCACCGCGGCGGGTACCCCAAAAACCAATTTTCAATTTTTCTACTCGCCAAACTCATTTAGTGACCCAGGTATGAGGGACACAGTTGAGTTTCCCCTTCCGGTGGCGATATAAGGATTTCCGCCAACTAATCACAGATTGGGGAAAGAGTGCTGATCAAACATTTGGGAAAGGAGAGGTTGCAATCAAATAGACAAACAGCACAAACGCGACCACCCTCTCCCACGGCACCCACGGCCCAACCGTTACCACTTTCCTATCTCTTTCGCACACGCGACAAAACGATCCCCAAAGTGTTTACAGAATACACCGCGCGAGACGAACACAGTCGTTACGGGAATAGTGGGTTTCCGGTCACTCGGCTAATACACAGCCGTATCTCGTGCGCCCCCGAAACCTCGTCAACCCCTTAACAACCACATGTCGACAGCTGTACATGGTTAGCGTTTTTCCCGGCGGGTCATCCCCGTGACGGCGCGGCGTAAACGAGGACGTCCGCCGCACGAAGGGGAGGCAGGGACGGGACGGGCCCCTTTGTTGGGGACTTCCGACCCCACTGGAGCGGCCTTCCCTGCGGACACAATATCAACGAGTTCGCGGAAAGGTCAGCGAACTCCACAGACACTGTAGTGGAGGGCTTCGAAAATTTCCGTGACCTGAGGTTCTTAACGTGCACTGACATCGCACAGGGGTTGTGGAATTGAATTTGTAGGATTGCAAGACGAAACCTTTCAAGACGTCAACTGGCCCGAACGCAGAGCCCGGTGCTAACACTACGGTTTCTCCCCTGCGGGCTGCAGGGTGAGTGCAACCCTTGGCGACCTCTTCGGGCTTCATACGAGCAGGCAGCGGTGATCGGGGACCTTAGTGCGTCATGTTTTTTGCGGGTGTCAGCCATTGCGATGTCATGGAATCCGTACCACCCCAGCGCCTGTGATGTCTGCATCTGTGTGCTGTTGTGGTCAGCGAGTGTGACGCCAACGCAGACGCCAACGACGCAGACCTCCATTATGGCCTCTTTTTCTGTCGTTTCTCTTTCACTCCAAGCTTCCTCCCTTTGCTTATGGTGTGGTTGAGGTATCCACCGATATGTGAGACAGTTAAGGAGCCTTTCGTTTCCTCTAAAATCACAATCCCAACGGAGACGCACAACGGCCAATCCAGGGAGCAGCTTCACTGCAGTGCATTCGTGATCTTTTCGGGTGGCGTTTGGGCGGTTTTCAGAGCTCTCCTAGAGACTCCGAGCGATTTGTCCTACGGGCAAGGCGTTGCGCCGAACGGGCCATTGCGTTCTGTGGAATCCCTGGAAGCGCTGCAACACGCTTTTACGTTCCACTCTTCAAGGCGAAGCTTAAGCGTCCAGCAGTTTTTTGTGTAATACTAGGGGTTTGATTATATTCGTCTTTGTTGCTCAATAAAACATCTTGCGGGGCTAGTTGGTGATTCATAATTCCTTCTTCTTTTTTAGCGTTCTTTGTGTCGCCTTCTCTTTGTGGTTACCTTTTTTTTGCGCTGTCTTCGTTCCATGTCTTTGTTGTTTTGCGCTATATATTGCCAAAGAGCAGTTTAAATATGAATTGAGTAAAACATGACATACCTTAAGTTTTCTGTGGTTCTGTCCCAGATGCGAAGCCAGCGCTAAGGAACATCTCTCTTCTGCAGTTATTGTGAATTCTGTTTATAATAAAGTAGACGTTCGTGTTGCTATTTGCTTCCTATGTAAGGGACTGCCGTTTTTATCTTCCACGACCGCCGAGAACAGCTGGAGTCGACTGGCGGGCAGCAGTTTCGCCCTAGAAACACTTTAAGGTGGACGCCTGTCTTTGGTTTGCCATTCACGTATACGTCCGTGGTGTTATCTCTGTACATCTTTCAAAGCCTGTTATTCCTAGTGACACGGGCTGGGGCATTTTATTTTTCAATCTTTTTTCCTGCCCCGCCATAATTTTTGTGCAACATCTCGACCACTTCATAAGCACTCCGTATTTCGACAAATTCCCATAGGCACGGCTCGAATGCAACTCTTCTGTATTGTAGGGATCCCTTCGAGATAGTCTGTTTCCCAGGAGCAGCAGACCGTTGGTGGCGCCCAAGCATTCAAGCTGAGTGTGCTCGACGTCCTTCTCCTCCACCATTGCGGTTCGACACATCGGCCAACTTCACCCTTGCTGGCGGCGACCGCGTGCGCCCTTGGCGTCGGCGGCAGGCGATCCGCTCCAACTGAGGGCGCCCAGAGCCCGGCGCTCATTGGCTCGACCTAGTCTGCGAAACGCAGTCCTCCTTCCGGGCAGTCTTTTGGACCCCGTTTATTTTTACTGCGGCGATGGATGTTCGGCACCCACGCGGCGCACCTGCTCTCCACGCCGTTGTTGGGCGGCAGAGCGTGCGCTGAACGCTAGGTGCCGCGCTAAATTGCCAGCAGCGAGCACCTGGCAATGTTGTGGAGCAAATGCATCAAATCAGCTCGGAAAACAAGCAGCTTACAAGTGCCGGCCCCGCCGCGGTGGCTCAGTGGTTAGGGCGCTCGGCTACTGATCCGGAGTTCCCGGGTTCGAACCCGACTGCGGCGGCTGCGTTTTTATGGAGGAAAAACGCTAAGGCGCCCGTGTGCTGTGCGATGTCAGTGCACGTTAAAGATCCCCAGGTGGTCGAAATTATTCCGGAGCCCTCCACTACGGCACCTATTTCTTCCTTTCTTCTTTCACTCCCTCCCTTATCCCTTCCCATACGGCGCGGTTCAGGTGTGCAACGATATATGAGACAGATACTGCGCCATTTCCTTTCCCCCTGAAACCAATTATTATTATTATTATTATTATTATTATTATTATTATTATTATTATTATTATTATTATTATTATTATTATTATTATTATTACAATTGCCGCGCCACAGAAACGTGCGCGACGCTGCGCACAAACAGAGGGCTCTGCAGTGATGCCATCGGCCGTGAGTGATGCACGGACGATCCGCAGCAGCACGTGGGCTGGATCATTCGCGTAGTTGCCGCCTTTTTGGCTCCTGCGGACGACCTGCTTCATCGTCACCTTAAGCCAGTGCGCCTGACTGAGCTGAGCTACACCGACGGCGCTTAGATATCTGCCCCCAGTCCCTGAAAATTCTTGCCGATGGGCGAATCTGTCCTCGATCTTAAGGAAAAGCGTGCTGGCCAGAACTCTCCACCGACTACTCTAAACTGCGAATTTGTTTTTTTTTTTTTTGCAGATAATGCAGACCAAACACTGTCCAGGCTGGAGGAGCATCGATGACAAATGGGAAATTCATACATAAGAGGCATATCGCAGCATAAAAGGAAGAAACTGCATACAAGTCAGTGAAAAGGAAGCAAATAATACGAGCTAAATGCAGCCAGCAATGCAAGATTTACGCTGCGATTCTTTGACAACGTCGCTTGCTGCGAAAGTAGGCGAAGGCAATGAACTGCACTCGCTGCTAGTTACGGGAAAAAAACTGCGTTTAAAAGTCTTTGTACTTGCTAAAATCGAAGCCAGGATGTGAAGGAGTTTCTTTCTTGTCCTGATAAAATGCTGATTTACGCAATCATGCAGGTTTAACATCTGGCTATCCGAGAGGCAGTTGCAGAGAAATACGAGCGGACTGAATTTCCGACCAGATTGGAGAGTCTATGTTATGTTACTGCATCAATAAGTAGGGGGAATCAAGCCTTTTACATTTACTAGAAATGTACCGAAGAACTTTTCCTTGAACTCGCTCGAGCTGAAACGTATCCTTCATACTGTGCGGATGCCACACGATGACAACATATCCGTGTTTGGCTCTGACGCTGCCATTGTAGGCGAAAAGCTCAGCTTGAACAGGTGCACCCGTAAGTTTCCACCTGTGGGACCACAGGTTTCTAACAGCTGAAGAGGAAAGGGTGGATATGTCAGGAGAGCATGTTATCTTCATATTAAGCCTGGCACAAAATTATTTATACGCCTCTACTTTTATAATATTTTCCCCAAGTGAATAACAAAACGTGCTGAATGTTTTCTTTTTAGTAACTCGTAGCAGAACTGTTTTTTTTTCGGCATTAATTTTATTCCCCAACGCATACACCTCTCATCAATAGCCTGCAGGTTTGCCTGTAATATTGCATGACAATTTGACATTGTAATGTCTTTAAAAACCACACATTCATCCGCAAACAATCTGACAGAACCCTTAACATTAATAACATAGGCCGAATCATTGATGTAGGCTAAAATCAGCAGTGGCCCCAAGACAATGGCTTGGGGAACACCAGAAGTCACGGATAGCATTCTTGAGGAACAGTGCACATCTTCATCAAACTGCTGCCTATCTCTGAAGCAGGCACTAATCTGCTATAAGATAGAAAAGGGGAGGCCGATACTGTCGAACTTGTATAACTTTCATCCGGCACTTTATCGAGAGGCTTCGAGAATTCCAAAAATAGCAGATTTAACTGCCCGTTCATATCAAGAAATCGCGTAAATTCATGAACACTAAAAACCAAGTCGAGAAACTGTGGGTATGTGTTTCCTCAAATCGTGCTGATCCTTTGATAAATGGCTGCGGCTTTCTAAGAATTCTCGGATGTAGAAAGCAGTTACAAGCTCTGAGAGCTTACAGCTTCCACTCGTGATCGAAATGGGGCGGTAATTTCGGACAAACTATGGCAGTTTTTGTGAACGGAAACCACACGTGCTTCGCACCAGTCATGCGGTATTTCACATGCAGCGAGCGATAAGTAGAAGACTGGTGTCAAAAATGGAGATAGTTGTTCTGTGGGCCGTCGCAAAAAAAAAAAATGAATTGAGTATACCACCAGGAGGAGATGGTTTTTTTAGTATCGAGTTTTAAAAGCGTAGCTATGACGCCTTCTCGAGCCACCACAACTTCATTTACGCCTATATACAGAGTGTGTCGTCGAAGTAGTCGTCGAAATGCGCCGCCATTTTCCAGGGAGAGATGATTGTTTCATCTCCCATTTGGAATCTGCTTTTTGCCACCGTTGAAGTGGCGCCATAACTTTTTTGTGCTGCTTGTAGTGAATTCAGAAAGGCGATAAAAGAAGTAGTTGCATCTCGGATCCCTAATTTTCTCCATTCACGTTCGCCCCCGTTCATTAAATATCATATCCTGCTAACGTGGCAACGATGGCCCGGCTTTTTCTCCATAGTCGTCCTCGGAGGAGACACGTCAGAGGGGCACACCAAGAGCGTGTCCGGCTGCACAAAGACAGATGAAGTCTCCTTCGGCCCCTGGGGGACAGGGCGAACACGAAGTGGCTTGCGTGCGGTCCTGCACGCGACATGCTGTGCCGCCGGGAAGTTCCTTTTCCCTTTGGCCGCCCGGAAACAAACAGCCGCGCATGGTCACGAAGGTGCTCCTCCTTTGCCCTGTCGTTTGCTTTGCTTCTTCCGTGTTGTCATTGTTTGGCATTTATTACTTTTTCTTTCCAGCGAACACTCGGTGGTCCGGTATGTCGCACATTACCTTGGCGCATACAGGAACCTCACCCGTAGAAAAACAACTTTGCGACCTGACGCTCCATTTCTTCAGGTATACAGTCAGTTCAAAATGGAGGGCCCCCTGCAGCCGTTTAGAGCGGGCGAGCATTATGACACTTCTTCTCGTCAACATTTAACACACATGGGAAAAGGTCAGCCTGGGAAAGGACGAATTGCCAGAAGGGTTGTTTCCCACACTTCCATGAAACCTGGAGTTTCGGGGTAGTTGGTTGTTCGTGTTTGATAAAACAACGCAAGGGACGAGGACGTAGAGAGATGACAGAGAATGCGCTGGCCTTCAATTGATTTATTCGCAAATATTCGCAAGAATATATCGATAGTTTTGTGCTCGACACATGGAAAAAGGTGCGATACGCAAGCTGAAAACCGAAACTACGTATCTTTTAAGAACGTTAGCTATGACAACTCGCATTCGAACGTTTCTTGTCCGTCCGAGATTTCAAGATTGCGGCTGGAAATATGAGGTTAGCAAAATGCGACTCCCCATTATGTGGCGGTGGCCGGTTCCCCCCCCCCCCCCCCCCCCCCTTTGCTGTTGCGACTGCAGGAAGAATAAAGAGGAAAGTACACGGGCCTGGTCACTGGCTCAAGCTGAGCCACAATCGCTGACGCAGCGGTCCCCAAGATCTCAGTTTCTTTGAGCTTCAATTATCTCTCACTTGATATAGTCTCTGCCTTTTTCTTTGAATTCTGCGCTTATCAAAGAAAGGTTTGCACTCTCCTTCGTGCTTCTTTATGCATTTTAGGCAGTCAACTGGCAGTTTGCGCTCCTTAGAAATACCTAAATCCCTCTTGTGTTCTCTTAATCTTTCATTCAGGCACCACCCTGTTTGTCCCGCATGCATATTCCCACAGAGCAGTGCAAGCTCGTACACCAGTCCCTCAGTGCAATCAACAAATACGTTGTTGTGCTTTGACATCCAAGACTTGGCTCCGTCACGGGAGTACTAGCACTGCTTGGCATTGACAGCTTGCTAGGATCGGAAAAGGTTACTCGGACCTGAGAACGTTGCGCTATCTTTTTTTTTTTAAGGTTATGATAGAAGGTACATGTGTAGGAAATAACTACTCTTCTGCTGTTTCTTGAATTACCTGAGTTATCTGTATGCCGGCTATTTTCGCTTTTCTGTCCGTGCCTAAGCAAGCATTCAGAAAGAGATACCAGCATTTGCTTCATGCTTCGCACGCATCAGAAGCGAAAATGCACGGGACTACGACAAGGCGAATGCGGCGGTGTTGCGGAAATGCAGTCTGTCGACCGAGGCGTTTCCCGAGCGGTTTAGGCATGCAAGGAAGTGTACACAGTGTGCACAAGAGTTTGGTTATCTTATGAAAACTAACCTGAAACAATGGCTGAAGAGCGTAGGTGCATAAGAAAGTCACGAAAAAGTGGTCACGTGCGTTGTCCTGGGAGGCAAGACTCTGGGTGCAGGACAGAACAACCGAACTAAACGTGAACAAAGGGAGTGCCGATTTAGTCGGGTGGGCTGTGGAATTAAATATGGGACCAATGCCGCCCTAACTTGTTGTTCATTTGTGAACATCATTTGTGCTATCCTGGTAGGACGAGGACTAAGCAGGCACGATGGACAACCTCAACCTGCGGCTGCCATTGCTACTACGCTTTCTAGCGTTTGGCAGGGTGTGCAGGTATTTCGCGTGCAAAGAGACGTGTGTGCACACGGGGTTTGAGCATTGCATCAGCAGCAACGGTGCTTGCACATCATCGGGCAGTATGGGAAAGCCTACCACAAACGAACGAGATATATACTTTCTAATCTGCCGGTCTCCACCGTAGGTAAGCGGAAATAGCGAAAGGCTTCCCCGCCCCTCTTTCGCTCGCCGGGCAGTTTTTCGAGCGCTTACCCGGCACTACTACGTTTCGCAAGATTGATTGCGTTTCTTCCGGCTACGGCAAGGGAAGAAAAAAGGCAGCGCCCTGTTCGCTGCTCAGACTCGAATGAATAATGCAGCGGCCAGTGCTCGACTTCTCTGTTCACCGCCATAATTAATCTGTGCTTCAGACATGGCTCCCTGAAATCGAGCAGCACGAGCTCGAAATTGATTGTTTATGCAACCATTCGCGAGTGCTGCATTTTACACCAGCGCCATGTCCGAAGAGCGGGCAAGACATAATTAAAGCGGCTGGAGCTGCTTTGCCCAATACTTCTCCGTGGATTACTATTTCCACTTTACATAAGACGCACCACCGTCAGCGGAGATGAGGTTCTATTTCTGGCAAAACAAGGCGTATCAGCGCGACGCGGAAAATCCGTACGATCCTTTCATTTTAATCCACAAGTTCACGGGATAACAGTATCTATGCAGTTTTTTCTCCTCTGCTTCCTACAGAAAAGTGTGTGTGTAAAGTGCGTATTAAGTGTGTATTGTGTTTAATTACATAATTAGTAGAGATTAATTAACCAACTTCGCAAGCAGTGAAGATAGGCGAAAAAATCCAATGATAAAATTGTACAACGGTCCGCGAAACGTCCAATTAAATGTTTCTAACTTTCACCTATTGCGTATCGGCTTACTCCCTTATCACAATTATGGCCTTATTACAAATTTTTATCAGCTTGGGGGCTTCTCCTAAACATTTGACCAACACTGTTCCCACCTCGAGTTATTGATCAATTCGCTCTCGCCCTGCCATAAACTGGCCGTCCCGGTTAGCTCAGCCTGGTAGAACGACTGCTCCGGTGAAGCGGTGACCCCGGGTTCGAACCCGGACCAGGACAAATTTTTTTTAACTACGATGTTTCTGAGAAAGCTGTGTAGCTTTCCTTTGTACTAGTATTGCTGCGCTCGGGTGGATGCCAATAAGTAATTACTCCCTTATTACAAATTTACTCCACCTGGGGGGTTTCCCCTAAACATTTGACCAAGTTACGCTTCAGTGTTAAAGCGATAGCTTTACTACACCTTGTTCCGCGAGTTTCGCCGACCGCATCGATTTGACCTCCAGCGCGTGGCGTGTGAAACTGCGCGAAATTCGATGCGGAGCGGGAGCTTCGAAAGCAAAAGAAAAGCGCATAACTGGGTCGTGGGAAAGTGTAGACCTTAGTCGCGCTTTAAGCTACTTGGCGGCCGCGTTTCGAAGGAGGCTAAACGCAAAGGCGCTCGTGTGCTCTGTGCGATGTCGGTGCACGTTAAAAATCCCCAGGGGGTCGAAATTATTGCGGAGCCCTCCACTACGGCACCTCTTTCTTCCTTTCTTCTTTCAGTCACTCCTTTATCCCTTCCCTAACGTTCTATAACGATTTTGAGGAACGGAACCGGCACTGAACAATAAGCCGCAGCGTTCAGTGGGCGACCAACCTCTCGCGATCAACCGTTAATTTAAATGACAGGGTAGCCGGGTGATCGCGCTGGCTATCCAGTGTGCGGAACGCATTAAACGTTGCAGACGACAAGCTGCATATTTATTTATTTATTTATTTATTTATTTATTTATTTATTTATTTATTTATTTATTTAATTATTTATTTATTTATTTATTTATTTATTTATTTATTTATACATACTGCTAATCCCATTTGCGATTGTTGCAGGAGGGCAAAATAGGGTTAGTAATAACAGTTCAAAAAATGCATCGTTTTGGTGACGATCGTAAAATAGACAACGAATAACTAATAACTAATATTTTGAATTCTACTGAAGTGCTTGCAGTTGCTAAAAAGCTCTCAGCCTGGGACCAAAGTTTTGCGTGGATCCTCGTCTCGATAAGTTCGAGCTACTTTCCCTAGTGAGAAAAAGCGCTGCAAGGGCCTACCCAGAGGAAACTGATAGGTGCATCAGCGAGGGAGTCGACATTCTAAGGAAGGCACCTATGAAGAAGCCACTCATAAACTGCAGCAAAGTTGTGGCAAGCCTCAGAGAAGCAGACCTTCGGTTGTTGACTTCTGATAAAGAGGGAAGTTTTGTGGTCCTACCTTCACATACTTTTGGGAAGAAAGCAGAAGAGGCCATTTTGGCTAATTTCCGCAAAGTGGAAAAAGTAAAGCCTCAGACCGTGAAGAAAAAGGCCGAAAAACTTTGTGATGAGCTCAACCTGACTAAGATCGGGCAGGCTATAAAGAAGACCAAAGGTGTCAGCCTTGACGCCTTCTTCAAGGTCAAGACGCACAAAGAGGATTGGCCCTTCAGAACAATTGTTTCGGAGCGAGGAAGTTGGCAGCATGTTTTGGGGTGCTTCCTACAAGATTCTCTTTCCTTGCTAACAGTGGACGATCCTTTCATGATAAGAAAGCCAGAGCAAGTCTCTTAACTACCTCGAAGAACAGTGCCTGCAAGGGGCAAACATTTTCTCTGTGGACCTAAAAGACTTATACTACTCCCTGCCACACTATCAGCTGTTCGAGGCAGTTAAAGAAAGCATTGAAGCCTTGGGAACAGTAAAGTTTCAAAATGCCTGCGGCATTAGTTGTACAAGCTTCCTTGAAGTGCTGGCATTCTACCTGCGCTCCACCTTCATAACCTTTAATGGAGGGCTGTACATCCAACACAATGGAGTGTGCATAGGATCATGTGTTGCGCCTCTTCTTAGCGACCTGCTGCTTGGACGTTATGACAGAACCCTGAAAGAAGCCCTGCAAACCAGCAGCTCGCTTAGCGTCTTCCGTTATGTGGACGACTTTTTGATCGTCTACAAGGCATCTGATTCAGGACCCCAGAGGGATGTGGAAGACCTTTTCCAGATCTTCGCAGAGACTTTTAAAGACTTCACTATGACAAACGAATTACCTGAAAATAACCAACTCCAGTTTCTTGATCTGCGCCTATTCATACGCCCAGAACACATCTGCTGGTGTTACTCTCCGCGATCAAAAAAAGGCATCATGCCATACCTTTCAGCGCACTCCAAACTAGTTAAAAAGGGCATGAAGAGCGCCCTCAACCGGTCATGTCGTCATCGCATCAATGAAAGCTTGAAGGGCCAGCTGCAACGACTGCGCACTGCTGGTTTCCCGGATGCGGTTCTCCGTAGTGTTGGCAGCAAGTTCCTCAAAGACTTCCGGCAAGCGGCCGCAACGACGCAGGAGCACGAGGGGAAGGGAGAAAACTGTTGTGATCCCGTACGTGCACGGTGTGAGTCATCCGCTGAAAAAAGCCTCAGGGCGGTCCGACGTCGGGTTGGTCTTCTCTGCGCCAAACAAGCTGGAAAAACTTTGCAAGCTGGTCAACCGAGCAGATACGGTGTCAAAACAGCGTGGAAAGAAGCACGAAAAAGCGTTCATTGATTGTACAAAGGAAGTCGTCTACGATATTCCTTTATCGTGTGGATCAGCATACATAGGACAAACTGGGCGCTGTTTGAATGACGGGCTCAGAGAGCATAATAAAGATATAAAAGACGGCGCAAGGAAGATCTTGCCTGAACACATGACCTCATGCCAGTGCACTGCCACTTTGGACAGGACCAAGGTTCTTAAACGCTACAAGAACCAGCTTGACCGCGAACTTTTTGAGGCGTATGCTATACATCAACGAGGGGAGAAGTGCGTAGCACTCCTTCTGTTAACCTGAAAAGAAAAGAAATCCGATTTCTCGATGGCTGATTAGAAGAATCTTATGACCTAGTTTCATGCTTTTATCATATGATTGGGTTTTATATATTAACGATGCTGCAATAAATTTCTTTCAGTTGATAGCCAGCGACCATGTGTGTGTCTTCCTTTCTTGGTCCCGTCTGCTGCGCTGTTTCCATGCAAAAAATGTACCAACTAGCCCGGCTTACTCCTTTGTTGAATAGTAAGGGCAAAGCAAAGGCACTGGAATCAACTATGGAAATACAACCAAAAATACAACAACGCAGAATAACAATACAACGAACTGTATCATAACCATATCGAAACAAGGCAAATTTATCTCACAATAGGCGTCATGACAGAAGTTACATCGCAATAGTTCCGAGAACAATACTGGTAGTCTGTGTATACCTGAACAAAGTTAACATTAAAAAGGTACACAGAATAGGAAGCAATATTAGCAACACAGAAAATACGCACAAAAAATATTTGCTAATTAAGTACCGAGATCTCGATAGCAGCGCTGAACTTTCCTAACGATGAGCTGCAAGTTATTGAAGGGTTTAGACTGTTCCATTCACGAGTGGCAAACGGAAAAAAATGAGTATTTGAAGTAGTCAGTATGGAAAGGGTACTCGATAAGTGTATTAGAATGTCTGTGACGCGTCGATGTTGCTTTAGAAAAGGAAATATATTTTGTAACGTCAAGTTTTAATTGCTGGTGAATTAGTTGATACATCATCTTGTGTCGCGCGAGTTTACTACGTATTTGGAGTGTTTGTATTCTCTCACGTTTCATTATTTCTGTTGGTGAGTCAGTTGTTTGGTATTTGTTAAATATAAATCTGACAGCTTTTCTTTGAACTGCTTCGAGTTTGGCAGTATTTTGATTACTATGAGGGAACAAACGAGGTTACCATATTCTAAGACAGATCTAACCAAAGTGTTGTACGCTAATAGTTTAGTTTGGGCAGGGGCTAGTCGCAGACGTCGTCTAATAAAAAGTAGTCGTTTTAGAGCTGTTGATGTAATCATGTCCACGTGGGCGTTCCACCGGAGGTCATCAGTTATTAGTAGACCGAGATATTTATGTTCCGTGACTGTAGTGAGTGGTATGTTATTTATGGTGCATGGAAAATTTGATTTATGCTTCTTCCTTGTTATTGTCATACAATCTGATTTAGTTGCGTTAAGGGTCATCTGCCAGTCCGTGCACCATTTTGTTATAGATTTAAGCGCATTGTTAAGGGTTTGATGGTCATCAACTGTGTTGATTTCCTTATAAATAGTTGCAGCACAGCTTTCCGCCTCTAACCATGGTTCAGCAGTAGTTAACCGCAGCTAATATTTTTTTTCTAGACCAGTAAGTGGACATTTTACTGTATTATGTCTGTTTCGTGCGGCGTCCCACCTGTTGTCTCGTCCACGCAGGACAGAGCGCGAAGCGAAGGGCTCATTCTTTGCCATTCACTTACTCTGCAGGTCCAGGCCGATGAGGGCCTGCGTTTCGCGAGTCCCGTGAACGCCGCCCACTGTACGGTAAGTGCTACTCGCATTATTTTAAAGAAAAAGCTTTACTACGCCAGCCAGCCATTTCGGCCCGTCGCGTACTTCAGCCGTATGCCGTATGTCATATGCCGTGGCCCACGAGCGACCTTGAGCCGCCGTTGCCTAGCAATGCCGCAGCCGCGCTCCAACAGATGGCGCCGCCGTCGACGCCGCTGCCGTTCGCTCCACCAGATGTGCTCCGCTGGGGTAGAGGGAGAGGAGGTGTCGCCTCGTGGGGGGTATATAGGTATGCGCTTCGCTTGAGTGTATTCCACCATATTCCAAAAATAAGTTTAATATCCTTGGACCTAAGATATTAAACTTATTTTTGGAATATGGCGGAGTGCTTGGCTTGAAGCACTCTGGCACGGGTCAGCCCGGTATTTCACTGCGTCCGGGATCGGCCCGGGGTATATTAGCGCGCCGCGTCTTTTCTCTCACTCTTTGCTCCCCTATCCTTTACCCCTCCTACTTTCAGCACGCGGTAGCGAGCGTGCCTCGGCTTGAGCCAGTAGGCAGGCCCGTGCTCTTTCCTTTTCCTTCTTCCTCTCAGCAACGTCAGTCAGTCAGTGTATTGTAGTCGTTGTGTATAGCGCGAAAGAGACGCAACAACGACAGAACGAAGCCAGGGAGAGACAATGCGCCCAAGAAACGCCAGAAAAACGCGCCGCACGACTCGAGAAGCATCGTAACTATAATATGCGGCTAGAGGAAGTCGTGCCACGTCCCGGAGTGACTCTTCAACTGCGGAAGAGACCGGTTCGAGTTCTCGAGAGCATCGGAATAAGACGCTGCGTAGACGACGTGCCGAGGAAACGAAGCTTTCGCAATTCAACTAGGGTTAACCAGAGCTAAACCACAGCCAATTTTTCTTTTAATGCGGCTCCCGTTGCTGCTGGTGCTGTTGCTGATAGGAAGAAAGAAAAGCAAAGTGCCCGGGCCTGCCTACTGGCTCAAGCCGAGCCACGCTCGCTGCCGCGTGATGAAAGTAGGAGAGTTAAAGGATAGGAGAGCAAAGCTAGAAAGAAAAAGCGCGCGCTATTATGCCCCGGGCCTATCCCGGAGGCAGTGCAATACCGGGCCGCCCCGTGCCAGAGGGCTTGAAGCCGAGCACTCCGCCATATTCCAAAAAAAGTTTAATATCCTGGGTCCAAGGACCCGCAGCAGATATTAAATCAGGTATCAGTCTCCCGTTCAAGGGTAAGAAGAAACGTTTGAAGTGAAACTGTGGACTTGACACCGATGCACAGCGTCATCGGCTCCTGTACGAACGGTCCCTTCAATGTTATAACGAAGACGCAGAAAATAGAAAGCTATAAATTAGACTGATTTATTCAATTTTTTTTATTTGAAAATACTGCACACCAATGGTTGGCCCAGGCACGAGTGAATAAATGTATATTTCACTTTAGCAGCACAAAGATATAAGCATACAAAAAAGGCACACTTTTAGCACGTTAACCGACGTTGTAGTTCACCAATAAAATCTTGTGACGAAAGAACACGTGGCGGTAACAAAACATTCTTCGGCTTTTGTAGCTGTTAGTTATTAAAGATATATAAAAGCTGTTAGAGGGAAAACTGGAGTACGTGAATGTTTGAGAACGTTACGAGTCCTTGCTGGAGGACATCTATAAAACTGAGATCGTAATTTATTTTAAAGCGAAAGCTATGGACCTCCTGCATGTTTGTAAACAAACAAGGTGGCGCTGCAGTCGCTAGCGAGCTCGTGGCAGGCAAAAGGTCGGGGAGTGGCGTCGCGGATAGGTGTTGAGCGCGGGTTTTCAAGGCTTGTAGGCCCGTTTCCAGTTTCTGCGAATCATAGCAATGGTCGATGCTTCCAACTTAGTAATTTGTCGAAGTACACGAGCTCGCGTTGGTCACGTGCAGCCTATAAAGAGAAATAGTTTGCCACTGTGTATTGTATATATGGTTAGTAGTAAATATGTAGAAAGCGTTCCTGCCGTTTATTTATGCGCTAGGCATTGAATAAAACAAGTTTTGACACTGCACTAGCCGGAATGATTTTACTTCGGGACAATAGTGAGGGGAAGTGCTGGCGTTGTTTCGTCGGAGCAGACATGCGCTCATCGTCTGCTGACATACGTACGTGTCGCGCTGCGCGAAAAGTGGGGACAGCGTCGTGTCCCCGATCTCCTGTCTCGCTTAGCGCTGTTTTTAGCCGCATGACCACGCACCAGCCAGTCCGACTTGTCCTCTTGTTAAGCTGGTCGATTTGGTGAAAATTTTTGATTTCTAGAATTATTTTCTTTCCTAGCCCTGAAGTCTAGTTTCGTGACGAAAAATTATAGCAAAATATTGAGTACAAATTTATAAATTACGCTTTTTAGAAGTGTGGTCGTCAAAAATTGAGGTAATTTCTTTGATTTCAGTGCCGCATTTCTTTGACCAAAGCGAAAGCGAAGATGCCATAAACGAGGGAATAAACTTTAAGGTTCGTTTTCTGACCTCTCACATTTTCTGTGACTGGATCACTCACCTTCGTAATTCGCATGAAAATCAAATGATTCCATTTGTCGCAAACTATTCCTGAGACGTTGAGGAGCGTAATAAATCTCTCGATTTTTTTCCCTACAGGTGCAGTATTGTGTTATTTTTTGTAAGAAACGTTTTCATGTAACTATGCATGCATAAGTACTGATCATATAGAAAAAGAACTAATCGCGTCATCATACAGAACAGGGCTTTATGTACATGCTGGCATAAAAAAACTGCGCACTATCTACTCAATTATTTGAGAGCTTGGGGGGACTTGACGACGGTGTTAATTATAAATGCCCAGAACTGCACCAGGTATAGCTATAAATAAAAGGAATGACTGAAACTAGCGTAGGAATTTCATATTTGCACCAAGTTTAGTTACATATCACATGCATGAATAACGAAAACACTTTTCATGCCGCGTCCCCTCTCAATCTCGCCACGTGTCTGTTAGTAGCACGCCTGCGGCTGCTTCTTTCCAAACAAGCTTCGCGATCATGTATTACCTCATGAAACATGACACATGCATGATACAATAAAAAAGCATATGGCGTTTAGCACACTTAAGGTACGCGACCGCGCAAGATTGACACAACTTACCAGACTTCTTTCTACTCGAATGAAATAATTATGTCGTCATATCAAGAAACAGTTTCAAGTAAATATTGAATGCCATAAAACGCGCCATTAAAACATGGTGTGCTATTAACAAAAAAACGCATTCCTTGGGGGCGAGTGAACCTGTCGGCGCCCCGTGCACCCCGGCTCAAGGTGATAAGTATGTATGCAGCTACATATGTCTTTTTTTCCTTGAGCAATTATCAGCCTATACTATCCTGAAGTTCAGGTGAATAAACGCAGTAACTTGCATGCTATTAAGTGCATTGAGTGTCAGTGCCTATCGACTCCCAGACTTCGCGCTTTACTACCGTGGCCCAATGCCTGTTAGCCAGTTTCCGAATGCGGCATTTATGCGCGAGAAACCTATCGAGGCTAATTTAATATTTTTTATGCTACTATGCGGATCCATCAGTGGCACAGCTGGTCAATGCATGCTGCTTCTGCAGTGCACAGGCTTGAAGCAGCCGCCGGTAGCTGCGGCAGCTGCGGTAGGCACGGGCAAGCGGAACCTGTTTTGCCTACCATGCGAAAGTCGCTGCTAACATCAGCGCCACCGCATCTTCGTGACGTCGCGGGGTGAAGGAGGTCCATACTGGCCGCAGACTGAGCAGTTTCGCGTGATTCCTGGAGAGCCGTGCTGCGCATGCGCGAGAGGCAGTGACGACACACGGCGCATTTCTCTCTCTCGCTCTCTAGTCCCAACTGCTCATGCGCCACTAGTAGCACCGAGCCACATGCGTCCTGCCTCTCCGCAGCGCCGCGCCTTTCCTCGAAATAATACTACTACTACTACTACTACTAATAATAATAATAATAATAATAATAATTGGTTTTTGGGGAAAGGAAATGGTGCAGTATCTGTCTCATATATCGTTGGACACCTGAACTGCGCCGTAAGGGAGGGGATAAAGGATGGAGTGAAAGAATAAAGGAAAAAAGATGTGCCGTATGGAGGGCTCCGGAATAATTTAGACCACCTGGGGACCTTTTGACGTGCACTGACATCGCACAGCACACGGGCGCCTTAGCGTTTTGCCTCCATAAAAACGCAGACGCCGCGGTCGGGTTCAACTTTCAATTTCCAGTTTTCTCTTTCTTCTTTCCCTTCCTCCTTTATATTTTCCTTTATGGCGCGGTTTGTGTGTCCACCAAGATATGCGAGATGGTTACTGTGCTTTGCGCGCTTGTCGCGCCATCTGGCATGAAGTCACACCGCACGGCTCGCCGCCGCCGCCTTTTAGTGTGACGTCACGCCGCGTTCCTCGTCGCTGCACTCGCCTCCGCTCGCTTCGCCAGCTGCGTCGCATGCCTGATAACATGTCGGAGGATTGAAAAGGAGAGCTCGCGTGCGCCGCAACCGCAGTTGTGTCGTGTTTAATGCGACAACAACATAGCTAGGCAACCAGAATAACCTGGGCTTGCAATCAAGATTAACCAAGGCTAACCATGCTATGCCTTAGCTTTAGCTACGTATATCCTCGCATAGCCGAGCTAAGCCACTGCCGATTTTTTCTCTCTCTCTTCTCCCTAGTCACTACTGCGCATGCGCCACTAGTAGCACCGAGCCACAGTTGTTCCGCCGCTGCGCAGCGCTGCGCCTTTCCTCAAAATCCAACTTTCAATTTTCAGTTTTCTCTTTCTTCTTTCCCTCCCTCTTTTATCCCTTTCTTTACGGCGTTGTTCGAGTGTCCACCGAGATATGTGAGACGGTTACTGTGCCAGTTCCTTTCCTTAAAAACGAAACAAAACAAGTGAGCCGACGGCGCTCATAGAGTTCTTTGGCGTTGACAACTTTGCAAAGACCGTTCATTTTCACGAAAGGAAAGGCGCACAACCGGCTCCGTGGGTCAGTGGAGACCTCAATCTCGCTTTCGCTTTGTATATCCTGTGTTAGTTGGACTAATCCACAGTAACTTTTATGCGTTGCATATTGCAATCACTCAGTTCAGCCCTTGGGCGCGGCCGGGCAGCCACCATTGACCTTTAGCGCAACCACGTGACGTGACGTCACGACAGCCGGAGGAAAAGCTGGGCCCCAACTCGCGCGGCCGCAGCCACCACCTGACTCCCGCTCCTCCCGCTAGGGGCGCTGCGCTATGATTGACGTCACGGCATATGTATGAAGCCTGGACTCCATGTGCGCGAAAGAGCGAGCGACGCGACAAGGCGGCACGGCGACGCTCGCTCCGCCGCTTGTGGGCAACCTCCATGAAAGCGAAGGCGGCAGGCGACGCGAACCCGCGAAGTGCGCAGCGGACTGCGTGCTTTGCGCACTCAAGCTTAGAAACACGCCCGTAACCTGTTCTCTCTCTTAAAATTTTGTGAGTGCGCCTCATAGTCAGGGCCAAAGGAATATTTCCTCTACGGCAGCGGTGTAGCGGCAGTGGAGATAACCAACGGCGTGCTTGCGGATACGAAGTCACATCACGGGTTCACGGGGGAGGTGTGCTTTCGTTCGGTGCCTGTGCACCCTGACTTAATAAAAACACTCCCATAAACTGCCACCGCAATCTGATTGTAAGTGAGCAAACTATAATTTGCCAGTGAGAATGTGCGCCGCGAGTGTTTCTGCACAGTTGGAGCGCAGCGGCACGGTGGATCGAACGCCGGTACCCGCGGCTCGACACGCATCTCTCCCTGCAGTACGCCCGCTCGCGTAGCCCGCTCCAAATGCTGTTAGCCCTCCGCACCCAACAAGTAGATTGTTTTAATTATTTAAATCATGCGGGTCTGCCTCGATTTTCTCGACGGTGGCAATGACCAAGACGACGGGCTGGTTTCGTGAGATGTACCCGTGAGAAACCGTTGACAAACCGGAAACGGCTTTGGGGGGTTCTGATTGCCCAGTCGCGTGGGGTACTTCCGGGCGACGAGCGAAATTTTCTGTGGGTGCAGATCCGAGCGACACGGCAAGCGGCACATGCATTTTGCTTCGCGCGACGGCGTCGCTCCTCGCTTGCCGCCGCCGCCTTCGTGTTCGCGTGAGTTTTCGCGTACATGGAGTCCAGGCTTGAAAGAGCTGCGCTCCTTCGCCGGGACAGTCTTATACCCCTGTCACACGGGCATTTCGAGGGCCCTCGAACCGATAGTCTATCGACTCAAAGGCGATCGAGCGCTGCTACACGGGCAGTTTCAATGGCGATCGAGTCAATAGCCTATCGAGTCAACGGAGCAGCACGGAACTCCATCGAGATATGCAACGCATTCTTGTCTTAACCAAGCTAAGCCTGGCCATTTTTTTTCTTCGCGAAATAAAATGACGTTGAAATTCGGGCTTGTTGGTTCATACCTCGAAGCAATAGCGCAAACCGGACAAGGGACCAAGAAGCGCTGTGTGTCTACTCGTTCTTGGTCCCTTCTCCTGTTTCCTTTATTGCTCCGAAAAAATGACGAAGGAATGAAAATCAACTGCTCCCTCTACATTCTTCCAGCGTTTCAACGCATTTTAAATGCATTAACCGTGACGGAAATTCGTCTCTTTTATATGTGTAAAGTTAGAGCCTTCTAACCTGACCGCGGCGGCCGCGTTTCGATGGAGGCGAGACGCATAGGCGCCCGTGTGCTGTGCGATGTCAGTGCACGTTGAAGGTCCTCAGGTGGTCGAAATTATTCCGGAGCCCTCCACCTACGCCACTTCCCCTGTCTTCATTTCTCTCAGTCCCTCCTTTATCCCTTACCTTACGGCGTGGTTCATGTGTCCGCCGATATGAGACAGATAGTGCGCCATTTCCTTTCCCGAAAGCCAATTTATTAATTTATTGCATTTCTACTGAGTACCTGAAGCTGCATGATATTTTCTTTTGTGTATGGATCCTAATATAGTGTATGGATCCTAATAGTACCTTTTTTTTCAAGCTTCTGGTGCGCTTGGGGACATAAGGCATTGCGTATAAAGGGTGGGTTGTTTTTCTGGTACAATCTCCCCTCCGCCCTTGAACAGATCTGGTGTTGTTTGACCCTCACCAGCCGCTTTCCCCTATTGAATTGCTCCCAAGGCTTCCTTTACTTTCTATTTCGTTACTGGCGGGATGTCTCATAACTGCACTGGCTCTTTATAACGTTTCTATTGCTTTCGCTACTGTATAGATTTCTGCAGAACTCTTCGGCTGCTTTGACTTTACTATCTATGTTTGTCTGTTAAGGTCTACATCTCTTGCCTTTTCACGTATGCATCTGGTTTTTGCCTATGCTTAGTTTCTTCTTCACCGCTTTTAGGCTACCTCCGTTCTTTACACCATGCTCGATCTTCTCCATATTAAACTTCCTTATGTCGGCTACCTTGCACTCATTTATTAACTTTGATGGCTTTTCGTTGATAGCTGTTCATTGGGTTACACGCTTTACGCTTTGGCGCTTGATCAGATCTTTCCTCTCCTGATATTCCTTGCTGGTATCCTATCATTGTAATCTGAACCTAGAAACGATTAACGATAGAACCCTTTCCAGCTACACTAGCATAACAGTGCTCTTCGAGGAACTAGCGGTCATTAAATGGGATGTCATGGGCCTTTGTGAAGCATACGGAGGACAGATGAGGCGTATACAGTACTAAAGGGCGGGCACACAATGTGCTATCGCTGATTAGAGGATAGACGAGAACTAGGTGTGGGATTCCTCATCAATCAGGATATAGCTGGCAACATAGAGTATAGCTGGCAACATAGAGTATCCACAGTATTAACGGAAGGGTGGCCGCATCGTAATTAGGCTCAGTAGGAGGTATAAGCTGAAGGTGGTGCAGGCCTCCACGCCCATATCCAGCAATGATGACCAGATCGTTTATAGCTATGAAGATGTGGAATCGGCAATTAACAAAGCAAAATCACAGTGCTCTTTACAGATGGGCGAGTTCAGTGTGAAGATAGGCAAGAAGCATGCTGGCGACCAGGTGGTAGGTGACTATGGGATAGGTTCTAGGAACAGCCGAGGAGAGTTATTAGTAGAGCTGGCAGATAGACATAATTTACAGGAGAAAAGGAGAAGAAAGGAGAAAAGCTGGAAATTCGTCTGGACACGTCGTGGCCACATTCTAGCTAGAAGGAACGAAAGTTCGGATGTGGTCAGGATCGCTTGCCTAAAAGACTTAGACAAGATAAACTAGGCGTCCCCTCCCATGCATTCTTTTTGTTACTAATGTGGTATCCGGCTTCTTTACACATAATGATGCTTCATCTTTTTGCGCAAAAAACAAAAAAGCCTCAACTTTTTTCATCTGAACGCACAGTCACTTTGTAACAAAGAAGATGAAGTTGTTGCCCTTTTGGGGGCTTTTACCTTTGATTTTGATGTTATTATGATAACCGAAACGTGGTATAAAAAAGATATGGTGCCACTGAAACTGCCGCAGTACGATATTTATCTCCTATCTCGCCTGAATAAAAAGGGCGGAGGCGTGTTGATAGCTGCTAAGAAATGTTTCCAATGCTGCCTTATTCCAGAATTCTCAAAAACGAACGAAAATTATGAGATAATGTCTTTGAAATCTGGCAGTAATGTATTTTCTGCTGTATACCGTCCCCCAGCTGGGAACATCTCGGTACTTTTTTCCTTTTTAGATCTAATGTTATCTTGGGTAACCGAAAATGACTTAAAGCTAATACTAAGTGGTGACCTTAATATTGACTTTTCGTCCTCATCTCCTGAGTCACAAGAAGCAAACAGGTTGTTCGAATGTTACTCCATTACCAACTTCATAAATGAAGAAACGCGACCGTTAACACAGACATCCATTGATGTTTTCTGTAGCAATGTGTCAAAGGAATTTATCAAGTCTGGAGTGGTACTAGCGCAAGTTAGTGATCACCTGCCAATTTTTCTTTTTGTCGAGTTGCCAACGGCATTTCGAAAGAGCAAGCCTTCCTATATGACATACCAGTGCATAACAAATCAAACTATCGAAAATTTCAGTAATGAAATACGAAAAGTCGACTGGAATCACGTCTACAAAATAACTGACCCTAGCAAAGCATATGACGCATTTATAAACACACTAAAATTTTTGTACAATAAATGTTTCCCTTATAAAACAACTAAGAGGCCTGGTAAAGCGCGCAAGCCCTGGATAAATCGCCGTTGCTTAAATATGATTCAAAAGAAAAATAATCTTTTTAAACGGTTTCTTCGAACTAGGTCTTCCGACGACTTAGACAAATTTAAATCATATCGCAACAATGTAACTTCATTTCTTCGCGAAACCAAGAAGGAATACATGGAAAAATTATTTTCTGGTAATGTACAAAATCGAAGCGACCTCATGTGGAAAGAAATAAATAAAGTTCTAAACCGTACAGAACAGGAACCCGTCGAGCTAGAAATCTTAGTCCGAAATCAGAAACTTTCGGGAAAAGAACTAGCAGATACTTTTAATAATTACTTCGTGTCTTTAGTTAACACTGTACATAATCCTGGTTCTCTGAGCTATCTGAAATCTAGAAATCACAGTAGTGCATTTTTATCACCAACAGATCGCAGTGAAATTGAAAGCTGTTTTCTTGCTCTCCGAACGAGTTGTACAAGGGACGTAAATGATCTAAAAATTCAACCTATTAAACATACCATTGATCTAATTAGTCCTGTTTTAGAGCATATATTTATTCTATGCTTTCTGCAGGGAGTTTTCCCACAAGCCATGCAAGTTGCTAGGGTGACAGTAGTTTTTAAAGGTGGCGAGAAAAATAACTTGTCGAACTATCGTCCCATATCAATCCTCTCCATTTTTTTCAAAATGCCTAGAGAAACTGCTGTGCAAAAGGATCATTAGCTTTTGTATCAAACATAACTTATTGACACCTCATCAACATGGGTTTAGAAGTGGCCACTCCACAGATACAGCGCTTTTAACTCAATAGGAAATAATCCTGCAATCTTTCGAACAGCACCAATTAACTCTGGGTGTATTTGTAGATTACTTAAAGGCATTTGATTCCATTAATCATCAGACAATGCTTGCTAAACTTGAGTTCTATGGCTTCCGTGGCGTTTTTCATAACATATTGAACTCTTATTTATCTGCGCGAGTACTACAAGTAGTAATTAACAATAAATTATCCGACCCGAAATCAGTTTTAGCAGGCGTCCCGCAGGGAAGCATATTGGGGCCTCTACTTTTTATCATCTACATTAATGACATCGTTCTCATTGACCCACGCCCAACATTTATAATATATGCTGATGATACCAGTTTATTTTTCAAATCTAGCAATATACAAAATCTGACTGAACAAGCAAACACGTGTTTACATCTTTTAAATCATTGGTCGATCGTCAACTCACTATCTATAAACATAAATAAAACAAAAGTCGTGCTTTTTAGGCCAAGAAATAAAATAGTGTGCGATAGCGACATTTCACTTCGGATTGGGTCTGTGCCTTTAGAAGTTGTCTCCGTCGTAAAAAGCCTTGGAGTATATTTTGAGAAGCATTTATCGTGGTCAACACATGTCGATAAAACAGCGGACAAGCTGTCAAAAATAACTGGTGTGTTAAGTAAACTACGCAATTTTCTGCCACAAAAGGTGAAACTAATTCTTTATAATTCCATGTTTGCTTTCGTTTTAAACTACTGTTTCAAGGTATGGGGAACTACCACACTCACAAATTTAAACAGGTTACATGTAATCCAAAAACGAGCCATAAGAAGCATTGCAAGCATCCCCCGCGACGTTACGACAAAACCCGTTTTTAATGCCTTCCACATAACTCCAATACACGAGCTATATAATGTCAACTTAATAAAACGATATAGGAGAAGTAATACCTATCGTAATTTTCTTGAAACTTTGTCTCAACTAACACCTAGAGAACACACTTATGCCATAAGGAACCGCGATAAATGGTTCATTCCCCAAATACGAACTAACTATGGACGTCAAATGCTCAGCTACCTCTTACCATTATTGCTAAATGCTTTGTGTTAGTCTTACAAACCAGTATTTTTGCATCTTATTTCTTTTCCTGTTTTTGTCTGTTTCTATCTCTTTTTTTTTCCGAGTCAGTTGTGTCTCGCTTATTTTTCCTCAAACGCAATTGTTTTGTTAGTTGCTGCCAATATATGTAATCAGACAAACCATGAAACCTTGTACGGGGGCGCAGGCGCGCAATCAAGCTCCAGTGAGAGCTTTTTGTCTGCGCCCCTAACATCTGGATGATGTAAATAAAGATTTGATTGCGACCATAAATATCTTCTTCCCCAAACGAGACAACATGAAGTGGACCTGGAAGAGTCCCAATGGTGAGACTAAAAATGCAATCGACTTCATACTATGCGCTAAACCTGGCATCGTGCAGGATGTGGAGGTCGTCGGAAAGGTGCGTTGTAGCGACCACAGAATGGTAAAGTCTCGAATTAGCTTAGACTTGAAGAGGGAATGGAAGAAGCTTGTGAAGAGGAAGTCCATTAACGGGTTAGCGATAAGAAGCAAAATAGAGGAATTCAGGATATCGCTGCAGAGCAGACAGATATTCAGCCTTAACTGAGGAAGACGATCTTAAGGCTCGTACTCGGACGCAAGTAAACCTGCGGCAAAGAGCGCAGCGAAGTGCTTAGTGCCATGGAAGCTGTTGTCGGCCCTGCTGCCAAGTGAGGGTAGACGAGGAAGGGGTGCCCTTTTCTAGCCGGCAACAGGCCACGTGGTGCATGTCGCAAGGGTTATGCGATATGCTGTGATGACGTGGTATCGCTCTCCGTTGTAATCTGGGTAGTCAATCAGTTGTCCACGTGTGGTCACGCCGCGTTGTTTAATTTCTAACTTTGCTTGAACATCTGGTCTTATGAACAGGACCGCATTACCGAAAGTCAGGCTAGGAACCATCACCCCTTTCCAGATCGCTCTTACCACTTCATTCCTATTTTAATTCCACAGTGCCCTATTTTTCATGACAGCTGCATTCCTACTAGCTTTATTCATTACATATTTTTCATGCTCTGTCAGATACTCAGCGCCGTTATTTATCCACACCCCAAGATACTTGTACTCATAAGTACACCCCAAGATACTTGTACTTCTAAGACACAAGCAGCGCCATCTACCTCATGAATTTTGCACTAGTAATAAATTTTATAAACTTATAAAGTTAAGATATTTGCAAACTTGTCCATCACAACACGAGAAATAGTTTGACGTCATCCGAGACCTCTGCGATAAACGGCTCGGCCGGATTAGCCCTCGGAGTGTCCTCACAATGAACGGTTTGGACGTGAAAAGGTCTTCATTGCGAACCCTACACATATTTTGGGCTTCATCTCAATTAGTATTTTCTTCCTCAGGAACATGCCAATTGATATGACATTACTTCGAACATCCTGCGTCGAACGAGTGGCTCCCAAATTTTATGCAAATGGTGGTTCCCAGAGAAGGGGGCGGGGGTCGCCCTTTGATGGCCGATATACTGGCACACATATATAACGGATCAAAAGGATAGGTATCGATTGAGGCGCTACGCGGCAGCTGCTCCTATGCGATACAGTGATACACTCTGATACCCTCTGATACGCTATGTGATACGCTCTTAAAAGTATTTCAATTTCAATATTTCACAAGTACTAACGTATCGTTACCTCGGTACCCTAATCTCAAGCAATCTAAATTGGTCCGAGCATATAATTAAACTGGTCGCGGAGCGCTCCAAAACACTGGGCTTTATTCGAAGAACATTATCATTGTCGCCCCCGGCTGTCCGTAAACTGGCATATGAAACCTTCGTACGATCCAAAATCGAATACGCATGCGCAATCTGGTGTCGACATCAAACTTATCTCATCAACTCTTTAGAATCTGTGCAGAACCGCGCCGCTCGCTTTATATCTTCAAATTACGACTACAAAATCAGTATCAGCAGTATAAAATCATCAGTGGGTCTCCCCTCATTGGTATTTCGCCGCAAGATATCACGACTATGCCTCTTTCACAAGATATTCTATCATTTCACGCATCTGCGCCAATCTTTTCTTCACCCACCAGCACGTTCATCTCGACGCTTATTCAATAGCTTAAGTATACAGCGCCTGCATGGATTAACATCTGCTTTTAATAAGTCATTTCTACCAATTGCAATACAGGAATGGAATGAATTGCCAGATTCTACTGTCATGGAAAGTGACCCTGTCAAATTCAAAGACCGGTTACTGTCTGTCCTTGAACATTAAATTTGTCTATATTTCTTTTCTCGCCCTTAGTTTGATGTGCTTGAGCAACTCGTGTGTAAACCCCCTTCTCTACTCGATTGATTTTTTTGGTAACTATTTTAATTGTGTTCTCATTTGATGTTACTGATTGTATTCGTTGTCCTAATTGCCCTCATTGTATGTTTATATATAGGTTTTACTAGATTTGTTCTTTTCTTCAACCTCTTTGGCTTTGTTCTTGTATTGTCCTACGTACGTCCCCCCCACCCCTATGTAATACCCTGTGAAGGGTACTTAAGGGATCAATAAATTATGATGACTGCCGTGATGGTTGGATGGAAGGTAGGAGCGTCCCCTTTGAAACGGGGTGATGGCAGTTGCCACCATTCTCAGGTTTTTTCTCTTTATTTTTGTTTAACTGTGTTGTAAGTTATTAAAATTAGCCATTTTCTTTAAATACGTCTTCCTACACTTTTAACCTTATGTCACCTCTCTGCTTTTGATACTCGCCCAAATGCAGCCATTATTGATCTGCTTTTGAGCCACCAATCTTCCAATCGCTTTTTGCTAATTTCCACCGCAGATTTATTTACATGACTATTGTTATCTCTAAACCCTAGGGCATCAGGAAGAGTGCCTGTGCCTGCATCGACATCAAGATGGATGACATCACAATTTAGTATGAGTTGTTCTATAGTTTCCACAGATTTACCACACACAGCACATTTGTCAACATCTTCGTTAAATTTCTTCTTATGGCTGCGCGTTCTAAGACATCCTAAGCTAGCTTCAAAGAGGAGGGCACTGCCTCTTGAGTTATCATAAAACGCTTCCTTCCTGGTCTCCATTTTCCCTTATCTGTATAGTTCTACACTATGCTTCTTTTCCATTGAATTTATCCAAGTTTAACCTTCCGCGTTTTTAACGTGTCGTTTAATGCTCTGTCTTTCTCCGGCCTCGTATCTGGCATACTTACTGGTTAGCTTCCTAGTTCTTTTCCGCCAGTGTGAGTCAACGCTCTTTCTGTATAGGTATTTAAATACCTTAGCTGCCTACCTGTTATCGTTCAATTTCTTCAGGCGTTCTTCGTATAGTATTTTACTCTGAGCTTCCCGTGCTTTGAGCGATGCCCAGCCCATATCCCCCTGTACTGCCTCGTGTGTGGTTTTCCCGTGGGCACCTAGTGCTAATCTTCCAACAGCTCTCTGATTCACTTCTAACCTCGACTGAACTTCTGCCCTTAAGCACAGAACCACATTCCCGAAAGTAAGCCCCGGCTCCATTATTCCTTTCGAAATACCCCTCAGTACTTCTTTTTTTTTGTCCCCCACAATGCCCTATGTTTCATTATCCCGGCATCTCTTCGCCCTTTTGCTATGAGAGACTGTTCGTGCTTTTCTGTGTACATATGCCCTTCGTTTACCCGTACCCCGAGATATTTTTATTCGGCCACTGAGGGTATTTCATGGCCTTGTATTTTAAGCTCCTGAACAGTTGTATCGTTGAAAATCATCACCCGGACTTAGTTGCGCTAAAACTGAAACCTAGACTGTCTCCTTCGTCTCCAGAGCAATTACCCAGAGTTTGCAGATCTTCCTGGCTTTCTGCCAACAGTACAATATCGTCCGCACGCATTAAACCCGGTAGTCGTTGCTCAGAAACCTTTCCACCTAATCTGTACGTCAGATTAAAATTTAGATTGCTTCCTTGTAACCTTCTTTCCATACTTATCATATAAAGCATGAAAAGCGGCGGTGATAGATGACAACCTTGCCTTAATCCTTTGTGTACCTCGAGAGTTGTAGTACTCCTAATTCCTTCCAATGTTATTCCAACTTTATTTTCTCGATATATTTCCTGTAGAAAATCAATTACATCATGACCGATACCTTCATCTTTTAACATGTTCCACAGGAGTTTCCTGTTCGTGTTGTCGTATGCAGCGCTTATGTCCAGGAAGGCTTAATACAGAGGTCTGTTTTCCGCCTTAGCTATTTCTAGGCACTGGGTAAGCACGAGCAGGCTATCATCTAAATGCCCACCACTTCTGAACACGTTCTGAAGTTCTCCGAGTATTGTATTACTTTCTACCCATTACTGCATTTCTAATTGCACCATCTGCATCACCAGCCTGTATATAACCGGTGCTACCGTAATCGGTCTGAAGGATTTTCTGTTCGTCTTATCGGCTTTCCCTTATAAATCAAATTCATTTTGCTCTGTTTCCAGCTGTGCGGAATTTGCTTATTTGTTATGACTGCCTCCAATGCTTTTATCAGCGTTTCCTTGACTCTTGGGCCAAGTTTATTAATGAGCTTGATTGGAATTTCGTCTATTCCTGTGGACGTGCTATTTGGAATATTTGCTTCCACCTTTTTCCAGTTAAGATTCGTCAGTTCCACGCTGTTTTCTATTGTGCTGTCCTGTGTTGCTCCCTTATTTGGGGTGATTACCCTTTCGTCTTTCGTAAAGGACTCAGCTATAACTGATGCAATGTAGTTAACGGCGTCAGCTCCCTCCAAACATTCTCCCTCAACATCGTGAATTCTTTGATTCGCTTCGCCCAGCCAGCTTACATGGTTGCAGAATTTTCTTGGCCCCCGTTTAGTTGCATCACAAACTTCAGACAGCCAGAGATCAGAAGACTGCTTTATTTTAGCCTGGACGAGGACCTGCACTTGCTGTTTCTGTTGTCGATAAGAATCCCATTTTCGGCCCATTTCCTCTTCAGATAACTGCGCCTTCTTTGCTTCTCTCTGCTCCCGTGATGCCAGCCGTCGTTGTTCGATGGCCTCCCTATTTTCCTTATTCCACCCACTTCGTGGGTTCCTCTTTCCTCTCCAGTGATTTACTCCTTTTACTTTTGTACTAATGAGTAGTTCTAACTGATTATAATCCCAGTTTTCCTTAGGTTTTTGCAAAGCCTTCGACCGTGTTCCTTACTCGCACCTGCTCGCAAATCTCTTCTCCCTAGACATTCCTGGTAACCTAATAACCTGGACTGATCATTTCTTGAATGGGCGCATGCAATTTACTTCATGCAATGGTTACCGCTCATCCCTTACCGATGTATCGTCAGGTGTCCCTCGGGGCGCCGGCTTATCAACTCTGCTATTCCTGATTTACATCAACGATCTTCCAGTAAATATAAACGCCAAATTAAGACTGTTCGCGGACGACTGTGTAATATAGAGCCCCATTCGTGATCCCACCGATAGTCACCTACTACAAAAAAGCATTGACACAATAGCCACATGGTGCGACAGGTGGCTCATGCCTTTAAACCTGGACAAATGCCAATTGTTGTCATTCTCTCGAAAACGCGCCGTGATTAATCATTCATACAAAATTAACTCAGTCCCAATTGCCCCAACAACGTCATATAAGTATCTTGGATTAGATCTGACATCTTCACTATCTTGGGTAAACCATGTCCAAAGAGTATGTTGCGATGCCTCCCGTGTCTTAGGTTATCTTCGACGCAACCACAAGTCATCATCTCTCGAAGTAAAAAAAAAAAACTTGCTTGCCTAAAATTTGTTCGTCCCAAACTTGAATTTGCGTCTTACGTCTGGCAGCCCTTTCAAGCCTACCTCACCGCCGAAACTGATGCCATCCAAAACCGCGCTACCAGTTTTATCACCTCTGAACGCACAAAAGAAATAAGCATCACTGCACTAAAATGTTCTACCTCCCTCCCCACACTTGCGTCAGGCCGCATCATCTCACGCCTTTGCCTACTGCACGGCTGTTTCTACCATCCGACGCCAAAGCACCCACTGCTGAAACCACCGTTTAGAATTTCCAGTCACCTTAGCCACAGCCACCCCATTGCCAGCATCAAGAGACGTACCTTAGCATAATAATAATAGCAATGAGCAATTCCTTTTTTCCTGAAGCAATGACCCATTGGATTGCCCTGCCCAATGACATTGTTTCATGCAACGATCGCAAATCATTTCGAGCGAAACTCACCAGTCAATCTCTGATCACGTGAACTTTTTGTTGGCCTATATTTCTTCATGCATTTTTCCTGCATTTTTCTGTATTTTTTTGCTTCCCTTATTTGTAATCACTTGATCCTTATTGTTTTTTAGTGTTTACAGTTGCAGTTCTGCGTTCATTGTGCCTATGTTTTCATCATTCATTTCATTTCATTTATTCATACTGTCAGCCCTGGGCGGGCTATTACAGGAGTGGAAATCAAACTTGAAACAGAAAAAGAACACATTAAACAAACACTGAGATCAACACTAAATTTCATACATAATTGTGTTTGCCACTTGAACAAAACGAAAACATTGTCATAGAAATCAAGCAGAACATAAAATATTGTGCAGTTTATCTAAAAATTCGCTTAGTGATTGTGACGTGACAACGGAGTTTGGTAACATATTCCATTCCTTAATGGCTCTCGGGAAAAAACTAAATTTAAAGCAATCATTTCTGACAGGCGGCATTGGGATGTACAAACTGTGACGATGGCGTGATGTTTCCCCTGTTTTAATTTCAAAGTATTTTGTTTGATCGATTTTCAAGTAGTGGTTAGCGATCTGGAAAAGAAACTTGAGTCTGTCGCATTTGGTTCTAATGTCAAGTGTTTGCAAATCAGCAGATTTACACAAAGAAGTTGGAGAATCAGAATAACGATACCTATTAAATATAAACCTTGCTCCGAGACGCTGGATTCTTTCCAGCTTAGAACAGTTGGAAGCAGTGTACGGGTCCCAGACAACTTTTGCATATTCGAGGATAGGCCTAACTAGGCTTTTGAAAACCAGACTTTTTATTTCAGGAGTTGCACTGCACATATTGCGTCTCAAGCTCCAGAGTGCCTTGGAAGCCTTAGTACATACATTATCTATGTGTGAATTCCAGCGTAAGTCAGATGTGAGTGTTACTCCAAGGTATTTAAAATTACTTACTCTAGTTAGTAATCTACCATTAATGCTGTAACTGTAATCAAGGACAGTTTTCTTTCTTGTAATGGTCATAAAAACTGTTTTGTTTGAATTTAATACCATCTGCCACACCTTACACCATTCATGTATTTTCTGCAAGCTTTGATTGAGTTCTGCCTGATCTTTTGGAGTATTAATTTGTTTATAAACGATGCAGTCATCTGCATACAGTCTAACTGGAACGCTCAAACCAACAGGCAAGTCGTTGATGAAGATCAAAAACAAGAGAGGGCCCAGAACGCTGCCCTGGGGAACACCGGAATCGACTGGCATGATGTTGGATTTATACTCTTGAACCTGAACATACTGTACTCTAGACGAAAGATATGACCTGAACCACTTAGTTATAGTTTCATTTTTAAATATGGCACTGATTTTTAGTAATAGCTTAGGGTGCGAAACCTTATCAAACGCCTTTGCAAAGTCCAAAATTATGATGTCTGTTTGCATGCGGGAATTAATTGACTGAGAAAGATCATGTACAGTTTCCGTGAGTTGTGTGATGGTAGAAAGCCCCTTGCGGAAGCCATGCTGGTTTACAAATAGGTGATTGTTACTCTCAAGAAAAGTTGATAAGTGAGCGTACATAATATGTTCGAGTAACTTGGAACACGTGCTAATGAGGGAAATGGGTCTATAATTTTCAACGTTAGAAGTGGGACCATTTTTATGCACAGGCACTATTTTCGCACATTTCCAGGCAATGGGAACACAACTACTGTCGATAGACGATTGAAAGATTTTGGTAAGAAATTTAGAATTCCACTCTGCATATCTATATAAGAATTCATTCGGGATACCGTCCGGTCCCGAGTTCTTTTTAGTGTTGATATTCAAAAGGAGTTTCAGAACTCCTTCTTCACTTATTTCTAAATCGGGTATAGGAGGGCAACCTGGAGGCTCAAAAAACGGTGATTCGCCGTCATCTTCAGTGAAAACAGATGCAAAAAATGAATTAAAACGTACATTTACAGAAAAGCAAATGTAACCGCCTCCTTATATAATGCCCTCGGGCCTTTAAGGATGAAAGAAATGAAATGAAGGAGTGATATGGGAGAGGCCTTTGTTCTGCAGTGCGTTTAGTCAGTGCTGCTGATGGTGTATCGTCAGCGCTCCAAAGCTCATTACTTGCACTGTTCGTAGAAAGCACGGCACAGAAGGAAAGTCCATTGACCTGTAAAGTACTTCCTTCAAAGAAAACGAAAAATGAAATTAAATTACCGCCTCGAAAAAGGACAAAGAGAGGCGGAGGACTCGATCGCTTGAGTCCTTTGCCAGCGCCGCTGTAAAACCAAGGGGTTTTGGTATGAGCGTATTGTCACATAGTGGTGACTGCAGTCCGGCGAGCAGGAAGACACCGAAAATGGCTTCCGAACAAAACTCTTTATTTGGGCTGACGTGCTCCCGCAAAGAACTGAACGACTCGACGGTGTCTTGGTCGAGTCCCCGGGACTACCCAAATTCTAGAAAGGGAAGCCCCACAGTTTCCTTAGAACGTTGGCAGTTTAAAAGAAGCTTCGCCTTAGTCTGGAACTGGAAGGCGCAACCACACCCTCCTGCGTACCGCTCTGCCACCTAAGTTGACCACGCAGTGTGAGCAGCTACCATACCGAGGAGCATTCATCAGCAACTCGAAACGGATAACCGCCTTGTTGGAAATCTGGTCCACCGCGGAGAATTTTCGAAATCACATGAGGCTAGATTTTAAATTCCTTAGAGCCTCCGACTAAAGCGTTTCTCCTCATTCGAGCTCTGAATAACTCAAATCCTGCAGGCCGCGACACTCATCTTTGTGTCTGCGTCTCAAGTATGTGTCGTGCGAAAACACCGCATCGCAATCACCGGGGGGCCCCGCCGCGGTGGCTCAGTGGTTAGGGCGCTCGACTACTGAT
This sequence comes from Amblyomma americanum, assembly GCF_052857255.1. Taxonomy (NCBI): domain Eukaryota; kingdom Metazoa; phylum Arthropoda; class Arachnida; order Ixodida; family Ixodidae; genus Amblyomma; species Amblyomma americanum. Next base: position 17,370,486 of record NC_135500.1, read on the forward strand.
CCGGAGTTCCCGGCTTCGAACCCGACCGCGGCGGCTGCGTTTTTATGGAGGAAAACGCTAAGGCGCCCGTGTGCTGTGCGATGTCAGTGCACGTTAAAGATCCCCAGGTGGTCGAAATTATTCCGGAGTCCTCCACTACGGCACCTATTCTTCCTTTCTTCTTTCACTCCCTCCTTTATCCCTTCCCTTACGGCGGTTCAGGTGTCCAAAGATATATGAGACAGATACTGCGCCATTTCCTTTCCCCAAAAAACAATTATTATTATTATAATCACCGGGGGAGCGCCATTAGCAGCGCTTCCGCAACGGATCCACGCGCAATAATGCTGGCTCCATTACTGAGAAGGCTGTATCTTGCCGTGCCTGGTTCAGCAGCCCGTGCTGGGAGCAGCAGAGTCGCGGTCAGCTGCGAGATATTTGTGCTTTTTATTCCTCACACTTCAGGGTTTCATTGCCACATTCGAGCACCATTTTGTTGCGTTCGCATTACTGCCCTCACCTTGTGTGGTGCCGCTGCCACTCCGCAAGAGTCCTGCGCCCACAAGCCACACACCTTTTCCCTCGACTCGCCCTATATAATCCTCCTCTCACCATCCCGCCACTCACCACCCATTTTTCCCCTCCACCCAAGTGAAGCACTGGAACAAAAAAGGAGAGGCGAAGAAGGCGATCCTTTTAAAAGCGAAAATATATTTGTGGCGTCAGATCATCATTGCGAGAGCAGTAGGAACGTTAGTCAGAAAATAACGGAATCTCGAGGTGCCTGTACTCTGCACAAGCGTCACCCACCAGCCACGTCCCCCGCGCACCCCCTCAGCTGCATGGCGATTCACCGCTCCACCCATCACCACACAGCTCTACTCTCCGGCAGCGTCACTCAACCGCTAACTTCCACCAGGCAGCAGCGGAACGAAAAAGCGACGGTGGAATTCAATTCAAAGACGCAGTGGGAACAATTCCCAACCGGACACCCGGCCGCCTACCAACATTCTGTCGCGTGTAGTAGATTTAGACTCGAAGCATCGGGGGTAAATCCGGCTGCCTTATGAGTATGGTTGCATCAAATCTGAACGTCACGTAATTTCGTATTTTCAATTCCGTTATAGTGTAAGGAGAGACTGGTGCATGTCAGCGGCGCTGCCTATACTCGTTGTTCCACAAGGGAGGAAGTGGCGCTCGGACTGGCAACATTAATCTCACGTACAGTGAAGAGCACGCAACGTGCATGAAGAGCAGAATGCGCACGCAAATAATGAATGGAAACTAAGCGCTTAGTACCCATTATAAAGGAAAACTGAAAATGAAGCGCGAATAGCCGGCAGGCGCGCAATAAGCAAGTAACGTTTAAAGTCACTGGAACGGGAAAAGTACCGCAACCATCACCGGAGCCGCCATATTTGGTCTAGCGCCGCTGAAGCGACGGCCGCGCGCAGTCTCTACGCAGGCATGAACTGCACAAGAGTCACTACGCGACTGGCAATGCTGTGCACGCTTATCCAAGGTAGATGTACACTGGTAGCGAAGGCTCCATAGACGCCCATTGGTCCAAAAAATGGCGGCTCGTGGGCACTCCAGCTCCCCCTGGATTTTGGGGGGCGAACTACGCAAACGTGACGTAGAATGACGTCACGCATACGTATGCTTTTGGCGCGAATTATAAAGCGGTCTTTCTGTAGAATCCGCGTTTTCGAGCCCGTACCTCTCGAAGGTTGCTGCCTTTCAGCGCGCCCCAACCTTTGCCAGTCAAATGTGCTCGAGTTCCTGCTAGTTATGGCCTTGTTAATGTGGTGTTTAGGAATGAAATAAGCAGTATAAAATGGAGTCCGGTTTTTGCGTGCCAAAATGCGCAGCAAGCATATGAAATATTTCTCTCATTATTTAAGTCATGCTATCACACATGTTTTAGGCTGAAAACTGTAAACAAATCTAAAAAGTTACGCAAGCCTTGGATGACAGATGAGTGCTTTAAAATGATTAAGAGAAAGGAACAACTATACGCAAAGTTCGTGAAGACAAGGAGCTTAGATGACCTCTCAGCTTTCAAAAAATACAGAAATTCTGTCACAACCACGTTGCGTAAAACGAAAAATGCGTATTTTGAAAACTTATTTAACAATTCAACTAGTCAGACTGATGTTTTATGGCGCGAACTTAACAAAATATTGAATACTGGCACACACAACAATCAAGTACTTCAACTAACAGTAAATGCTAAAACACTAGAAGGGAAGGACCTAGCGGACGAGTTTAACAAATACTTCACAAATCTTTTCTCGGGAACACTTATACAAGACAGCGCTGAAATTAAAAAATATTTAGGTGCACCCAATCCTAAGTCTGCCTTTTTTGAACCGACTACTGATGAAGAAATTTACTCTACCTTTATGTCCTTAAAGAATAGTAAAGCCCGGGACATTGATGATCTTGAAATTAAACCCGTTAAATACGTCTTAGACCTGCTGACTCCAGCTCTTTGTCACATTTACAATACGTGTTTACATACTGGTACCTTTCCAGATATTATGCAGTGTGCAAGAGTAGGAGTGATATATAAATCAGGCGATCAAAATAACTTTTCAAATTATCGACCGATCTCAGTGTTACCCGTTTTTTCCAAAGGTCTAGAAAAAATAATATGCAAGCGAATCACCAGTTTCTGTGATAAGCACAAGCTTTTATCTCCACAGCAATTCGGGTTCCGTCGAGGTATGTCCACTGAATTAGCTTTGTTGACGCAGAAGGAATTAATACTTAGAGGGTTTGAAAATAACAAAATGACCCTAGGTATTCTGATCGATTTCTCGAAAGCATTTGACAGAATTGACCACAAAATTTTATCTACAAAGTTAGAGCATTATGGATTTCGAGGAGTTTCTGGTAACCTTCTCAAGTCATATTTAAACCACCGTAAACAATGCGTCGTGATTAACAAAGCTCACTCTTCCCTATTAAATGTCACTTCAGGTGTGCCGCAAGGCAGTATACTCGGACCGGTTTTATTTAATATTTACATAAATGATATAGTAAGCACCAGCACACTTGCATCTTACATCATTTATGCAGACGACACAAGCATTTTTTTCCAGTCAGCCAGTATTGAAGAACTCACTGATTTCGCAAATGTTACACTTGAAAAATTCTCTCAATGGACTCAAATAAATAGTTTACAAATTAACGTTGCTAAAACAAGAGCCATATTATTTGCTCCTGTACAAAAGGTTATCAGTCGGGATATCGACATAAAACTCGGTTCCGAACAAATAAAAGTCGTTAAAGAAATAAAAACATTGGGTGTGACGTTCAATCAACATCTAAACTGGAATGCCCACGTGGAACGCGTGGCGGGAAACCTGGCAAGAGCTTGTGGCGTACTGTGTAAGTTTAGAACGATGCTTCCGACTAAAATTAAGTTAATCCTTTATGATTCAATTTTCGCTTCCCATATTAACTACTGCAGTCTTGTATGGACGGACACAACTCAATCCAACCTTACCAAATTGATGCTATTACAAAAGAAAGCAATTCGTCATGTAGCAAATGCCTCATATGACGCCCATACAAGAGAACTTTTTGCTTCGTTTAATGTACTCCCCATACACCACATACATAAACTTAACCTCATTATGAAGTACAAACACAGTGTTCAAACTAACAACGAAACTTTCCTCAACTTATGTAATTTACATCGACCTTTAGAAGTGCCCTACATATTCAGAAACAGAGAACACTGGTCTATACCTTCTTCCCGCACTAATCAGGGTCGGCACATCCTGCAGTACCACATGCCTACATATTTGAATTTCCTACAAAATAAAAATATAGATATACATAACCTTAGCAAATACAAGTGGCAGAAATACCTTATTCTTGAAGACATATGAGTTTAATTATGTTTCTCCGACACAAACTGCTTTTGTATTGCGGATGTATTGTATCTTTTTATCATCGTCTATTTTCCTGCTTCTATTATGTGAACTTGTGTACACCCGATTATATTTGACCCTTTGGAGCTGTTGACGCGATTTTTTTTGTTTTCCTGCTAGATATGTTTCTTTCATTTTCTGTGCGTTGAATTGTAATCTTCATATGTATAAATAGTCTGCGACGAGTTAACACAGATACATGTTCATTTCTCACATCAAAACTATTTCAGATATAGCACCTGTCTTACTGCACATTCCATTGCATACTTTTTTTTTCTTCGCTGGTTCTAAGTCCTGCATGTATATATATATATATATATATATATATATATATATATATATATATATATATATATATATATATATATATATATATATATATATATATATATATATATGTGTGTGTGTGTGTGTGTGTGTGTGTGTGTGTGTGTGTGTGTGTGTGTGTGTGTATATATGTAATAACGTGACAGTCTGTTGGCCTTGTCAATAAGGGTGGGAGCCTCGTCAAGCTACTGAGTTTGTGGCTTTTTGCTCCTACCCTAGCATTTTTTTCTGCTCTTCAGGACAAAAAATGCTGAATAAAGTTGATTGGTTGATTGATTGATTGAATTGGGAACGCAATGAAAGTGACTGGTAAAGGAGGGGCAGCATAGAAAGGCAGCAACACTTCCAGACACTGGCGAAGCATGCATGATTCGTAGTGCAAATACTGGTGGTAGTACTTTTGAGAGCTTTTGAGTACAGCAAGGTATGATGCAAGGTATGATGCACAAAGCACTGGCTCAAGTGCACAGTTCGCAATAGAGTGTACGGCAAGTATGGTTTCCATAGTTTCATATTCATTGTTTATTGCAGCAACCAAACAAATACAGTCACAAAGCACACCCTTGGCACACAAACAAAAAATACATGTCACAGGCAGCACAAGCAGTATTGTTTAAGTTGGCTAATCATCTCAATAGTCACAGTGCAGATAGGAAAAAGCCCTGAAGTGCCACGAACGTTGTCAGTTAGGAAATTGAAAAGTATAGGAAACAATGCTACGACAGCTTCAATTGAAGCAAACATAACATGACATAAGTAGGCGCATCAACACAGACCATAGAGCACACTGGGATTATTCTTCACATTTAATTTCTTCAGCTGGAAGAATATAGCAGGTGCGTTTACATCTGCAAGGCAATGTTAAAGCCAGCTTTAGCACCCTCAAACGTGCTCAACGTAGGAGCAAATACCATACATTGAGCCGGCGTACCATCTCCAGAGTACTTCTAGTCGTTAGCCGGATCAATTTGAAGTAATTTTACGTCAACAAAAGTACACATGAAGTACAGCGTACAGTGAAGTGCAAGGACAGTGGGACTCCCTTGAAGCTATCAATCGTGAGGCTATGCGCGTCATAACATATCTGCCTCGTTTAACACCCATACCTGTGCTACAGGAGTTCGCCCAACTTAATACACTCAGTGAGATCATCGACCAACGGGTGGCAAATAGAGCTCGAAAACAGTCTCTCAAACTTCATCGTTTAAAGACACTTCCACCGTGGTCCTATTGCCAGCTCACTGACAATCGCCCCACTGTTTCCCCGTCGGTATCAGCAGCGTATCTGCCTGAAGGGTGCATATTATACACGGATGCATCTCATTCTGCAGAGAGGGGAGTTACTGCTGTGTATAGTCCATCTCATCCGCATCTCAACTCTCGCGCGACGTATACTGCGGATACGTGCACTCCCCTGGCATTGGAACTTCAAGCCATTTACAATGCCATTGCTTCCCTTCCGCTCGTTCCAACATTCAATACAGTTCACATTTACACCGACTCCCGCGCCGCCCTTAAACAGCTGAAGGCTGTTCGACGAACGTTCCAGATTTCACAATCTATTCATGTGCTCTGCGCAAAGTATCCATGTCCTGTGCGCATACACTGGATTCGCGGCCATGCCCAGGATCCACATAACATTCATGCGGATGCTATGACTCATCTTCATACATTAGACGATCCGCCACCTTCCCCTCTTCCCCCAGATCCGTTCCTGTCCCACGTTTCCGATTCCGAAGTTCTGCGCCAGCGAACACGCGCTCTAATTCCTCCGTGTTCGCACCCCGTAGTCTTACTCGGCAGGAGGAGGTATCCGTGCGCCGGATTCGGGCAGGGGCGGCTCTGACACCATCTGTCCGTCATCGGTGGCGTGCCAAAGATCTGCCACTACCTGACAGGTGCCCTCACTGTGGCGCTGCACCGGACATATGTGATGTGCGGCACTTGTTGTGGACGTGCCCAGCGACGGCTGCTATCAGAAAACGGCTCCTCAGGGAGGTGGGCCTGCGGTGGAACCGCGAAAGTGACTTCGTGAAGTGGACAATGGACAACCGTTTCATTAACGACCTCTGCGACTACCTCAGCGCAACGGTTCTTCACTCCTTCTTTTAACTTTCAATCCCGTGCATTCCTTCCCCCTTTCCTTTTTCAACTTATGCCTCATGGCACACTTCTCGAATAAAAAAAAAAAAGTGCAAGGACATTCGCGGGGCAAGGACATTCGCACACCTCAGCACTGAAAGTGTGTGCCCTGCAGTGTAGTACATAAATATCCCCGAAAACATGAAGCCAAGTACGCACGAACGGGTTACAGCTATGAAACACGAGCGAACAGCCGGGCGAAACCATATCGAAGCTATCGCGCATACCTAGAGCAGACGACACACCTGTGAAAGTCCAGCGGGAATCGGTGTAGCGTGACACCAATGGTACTATCCACGCTGTCGCAGTGTACCACGGAGCATCGTTTCTTCACATGCCGCAAGCTCATCTTGAAATGAAGCGCTAAGCGCTTGAAAAGAAGAGCGCGAAGCGTGCAAAGACGGAAAAAGACTTCGCACTGGCCGCACGCCGAAGGAAACGACAAAACCGAGAAAACTGCCGCAGCGGTGCAGCGGGGTGCAAATCTTACCGAACGGTGACAAAGAAGCGACGTGCAAGGACGACGAAAACTTCGCAAAAGGAGCATTTTGAGACCGGCGAGCTAAATTTATACGCTTTACCAGGCGCGCCATCGCAGACAGCTGGCGATAAGAAATCGCTTCGTGAGCTCCCGCCACTGTGGCCGGGTTAGCCGGGTATCGAAACAAGGCCTGCAAAGACGCGCTGTAATGCACCGCACACTCATGAATAGGGGGCAGGTCAAGAGTGTTGCAAAAATACAAAATTTGCCAGGTTTTAATAAAATGACTTACCTCTTTCATAAAACAAGGTGCTAATATATTTTTCTTTTCTATTGGCAGATTACATTCCAATTTTGTAGCTTTATTATTTCTTTATATGAGTGTTTTGCCCCCCATCCTCTGGTTGTGCTGCAGTCGCGCTAAACCACTTTTCGGCCCAGCCTTCGCCACCACTTTAAATCCGCCTTGGCTTATCTCAGCCCATAAGAGCAAGTGCTACGTAATGATCCGGACGGTCCGTGTATCGGGGGCCGCGAGAAAGAAGCGAGCGGACCATTTATGGCGGGGAATGACCACGTCACCGCGGAGAACGAATCCGGAGCGCGCGCGCGCTGGCCCGCCGGCGCGGCGGCGAGAGAAAACGAATGCGGTACTTTTCCCGTTCCAGTGACTTTAGTAACGTTAGGTGACACGCAGAGCTGGTAGTCAGCTGACCATTGCAGCCATGAATGCATGCAGAACGAAGCAGATACTCTGTAGCTAACGCTATGGAAGCCGACAGGCAGTCCCTCTTACATGGAGTAATCCTCCAAGATGTGCCCGCCATCAAGGAAAGAGTTGAGCGCCATGGCTGCTGGTGTTTGTAGCGCGCACGTCGGCCGCAGCCCTAATGAGCGCTCTTTCACGTGAGTGTCGAATTGATCGACAGGGCTAGTGTTCCTCCAGGCGCGTGTAAATACCTCTGCTAATGCTAACAGCCGGCTCATGGTACCTCTTCTCAAACGGAAGAGGAATATGGTGGCGCATGAAGTGGTTCAGTGAGCTTTTCTTGGGCGTCAGTTTTAATTTTCAACCTTCGAGGCATGCACGGTTGCGCTTAATCCAAATTAAAGGCGGAGGGCGGGGGGCAGTGACAATAGCTGTACTCGGGCTGCTTCCGATCATCTGGCTGCATGTGCGTACTCTCTCCATTCATGAAGATCGATCTATTTTCCCCTGTTGTATGCTTTCAGAACATTGCTGTAGGAAAGGAGGCGACGACTGCTGCTATCTTTCCGCTGTGTGTTTGTGCGAAGGCAGAAAGTTGCCGATTTTTTTACATCTTTTCGACGCTTAGTTCCACTCATTATCTGAAGAAGAGTTCTGAACTTTCTCACTTTCTACTTCCCGCTAACAGCTAGGGTTATACTGCGTTATAAGCGTTGGTTACACAATATGAAACAGCCGGCGCGTCGTCTTCGCTGAAAACACCCAGTGGAAGACCTCTCAGTCAGGCATTCTACGTAGTGGCGTGGGGGAATGCGTACCTCCCGTACTTGCGACTAGGAGAAGCGGCCGCTCCCGCCGCAGGCGAGGCGATCGAAGAGGCGCCAAGACGCCAGTGCGGGGTCAACGGACGCCGCCCGACGGACATGGCGGCTTGCGCAGAGCGGGCACTTTGCACGAGAAGAAATTTTCATGCGCGTTCGTAACCAAGTGGATTTTGTGGGAAAACTGCGCGGCAAGGAAACGAATGCGCTGCGTTAGATCGCGCTCTCCGCGCGTAGTTTTGCCACCCACCGGTGGTCGCCGAGCATCCGCGAGTGTGCACTCCGATTCGAGATGTATCCGGCATTCAAGAAACTTCAACATTTATCACAGTCCAGTGGAAACTTGGACGAAATTTCGGAAATCGAGATCGACGCCAATGCAAGCAGCGTAGGCGTCTCGTGCCAAAAAAAAAAAAGGGTGTTGCGAGAGTGTCGCACCGTACGACAGCTGCTCTTGAAGATCTATGCAACGTCACGGAAAGATTGTGTTGCGGTCGTTCAGTCTGTACTTGTCCGAGCCATCAGACGGCAGTGATCATCACGCGTCGTGCTGTCTCTCCAACATGAAAGATCGAACATGCCGCCTTGCTCGTTGGAGCTTGCGACTACAAGAGTTACACGTCGTGATCTACAAGCCGGGATTCGAGGCGGACCGCCTCTCACGGGCTCCAATAGACCGGCCTAAGTGAAAACGCCTTCTCGGTTCCTGCCAACGCAAATACATTGTTTAAGACACGAATAGTGCACACACTTCGTATACACTATGCGAAACACGAGTAGACTTCATACATGCGCTCACATTTGCATCGTGCAGCGTGTTGAGGTCCGCGGAAAGGTAACGTGTGGAATTGGCTTCGATTTGAAGAGGGAACGGAGGAAACTAGTGAAGCGGAAGCCCATTAACGAGTTACCTTAAGTGGCAAAGTAGAAGTACTCACGAAAGAGCCGAAGAATAGATATTCGGCTTTTACTGAGGACGACGACCTTAATGTTAAAGCAATCAAAGATAACCTCTCAGCTATCATTACGGAGGGCGCGGCAGAATTCTGTAGGCGGTAGGACTCGATCGCCGGCAAGTTCTCTCAGGAGGCGAAAGATCTGAATAAGAAATACCAAAGCATGAAAGCAACTTACCCCACAGACAGAATTTAACTGCCACAGCTAACAAATTTAATCAATTAGGGCAAGGTGGAATGAGGAAACTGAGTGTGCTCTAGAACTGGAAGTAGAATAAAAGCGGTGTCGAGGAACCTAGACATAGGCAAAAATCAGATGTATGCTTTAAGACAAAAAGTCCAATGCCATTAGCAATATACATAAGACAAAGTAGCCGGATAGCTCTAGACAAATGTAGACAGTGTCTAATGTGTCAGAACATAAATTAGGTAGGAAGCATCGCACAGCATTGGGACATCCCGCCATTAACTAAAGAGGAGGTAAAGAAAGCCTTAGCAGCAATGCAAAGGGGAAAAGCAGCTGGGGAGGATCAGGTAACAGCAGATGTGTTGAAGGACGGAGGGGAAATTGTGCTAGGAAAACTAGCCGCCCTGTTTACGGAATGCCTTATGACCTCAAGCGTACCAGAAGCTTGGAAAAACGCTAACATTATAATAATTCTTAAGAATAGATATGTCTAGGACTTGAAAACTTACAGATCGATCAGCTTACTGTCCATTGCCTACAAGGAGATTGCTTACTAAGGTAATTGCAAATAGAATCAGGACAACCTTAGACTTCAATCGACCAAATGATAAGGCAGACTTTCGTAAAGGATACACGAGAATAGACCATATTAAAACTGCCTGTCAGGTGAGAGAGAAATGCGAGTAATAAAACCAAACCCTATATATAACCTTCATTGAATAGGGGAGAGCATTTGTTCAGTGGAACCCCAGCAGTCAAGGAGGCATGGCGTAGTAGGGAGGAAGCAAAAACGGTGGGTTTGAAAAATTACTAAGAGAACAGCAATTGGTACCGACGTACTGGAAGTAGTAAGATAATACGTCTACTTGGGGCAGGTAGTGACCGCAAATCCGGGTCACGAAAGTGAAATAGCTAGAAGAATAATAATGAGGTGGAGCACGTTTGGCAGGTCCTCTCAGGTCGTGAATGGCAGTTGACCGGTGCTCACCTATGGGGTAGAAACGCAGAGGCTAACAAAAAGGGTTCGGCTTAAGTTAAGGACGAAGCAGCGAAACATGAACGTAAAATTGAAGGTGTTACGTTAAAAGATAGGCAGAAGGCAGAGTAGGGCAGAGACCAAGGGCTGGTCAACGACATCCTAGTTGAAAACAAGAAGAAATGGGTTGGGCAGGATATGTAATCCGAAGGCAAGATAGCCCATAGTTATTGCTAGAACGAGTTATACCCTTGTTACGCATACGTGGAAGTGCCTGGATATGCGCTTGAATATTGCACTTACATTTTCTGGTATGATTTGCTTTCGCAGGCAGAAGGCGAGGTACTTGGCGCGACAAGTTGAACTGACGATGAGCTTCACACAGGCGTTGACTTGCAAACGTTAAAGAGGAACGTTCATAAAAGGGCCTTCTGTGCTAGACAGATAGCTTAAAAGAATTTCTTGCTGGGCGAGCTAGTGCATGGCTAGTGGTGGGAACAAGTTGCGCATGCGTACATAGGACGGAGACAGGAAGTACAATGAAGAAGGAAAGAGCGCAAAGTATCCGCTGGTTTTATTCGCATGAGTGCTCCTTATGAGGAACGCGGCAACAGCAGTGAGCGCGTCCTGAGAAAGGAGGCCACGGTTGTGCTCCCCTCTGTAACGTACATCTGTACGCTGAGGGTATCTTAAATAAATAAATAAATAAATATGCACGATCCACCGACAACTTGAAAAAAGTGGCAGACAGGCATGGCGTTGGAGTGATTTTTCAGCGCCAAGAAAGCTCACCGGGTTACCCCCCGAGGACTGTAACGAACGATTCCGACGAAGCGGATGAAGAATAAAACATGCCCAAATCATGACATCTGGCATGGCCGTGGTATATGAAATCCCGCCGAAGTGTGGTTGCGCGTATGTTGGCCCGTGAATGAACGCGCAGGCAAGGATGTCCGGTCAATTCGGAGCAGGGAAGGAGCAAATTTAACCGGCTCATTGCATTGCATGCGAAGGTTGTGATCCACGGCCCAAGAGTATTAGGATTCTGGGCAGGAGTGAAGACAAAGTAGGCCGTGAGCCTCTAGAAGCATAACCACACCAGGTTAAAGGGCGAGTAATGTACTAGTGACACATCAGTTTCCGTGTATAATGCGGCAAAACTTTCCGCTCGCATTTTGTTGATCTGTGCCCGGGCTTAATTTGCCCTCTCTCTTGCTTCCACTGACCCCCCCCCCCCCCTCTGTACTGTGCCTGTATAAGTAGTATTGATACAATTGATCCAATAAAAGAAAACAAAACGCAGTTGCTTAAGCTGCATATCTACAGCACAGTCCACATGTGCACAGGTTCTTCATCACAAACTTTGCTCGATGAGAACATTTAAAAGGAGGAATCATTCTCCGATTCCCCAGAACTATGCCGAGCATTTGGGGTTTTAAGTCCAGAAGGAAATACTCTGATTACTTTCTCTTGTATGTTTCATGGTCCGTGATTAGATGACAAGTTAATGCTAAGGGGAAGAAAATGAGAACTGAGAGATCGAAAGTTTTGCGCTCATCCCATAAAAATGTAGAATATCGCGGAGAAAATTCTCTACGACGCGTGAGACATAAATCCGATAGCGCCGGAGCTGGTAGCTTGAGACGATACTTGTAGAGTTGAAAGTCAGACTCATGTACACTAACGTTGAGCTGTCAAATAAATTGATTCCTGGGAGATACATATAGTACCTAATTACGCCGATACGGCTTTTGGCACGTCCTGAATGTCCTTATTTTCACCCTCATATACGTCACAACTTCCTTAAACGAGAGGCCTGTATCGTTAGCTCAAAAGAATATTTACTGATTTGCGAGCAAGTGTCAAGAAGCATTGTAATGCATTGTTCAAATCTTAAAATCAAATAAAATCAGTTTATTCAAACATCCTGAGATGCGTCGGCGTACGGACAAAAAGCCAAAGGTTGCTTGACGAGGTCCGTGCTCCTTACAAGGCATACAGTGGAAAACACGGAATGTTTGATATACAAGCAGTGAATTAGCAGAAAACACGGCTTCCCACAGGTCAGAAAGGCGTACAAAAAAAAAACGAAAAAATGCAAATAACGAAAGGCAAACAAACTTGAGGTTTCCGGATCATGAACAATGTAGTGTAAAGAAGTGGCTAAGAATAAAAAAAATGCACAGCAAGAGAGTGAAGTGAAGAAAAAATGAGAACAAGATAAAACACATCGGTGTAACAGTGCTTATTTCACTATCAAAACAAAGAAACTCACTATATTGCCACGTACATTTACAGAAACGTGTTAGAGAAACATACTGCGTAGATTCCTGAACGATTTGTTGAAGACATCTCGGTTATCTTCACCGGACAGTTCGTTCAGGGTAGCTGGCAGACGATATTTCAACATTTGTTTCCCGTAATTTGTGCGGCATACATAAACTTTCCACTTTTCCGTATTTTGTGTACAATACACAGGATAGTTTGTAGCAAGTGCGGCTAGCGCTGCCAAAGAATTGTCGTGTTTAATTACTTCCGACTTGCCATGACGGATTAGTCTATAAGAATATAAAGACTCTACAGCAATTATGTTAAATTTCTTAAACAATTGGGCTGTGTGTGAATAACGAATGACTTTAGAAATAATGAGGATAACACGTTTCTGTAAACGCAACAGGTCAATAATACTATCAAGCGTTGTGGCTCCCCAGACAAGCGCGCCATAATTGATTACCGAGGAAAACAGGGAATTGTGTAATAATACGTTAACTGAGATGGGAAAAGATGAACAGTAGCGACGCGAATAGCCAGTCGTACGCGAGAGCTTCCCGGAAAGGTAGGTAACGTGGTCGTCCCACAACATATTTTCTGAGAAAATAACCCCTAGTGTTTTAAAAAGGCGAACCACTTCAATTGTAGTGTTGTTTATTGCAAGGGATGGAAGACAAATACCTTTCTGACGGGGATGAAAGATTACTGCTTTTGTCTTTGCAACGTTGATCTTTAAATCATTCTCCGTTGCCCTAGTATTTATATGTCGTAATGTCCTGTTTGTTCGATCGGCTAAATTGATGCTCGATTGTCCAGAAAAAAAAAACACAGTTGTGTCGTCGGCGTATGTAATACAGTCAGCATATTTGTCAATATTATCAATATCATTGACATAATTAAAAACAGGAAAGGCCCTAAAATACTCCCCTGAGGGACACCCGAATCTACTGGTCTCACTAATACATTAGTGCCACTAAGACTTTTGCGGTGTAATAGCCAATCACCGTGGTTCAATAACATTTTAAAAAGGCTATTCACTAAGAAAAAAACGTTTGTTTCGCTCGGCCAAATCATCGAATTCGCAACAACGATGGGACGGTTACCTTTCTGCGGCCGCTGAGTACAAATTAGCTCTGAAAAATGCTAAGGACTCCTTCTTTAACAGTACTTTGCCTGCTCTGCTGATTAATAACCCTAGACAGTTTTGGAACACTGTGAACAAGAAAGATAGTTCGTCAATACTACTTACATCTTCTGACGGCGTTGCATATTCACCTAATGAATGCGCTAGTGTTCTTAATAGTGTTTTTGTTGCTACTTTTTCTGGCAATGTTTGCCTTACCAATCAGGAGTGTCCGGTCTTGGATGCTTTTCCCATGGATCCAATTCTTTTTGACACAACTGGCATCCTGAGAATAATTGAGAACCTTAAGATTTCTTCCTCCTGTGGCGTCGATAACATTAATTCGAAATTTCTGGTTAATACAAAGATGTACAGTTCAATGATCCTTACCAAACTGTTTGACCAGTCTCTGGAAACAGGCTGTATTCCCAATGACTGGAAGGTTGGGAGGGTGATTCCGCTGCACAAGTCTGGCGATAAACATTGCCCTGATAACTTTCGCCCTGTGTCGCTCACCAGCATTCCATGTAAAATCATGGAACATGTCATCTACTCTCATCTTGCTACCTTTTTAGAATCCAATTGCTTTTTCAGTAATGCCCAACACGGCTTCCGTAAATCATTTTCATGCGAAACGCAACTCATATGCTTCACAAATGACTTGCATTGTATTCTAGATTGCGGGTCCCGTGCTGATTCTATATTTATGGATTTTTCTAAAGCATTTGACAAGGTTTCACATGAGCTTCTTTTTCTTAAACTAAACAGCCTTAACATCGATTCCACATTACTTGCATGGTTGTATTGTTTTCTTTCAAACCGAAGTCAGTTCGTAACAGCAAGTAACGTCAATTCAGATTCCTCGCCTGTTGGCTCTGGTGTGCCTCAGGGGTCCGTTCTTGGGCCCCTCCTCTTTCTCATTTATATAAACGACTTACCCACTACTATATCGTCTTCCGTTTGTCTTTTTGCCGATGACTGTGTTATTTACCGCGAAATTAATGACGATAATGATGCATCTGTTCTTCAGTCAGATATTAACAAGGTACTGGATTGGTGTAACCTGTGGAATATGAAGCTAAACATTACTAAATGCAAGCATTTGCCCATTTCTCGTCTGTCTACTACACACTCTACCTACTGCATTAATGGCATCACTATTGAAACTGCGTCGTCTTATAAATATCTGGGTGTTCATGTCTCTTCTAACCTGTCTTGGAAACCTCATGTTGACTACATTATAAATAACGCTAACCGCATCCTTGGATTCCTTCGCAGAAATTTTTCATGTGCACCGAGTTCATTAAAACTACTACTTTACAAAACTTTGGTCCGCTCTAAATTGGAATATGCTTCATCGGTGTGGAACCCTGGGGTCGAATCTCTCATTTATGACTTAGAATCAGTTCAAAACCGCGGTTGTCGTTTCATACTTTCCAACTATCATCGTACTAGTCGTGTAACTGCCATGAAAGCTAACCTTTCCCTACCGCTTCTTTCCCATCGCAGGTCAATAGCTTCATTATGTACTTTTCACAAAATTTATCATAATCCTTATCTTAAAAAGAGGTTGTTAAAAAGACCATCATATATTTCAGCACGCATGGATCCCCGCCACAAAGTTTGGATCCCTCCTTGTCGCACGAGATGTTTTCATGATTCATTCATACCCAGAACTTGTGTCAGCTGGAATCACCTTCCCCACGATATTGTTGAAATTACCCATACTGTTGCCTTTCGAAACGCTGTTACTAATTTTATATAAGTCTCTGTCTATATCTATGTTTTATTTTATTTGCTGCTGTTTTCTTTTGTGGTTTGTTTTGTGTAATGCTGCCTTTTGCTAGTGCTGTTACTAATCTTAAATCAGTGTGTGCTGTAACTATATTCAAATTTTTTATCTGCTGTTTTTGTTTTTTGTACTTATATGTTATTCCCACTCCCCTCTGTAACGCCTAACGGCCCTGAGGGTAAATAAATGAAATGAAATGAAATAGTTGAGCGTTGTCTTTGAATATCGACAAATTGTGTGCGAGGCTGTAAGAAGATATTAAAGAGAGAACTTTGCCGCGAAAACCGTAGTACTACATCTTCTGAAGCAGGATGCGGTGATTGATTAGATCAAAGGCTTTCGTGAATTCTAAAAAGATGCCTAACACGATATTTTTATTTTCAAAATTCTTTAATATGAGCTACTTTTGAGTAAGCACAGCTAGCTATTTATGAGCGATACAAACGCTGCAATAACTTCATCAGTAGTGACGGGCTTCAAAAACATACTGTGGCCGGTACTTGGTCCCATGTAACTGAAATTAGCAGCAGTGTTTCGTGCCTGCGCAACGGAAAGGAAGTAATCGTTAAAGGCATTGCCTAGGACAACCACGGTTAATTCTACGTTATCTAACGTTACTTTCGAGACTGTTTCGGCTGGCTCTCTGCTCAGAAGACTCAATATCCTCCATGTGTCTTCTGATCGGCCAGTCGAGGAGTTGAAAAGATTTTCGTGATAACTCCTTTTCGCTGCACGTAGTTCTTTGTTGACAAAATTTCGGTACTGTTTATATAGTTTTAATGTGCCGAGTTTCCTAGCTTGCAGAAACTTAGCACACAGTCGGTCTCGTTTTCTAATAAGCTTTAGCATTTCGGTGGTAACCCATGGCTTGCGAGCCTTTCTAGGTCGTTTTAGTGTAACCAGTGGAAAGCAGCCGTAACAGGCATCAGTAATTTTATCCACTAATTTATCATAAGTTTCTTCAGGGTTTCTCAACTCAAGTACATCGACCCAATTAAAGCCTCTTAAGCGGTCGCGAAAGGATGATGGATTTTCTGGATTGTTTACACGGTACTGGAAAGGTTATCTTGAGTATCTGTTGGTGTTAACAATATGCTTAATAGACAAAGATTGGAAGATGATCGCTGAGCGCGTAATTTATGACTCCACCTTTCACGCCGGATATATCAATATTTGTGATGAGGAGATCTAACACAGATTGTGAAGTTACTGTTATTCTTGTGGTTGACGCTATTACACTCTTGCATAGGTGAATGTTTAACAGGGTTTCGAAGTTTTCTTTTACACTGTTTTCAGCAAGCTAGTTTATATTGAAGTCTCCACCTAGAATTAAGTGGTATTTTTTCTCGTTTACGTGCTCCAAAATAGAATCCAGAAATGAAAAAAAAACTGGCAGGTATCTCCAGATGTCGGACGATAGCAAACACAGAAAATGGTTGACCCTGACCTCAGCATCAATGTTTCGTAGTCTGGTGTGACGACCCAGAATTCTGGCTGCAGCTCGCAGTTCATATTGTTCAAGGTCAGGGCACAAACACCACCACCTGGTTGGTCAGTGCGAATCATAAAATATGATCGGTATTCAAGCATACGAAACACATCATCCTCAGTGTTGAACCAAGTCTCAGAAAACATGACTACATCAAAGAGTGCTCCTACTTCGCGAAAGAAACATTCTAGATTCGCGTGTTTATTTCGGCGAGAATGCAAATTGAAGTCAACACAGTTACACCGTGCCTGTGTGTTGGTGGTGGCATAGTTGCTAAGTTCCGACATATCCAGATAACTGCCATCCTGCGAAGCCATGATGAAGATAATAAAAAGGAAGAAATTGCATTCGGGTGTTACATCGTGCGTGATGGTTCTTTGAAGTAAGGCGTTTGTTGATCCATGCAGTCATCTAGAGCCGCCCAAAAGCACGCACACGTGCTTACATTTATCAGTTTCTGTCGAAGCATAGGAACAGGGTGCCTGCCTTCGCTATCATTTGCATTGATAATCGGCGAAGGCACGTTTTAAGGTATTGGATTTTCAGTAGCCTCATTCTAAATGCGCGCTGAGCAGCCCCCTTAGAAAATTCTGTAGCTGTTTTGTAGTTCAGAGCACAAGTGGTGACCCATACTTATATCTTTTTTCGTCCTGTTTAGTGAGAAAAGCAGGCGCGGTTGACGCGGATGGGATGGTGACGCTTTTTAAACGCATATTAGATGGCCTTTACTTCACTTATGAACTACCTGAAAAAGCTATGTTAAGATTCCTCGATCTACAAATACAGGGAACCCCTGTCCATACTTGCTCGGATCATCATACAAAAAGTGAAAAAAAAATAATGAGATATGATTCCAGCCAGTCCAAGCTTGTCAAAAGGAGTGTTGCCCACTCGTGCATGATGCAGAGCCTTACGAAGTCCTGCGATCACAAAATGAGAGCATCAGCATGCAAATCAGCCGGCTCATCGATAGTGTGTTCAGTGGCCGATCGCGTCAGTGGCCGAAAAACTGCTAAAATTCTTGACGACGAAAGGAAAGAAGTCGGAAGAGCAGGGGAGTAGAGAAGGATTGGTTGTCATATCGTATATACATAGAGCATCGCACGCATTGAAGAAAGTGGCAAACAGACATCTTCTGAAAGTTGTATTCAGCGCACCAAAAAAGGTGATAAGCCTCTGCAACAAGCTGAATGCGAAAAGAAAGCGTGACGATCGGAAGGAATGTGACATTGCCCATAGGAAAAGGTTCATACCATGCCAGAGAGACATTATTTATAAGATTCCAGTATCATGCGGGAAACAATACATTGGGCAATCAGAAAGATGTGTCAACACGAGTCTACTAGAGCATAATAATGACTGTGAAAAAATTAACCACCCGGAAATTTAGCGCAACATTGCAGCAGGTGTAAAAAGAAAAGCGAACCAAAGACCACAATTGTAGGTAAGCAGAAAGAAATGATTGAAAGAGAAATAGTTGAAGCGTTTTTAATCGAAAAGGCGGTAAATGGAACGTGTGTAAGCACTCCTGCTATTGCACTTACAAAAAAACGAAATTGATATGATGAATACAGAGCTTGGTTGTGTTGATGGTCACGTGACTGATGACTGGAAGGTTGCATCTTCTAAAAACTGACGTTGTGTATATAAACGCATCTTTGCAAGGAATAAACAGTTGTTAGTTTGCGCTTGTGTCGTGTGTGTGTGTTGTCTTCTTGTGTCGCTCCTAGCGCATGCGTTCGCATAATCATCAACCAACTGGCCCCGGTAATAGCTTTGCTGGCGCTCTTCAAAGACGCCGTTCATGTACTCCAGGCTCCTAGTATGTTCGGAGAGTTCGCTCCGAAGCGCTCTAATTTCTGCAAGCAAGACACGCTCTACCGCTTCTCGCGCAGCTTTAATTTCAAGGCGGAGTTCATCACGCAGGTCACTTATCTTCTGCGACATGGCCCCTTTAGCACAACCAACAAGCACACACAATGTAACGCAATATTGGCAGCAGTGGCAGCAGACAGAACATGCAACAATCCCGTACTAATAGAAGGAGAGATTTTGTAAACCAACCTGCAAAATGTGACAGATAAGGCGTCAGGCTGTGAACGATGCGCTGCCACTGCTGCCAAGAAACCGTGGTATGCCCAGCCGCTCCTTTTAAGCTGTATCCAGTTCTCTGCTCGAAGCCAATGGCACGGCGGCCTTTCCGCTTTTGCTTGTCAAACGAGAGGCCATCACTTTTCTCTGGAATGGGTGTAGCCGCGCGCAAGTCTCTCTTCATGTTCAAAATTTGTCGTAAGCGCATTAGGCGTCTAATGTTTCAAGTTCCTTGTTACCTTTAAATTTTGCAATGCTGAGCGACAGTCCTTCTGACCTTAGTTGACCGAGCACATGTTTTATCGCTGCGCCGTCGAACTGCTTTGTTTGAGGACACGAGTTCGCCAAATAAATAAGTTTTCAAGTTGGACCCAAGCTTCCTTGTCATTCTGGCCTGACTAACGTTACTAGAACGTAACAGAAGCAACCAGAACTAGCTGCGTACGCTGCCACAGATATTGACGCGTACTTAGTATTGCAATGCCAGAAATTATGTATGTTCAATAAGTGACTTCAGCTGCCATAAAGAGCGCCATTTTTTGTTGTCCACCTATATTCAACCGGCGGCGTGTCCTGAAGCTGCCTAAAAATATTTGGTTTAAATATCTTAATTAAGATCTCAGATTATGCTGCTGAATGTCCAATGCCCTCTATTCTCTTAAATTCAGCGACTTTTATTAACACTTGAGCATCGCAAATCTCAATTAATATTTTCTTACAGTGTAAGCTAAGCCAGCTGTATCGCGCATTGCTGTGAGGTGTAGTGGAGACCAGTTAGGTTGCGGAAAAGTTTTTTGAGTGCTACTTCGTTTCCTGAATGACGTGAGGAAACTTTATGCTCTCAGGAGGTTTATCGAAAGCGATGACGAGGCTGCAGAAATGCAGGAGAATGATGCAAAGCTGGTAGCCATCGCCTCTCAGATAGATGTCTTTTCGCTCGTAAAGGCCGATTTTATTGAGACAGAGCGCAGTTCCGAACTAATTTGGCTTTGCTGGCAGTTAGTTCGTGCTTGCAGCTACTGTCAACAACTGACTTAATTTTTGCGTGGTCATCGGGTTGGACGCGCAGTCTTGAGGCGCCGCCATACTTAAAAATGCCTTTCCACGAGGACATAGAGGTCGTGTGCGTGCAACGTGCTCTGTTCCTGCGGCCAGGGTTGGGTTCCGTGTATACCCGTTGCTTTCGCGAATGATACTTTTTCCTGGGGAGCACCATGAATTCTTGCTAATACCGCTGTTGTGCAAAACTAACGCAACTGCGCCTAAAATTTCAGGAGCTATATTTACGCTGAAAAATCCTTTACTCTTTAAAACTTGCCATCCAAGTGTTACACGCAGCATATCATTCTACACACTCATTCAGACCTGCCGGAAGATGGACTACAGAGGCTGACAGTCTAGCTTTTTAGCCAAATATAAGGGCAGAACGTGTTGACGTCTGTGCTGGAAGCATACATTCTACCATACACAGTCGAGCTGAAGGAGAGAGCGCGCAAACGTTAATCTGTGTTTTCAGATTTCTCCCATGGCAAAGGGGCTCACTACGCGGTCTTTGCGTAAAGCGCAAGAGGTAAAATATAAAGGCTTGACGGTTACCACTGACGCGGGCCGAACTGGAACTGAGCGCGCGTTCTCCTTGCGCGTGAACGGCGGTGGGCCAGTGGCGACCCCACCTAGGTGCGGCGGGAAGCGGAAACAGACACCATTGAGAAAGCCGTAAGAAGAAAAGCGCGCGCTGCTCTCGAGACCGGCCGTGCTTCTGTGCCGTGGGAATGGTAGTGGTGTTTGTGCTGTTTGTGTGTTTGACTGCAACATCTCCTTTCCCCAATGTCTTGCTGGTCGAGGTAATTGCAGTGTTCTGGTTGTCCTTTCCCCGACGATTGTTCAGTCCATGTTCTTTCCCCAGTCTGTGATTAGTTGGCGGAAACCTTATTTTCCTTTCCGTAACCACTGATTGGTGAGGAGGGTCGCTTGGTACTTTATTGGTTGCTGCCCCCGCTAAGGGCGGAGACAGAGTGCTTAAAACTAAGCGCGCTGAGTTGAACCAGGGCTGAATTCGTCTGATCAACGGTTTAGTCATGTTGTAAATAGTTCTCTCCTTGCTCGTTTCTTCTTGTTTTATTTATGTTGTAAATAAATAGTTAACCTTCTCCTTTCCTCGAGTAACGTGAATGTTTGCGAGTTAGATCCACCGAGTCATCAAGAAACCCCGATTTCATCATCAACAAGGTGTTTCCTCTCATCGCCACTTGAAGGGGATTGCAAATGGCGCAGTCGAAACAGGTTCCCGTCTGGCGCAGTCTGAAGAGGAAACTCAACTGACACGAACTTACGAACCTTCTTGGACTACTTTAGGAAGCAAGACTTAGCATATCCGATTAGAGCTCAGAAGCTGATCGTATAGTTTTCCTTGAAGAATTCCGTTCACTGAAGAATTTTTCAGCTAATAATGCAGAATATTTCCTTGTCACGACTAGAGATTTCCACGAGGAAATTTTGCATCCATGTCACAAAGCACTGGCTAGCGGGCAAAGTCGTGTGTGCTCCGTAAGATTAAGAAACGGCCACGTCTATTTACTGACGTTAGTGACCACATTCGACGGCGTCACTGGCGACATTCTACGCGCTGAGGTTGTTCCAGCGTCTGTTTTACATCTTTACATAGGACAAGAAAACTACGAATGGAACAAATTTTCCAAATGGCTTCGAAGACCGTTTTTGTCTGTGAAAGACTGGCCAGCAGCCTAGCCAGCATTGTTGTTGCGCGATTTTCCTTGAGTGCGGTCGCATTGTTTTCATTCAGTTCTGCCATATTCGGCCAAAACCCATTATCTGAGCCTCGGCTGTGGCATGTTCTAACCAATCATCTGCCACTGAAACTATTCGCAGGCTAAAAGAAAGGCTAACCAAGATTTAAAAAAAATGCAACACATTTACTTAACGTTGTTCAGCTGCTCATTGCGACCAGCTCAATCGAAATAGCCGCTTTCATGAGACTCGATCCATGACGACAATGAAGATAGGGGGCGACAACAGAATTTGGAGTTTTTCCTGCGGCTGACTGCCACCGCCGGCGAGGCGGCACTGCTTGGCTGCTCGGACCTTCAGGCTCAAAAGGCTGTAGTCAAGAGAGCTAAGCTGGCGGCTTCGACCAATGGGGTCCCGAAATAAGGACTCCATCCATTGCGCGGCTCTTCAAAGAGCCTCACCTCTTTAATTCAATAAAGGGTTTTCACCACCACCACCAGGCGAGACATAGGCGCAATCGGAAATTCATGAAGAAAGTGCTCTCAGCACTTGATAATTGCAATCTAGTTGCCACACGACACCGATGGTTACTTTAGCAGTATCAAGGCGAAATGAAAACGCCTTTCAGGGATAAAAAAACTATCTGCGGTGGCCAAAAGCTAAAAAGGTTATATCGCCGAAGGCACCTCCCCTTGAACTCGATGCACCCATGAACACCTCATTGAAGGTGCCAATTCTGAAAATGGCCATTGACTCAATTAATGTTGTGGTTGTCCGTGGGAATGGGTCTTTAAGGAAAGAAAACTTTATTGAAAATCGCACCTTGATGCAAGATTCTGCGCACAGGCCATCGACCGTCTCGCTTTCAGGCGCGTGCTTCTTCCTAACGTCCAAGGTCTTGAGCAAGTTGCTCTTCTAGACCGGCTGTGGTGCAGTTCTGTGCAGTAAGACATGCGGTCGCTGACCTCTACCGTGTTTTCCTCTGCGTGTTGCAGGTGGCGCGGCATGGCCAGCAGTAGCGAGGCCAGCAGCTCTGGGTGCCCGCAGCGCGCAGTCGCCCGGCTCCCCCCCCCGCCGTGCGGCGTCCCTCTAGCGGCGGCGCCAACAGCACCCATCTTCTGGTTTTGAGGGCTAGGCCGTCCGGACGGCGCTCGTGAAGCGTCTGTGGGCAAGCGCCGGGCCACCGCCGCCCAACGTGAGTTTGCACCGCAATCAGTCAATCTTAGTCTGCACACAACACTCCAAGCCGCTATGTGGCACAAATACTACTCCAACAGTCGTGCATTAGCACCTTATGCAAGTTACAAATACGCTGTACATAAAAATTGTGGTAATGTAAATTTTATAAAAGCTTGAACCTCTCCAGACTACAATTTTTCTAGAGGTAATGCAGCTCATAAGTCATTGCGAGAGGAGGTCAAATAAGATACAAAATCTGGAAAGGATGCATCTGGGCAAGAAAGAAAAGTTTAATGATTTTGAACAGCAATGAGGTCGGCCTGAAAAAAATGGATATCTGGTCAGCTACTCTGCACTGGGAGAGGGGAAGAGGAAGAGAGAGAGGGTCGTGATGGGCGGCGATCCGATGAGAAGAAAGATGAGAATATGACTACGCAGCTTTAATAATATCAGAGCCGCGAGTAGATGCCCGTGTCGCCCAAAAAAACTTGAAAACGCTCGCATTGCATGGACTGCTTTCGAACTCTGCGGCCAAGCGCCTAGCAGTGAGCTTCGGAGAGTGCCCTGCTGTCTAAACGCTTGAAGGAAGCGGCGAACTTTAGTCCTTCGCGAGCATCTGCTGGACATTCTTTTATTATAAGCTCCGCAGTCTCGCTTATGCTACAAAGGGAACAGTACGGAGTGCATGCCAGTCCAAATAAATATAATTTCTCGTCAAAGCGACGTCTAAGCGCAGTCTATGCATCGAGCGTGCGTGAGGCAGTCGAATTCTGCGCTCAATCAAATAATGCATTGCCGGATCTAGTCTCTTAAGGCGGGTGAGCCGAGCGTCTGGCTGGGCTGAGTAACCTTGCCGTCGCACACTTCATGGAGTCCGAAAGAAGGCAAGTAGTGTCTGGTCTTGAGAAAGGAAGAACTGTATGGAGGCCATTGCAGAGAGCGCTCTTTGCTTCAGCATCTGCCCTCTCCTTTCCATCGAGCCCGTCGCAGTGTCCAGGGATCCATCGAAATGCTATTCGGTGTCCTTTTCTTTGGCAGATGAAATCAGCTCATTGATCTCTAGTGCCAGTGACTGCTGAGCGGTGTGGCGTAGAGAATTCAATTCAATTCAATTATTTATTTCCCAGGTACACGTGGAGAGGGTCGCGGGAAAAAAACCCAGTAAGGTGTGGCTTGACGTGCCCCTCGGCCCCTACACACAGGGCAGCAGGCAACATGAAGAGCAACATATATGCAATCAAAATAGGGGGTGAAACCGCAATAATAACAAACAAAAGAACAGAAAGAAAATATCGCGAACAAAGCGCGTCTGAGGTTTTCAAGAACGCCATTTCATGAAAAGAATTCCAAAGAAGCAATGAAATATGCATGTTACAACCTAAAATGTAGCATATACACCCTGTATATCTTTGCGGCATACTCAAGACACTTCAACTTTTGCAGCATAAACTTATTTAAAAGACGGGGTAACGTGTTTCCTAGGCTATGGGTACCATACATTGTGCGGCATGTTGGAACGTGCCACAATTCGCTATGTCTCTGTGGGTAAGTTTGTACTTTTAGCGAAATTTGCGCCATGTCGCTCATGTGATTTATATTTTGTTTTATTTCCTTTTTTATCTTACAGCCAGCCTAACATGGTACATTTCAAATATTTTTACAGCACTGAGTTGGTTGAATAGATCGCATGTTCCTACTTCATTCATAACCGACGTTAAGTACTGCACGCAGAGCCTTCTTCTGTAGAAGATATATTTTATGTTTATTTGCAACACTGGTTGTTCCTAAAACTAGGTGAGCATAGTTCACGCGGGACATAAATAGGCAGTTATACAGGAGAAGCTTAACTTTGTTTGGAAGCATGTAACAATGCCTGTTGATGATACCCGTCACACGAGAAAGTTGACTAATGACAGCGTCAACATGATTGTCCCAACTCAGCTGTCTATTAAAATTTACCGCTAATATCTTAATATTTTCTTCAACCTCAATCTTTTCCAAACCAAGCATAAGATCGCATGGTGTCGTAATGCATTTATTTTTTGGTCTGAAGATAACACCTTTTGTATTAGTTGCATTAATTTTCAACTGATTTGTAAGTGACCATTCGTGTAGTGTCCTCAATGTTCTATTTGCCTGGTTTATGCCTTCTTCACCTGTGACTGACGAGAAAATAAGTGAGATATCATCTGCATACATAACACATTTCACATTAGGGCTTTTTTAATTTATACATAATGATATTAACAATATCATTAATGATATTAACAATATCATTAATGTATAAATTAAAAAGTAGAGGCCCGAGGATGCTGCCTTGAGGTACGCCAGCGGTTACTTTTTTTTACCGAGGATCGGAAGCTATTAATACTGGTAAACTGAAAGCGGTGCTCAATATAAGTCGCCAGAAGTGCATGAACAGGACCTCTGAGACCGTAGTAAAAGAGTTTTGCCAAGAGTCGGTTATGACTCATGTAGTCAAAGACCCGCGAAAAATCTATGAAAACACCTAGAGAAAGTTTGTTGTCTTCGAAACATTGCAAGATATACTCTTTCAGGCTGGGTAATGCGGTCTCTGTTGACTTATGTTTAATAAAACGAAACTGTGAATCTGTTATTATCTTGTATGTGTCACAAAAGCATGCTATTCGAGTGTGAATGACTTTTTACAATCCCTTAGAAAAGACTGGCAGCACTGAAACTGGTCTATAATTCGAAATACAAAGTTTATCGCCTTTCTATACAGAGCTGTAATTTTAGCAGTTTGCATGCGCCGTGGAAACACTCCGCATTCTAGACTTAGGTTAAATATATGTGCTAAAACTGGGGCTAAAATATCCAATACATGATTTACAGGCCGAATCTGCAAATCATCTGTAAGATGGCATCTGCTATTCTTCATATTTTAAAATGCTGTGAGTACTTGAGAACATGTAGTTGGATTTAAGTACATAGAATTTGTACTGGGCCTGATGAGAGTCTCATATGTTATGTTTAATAGCAGCTTTGGTATTCTCGAGTCACAAAATATTGGTTGAACGCCTCTGCTAATTCGCGTCCGCTTACTTTTTGCCCTTGAACAAGTACTTCTTGAGGAGAGCTAATCTGACGTGTGCGTAAAATAACAGAGTTAATCTGGTGCCATAACTTTCGAATATCGCCGTTGCACGATTCAAATTTACCGTAGTAATACGAGTCTTTAGCACACCTTAACTCATGAGTTCACTTATTTCTAAAGATTTCGTACCTTATTAATAATTCCGGATCGTGTGTATTGAGGAAGTGTTTGTACATTTTTTCCTTAGAGTGTATCTTCTGAAGCAGACGTGACGTCATCCACTCTTTGTGCCCTTTCCGAGGTGATACGTACACCTTGTATGGAAAATGTTCAGCATAAATAATTTTAAATTTGTCCAAAAAAAATAGTCATAAGCAGCTTCTACATCTGTTACAGTGAGCACATCTGACCAGGTCTACAATAGTCTGTCTGAAAGCAGCAAGGTTGTCTTCAGTTATGGATTGATAAAAGTAGGTATGTGGCGGCTTTCTTTTAATATGTGTTTTCACTCCGAGCAATATCGGAAAATGGTCGCTAAGGTGATAACGCATGACAGAGGACATAAAGCTCTCTTCTTCAAAATTTGTAGTAAAAAGGTCAATGAGGGATTTTGTACGAATAGTATAACCCTTGTAGGGGCCGCGATTGTATTAACGCAGCCACTTGCATAGAATAGTGGAATAAATTTCTTTGCCTTGCTGTCATCAAAAAGCGGATTTATATTAAAATCTACACCTAAAGTAACACTGAAACCATTCTTGTTCACAAAAGCTAAAAGGAGATCAATGAAGGAAATGAATTCTGCAGTGCGGACATGAGGAGGCTGGTAGCAAGCCGCAATAATAGTGCGGTCAAACTTTAAGCACACTATTTTATAGTCGGCAGTGACACACCAGAATTCTGGCATAGGATCACAGCTTATACAACTTTTTACCAAAGTACAAACACCACCACCACGGCCTGAAGACCTGGTCATGAAGTATGAGTTGTAACCGGGTATACTAATTACTTCTTTATCGCAGGTGTACCAGGTTTCTGTAACCATAAACACTTCAACAATATCCAGTTGATTAAACAAATACTCAATATCAGCCGTTTTGTTCAGTGCAGACCGTGCATTCACCTGAAGGCAACGAAAAGATGTATTTGATAATATATCTTCACATTTTACTTCATTGCCATTAAGAGAACTTCGAGTGCTTATCACAGCCGATGACGGTTGATGTTCATGACCAAGCAGAACGTTCTCGAAAGATTGGACTTTATTTATATTTATAGTCGACATGTCCTTGACCGTGTGCTGTGTCAAGTAACTGGTGGGCTTAGTTCGTTTTTTTCTAAAGGTACTTGGTCATGCTTCGCATCATTTTTATTCAGTGACACACGCTCCTTTTTTATCACAGCCCCAGACGGATGCGCAGCCGTTGATAAACAATTTGTCGAGCGCAAAGGATACCTTTTCTTTCTTGTCGCGCTCCTCTTTCGCGCTCGCCCAAAGGTTTTTCTGATATCACGAATTCAAGGCGAAAAATCTTCGCCACTATAGAATCGCGTTTCTTTTAGCCTATGACTGTTTTTCAATATGGCTGTTTTTTGTCTCGAGGCAAATAGTTTAAATATAACCGGTCGGTCGGTGCTTGTTGTTCTGTGGTCTTCCTATTATATGGATTCGTTCTATGTCAATCTGGTCGAGCCCAGGAGTATCCTGTATAAGTGTTTTATTAACAGCCAGCTCGAGGGTTTTAGTATTCTCTCCTACTTCCTCTACGCCATACGCTATTAGATTCCATCGTCTGCTGCGATTTTCCAAATCGTCTATCCGTTTTTCTAGATTGTCAATTATTTTATCTATGCGGAAAACTTCACTGTGGCAAGACGCTATTTTTTTTTTCTAATGCCGACAATACATCTAGTTTCTTATCTATTTCTGTAAGTTGCTTTTCTTTTATGTCATTTATGTCACTGGCTATGTCCTTGAGTTGTTTTGCAATCTGCTGAAGGTCAGGGCCAGCGTTAGTTTCAACGTCTCCACCTAAAAGTAGCAATTTTCCCGCATACACCACAGTATCATGCACTAAACTCTGAAGCTGCGGGCACTGCAGCACTAGTAGAAAGCGGTTATCTGAACAGAAACATTTTCCGAATTGTTTCCTTACCTGCACAATGAAGGCAAAAGGATTATGCCACCGCATGCCGGTAGTGCCGCCGTGCCCAGTGTCAGCATTACGTTCGGGGAGGCCATATATACTGTGTAGTTGCGGTGGCGCAGGTAGCATTCCGCATGCGCAGTGGTCCGCGCAGGTTCTCGGTGATGATTGTTGGTTTCAGGGTTCTTCCAGATGCTGCGTCAGCACGACTCGCACGTGGAACGGGTTGTGGGTGGTCGGTCCGTGGTCGATGGCATTTTTTTCTAGATGGTTGCTGATGCTAGCGCTGGTTTGAGACTGCGCTGCGATGAGGATGTGCACAATTAAGGCAAAAGGATTATGCCCAGTGCCCACCGTCCTGAAAATTTTAGCGCTGGTTCAAAGTCTGTGAATATATACCACTCTTGAGGTGATTCCCCACAAATTAGCCGGATCGCTTCCCAGAGGGACACAAGGTCAGCAGCGGTTGATGTTGAAATATATCCTATAACAAAATTGAGGGTCATTTGCCGAACGGGTATCACCATACGGGTGCACAGCTGCTGTAAATGTCATTGGTGACACAGATCCGTCGTGTATATGTGAACTTATCTCTTATATTGTGGCCGGATGTACGCCAGAGCAAGTTGCTTCAATGCGCTGACTTGTACCATGGATTTATTTATTCCGGGAACATGCAGGCATAGCAAAGGCTGAGCCATTAGCCGCGGTGGCTTGGCGTAATTTTATGGAAGCAGATAGTCTGATAACATTTGACACAGAAGGCAGCAGAGTTCACTTGAAAAACTGCTGTGCGGCCAGTCATTCAGAAACATTGTTAGTGGGTCATAACGGTGTCGAATAAGTAAGCGTAAATGCACACACAGAGGTTCGTGTGACAAGTATATCTATATTGCACAAAATCATGCCTTCGCTAGAGGGGCGCCGTGGCAATGCGAGCATACCATGATCGCCTGCGCTTCAGCGCTCTCTAAAGACCGCAAGCAGGAAATGCTCATATTAGATATTATTGGGGGCCGGTATCGAATGCAGGCTATAAAGAGAGTATAGTAAAGTCTCAGTAGGGAGCGCTCCGTTAGACCCTATTTCTTGCCCGCTATGAAGCGTAGGACATGGCAAAAATTAGTGTTTTCCTTACCATATACTGATTGTGCCTCGACCATGAGAGACCGCGGTCAATGATAATGCCAAGAATCTCTGATGCCAGCCATCTGCGCTCCGTGTAGTGTTATCGGGTAGCGGAAAACATATCTGTGCGTGAATGCAACCGCAGCACTCTTTTCCGCTGCTTGGAGCGAACCTTGGTGCCGTAGGTATCTCTATTTAGGTCACACAGCTCGTTGCGATCTCGCACGCATTTGTTAGCGCGTCGAACCAGAAGCTCAGATGCAGATGTCATCAGCATATGCACTCATGTGGACTTTAGCTGGCAGTCCACTCACCAATGCAATCAACGTGACGTCAAATGACGTTGGGCTGAGGAGTCCCCCTGTGGACCTCCACGGTAGACCTGATGACGATCAGTCTCGTCGTCGGGCGTTGACATGTAAACTGAGCGGCGGCAAAGGTAGCTTGCAATCAACAGGTACAGCCGGCCGCCAATACTCAAGTCGTCAAGTGATTCAAGAGTGGCATCATGAGGGACGTTGTTGTAAGCACCTTGTCCAAGTCAGCCGCTGCAAGTCTGCGGGGGCGTTTTCATGTTCAACCATCGCAACGGGGTCGATGACGCTGTCGATTGAAGACCATTCCTTCGGAACCCGGTCATTGTGCCCGAATAAAGGGGATTCCTCTCTGGAAACCATCCAAGCCTCACCAGCACCATTCGCTCCATAACTTTTCTAACACAGCTTGCCAGGGCAACTGGCCCAATGAGGTAAACTCATAAGCAGGCTTTCAGGGCTTCAAAAGAGTGTGACATTCCTTGTGTGCTACGAGGTACATTCTTTGTGTGTGCTACGAGGATCCACGTTCGACGGCGCGGCGTAGACGGAGACCCAGATAACAGCGGCATCATCAATTACCCAGCCATGCACTTTGAGTGACGACCGGAACGAAGGGGTTTAAGCCCAACCGGACCCAACCGGACCCGCCGCCGCCGCCGCGGGGAAACAGGCTTTATCCTCCCCAATTTGCGTGGCCGTTCCAGGTGCGGCCCTCCCGGGCACATTCCAGGACAAGGGAACTGTCAGCGATCCAGAGCGCGCCGTACCACAGCCGACGCTATGCGCTACCGCGAAGACAACATTCTTTCCCTCGGACTCAACACGTGAAGGGGGCGAGACCATAAGTGGGGTGGTATGTTTGTGCGCCCAAGTGAAAGCCCTAGCCCCCCCTCCTTCCCCTTACGACATGGGCTATCGCCGGGAAGGCACCCACAGCTTCCCGCCGTGCCTCGTGAACAAAAGCGCATTCCCAGAAGGGCCGTGACGGACACCTGTCATGGCGGACAGGCAAGGATTAGCTCCGAAGAGAGAGCCTGTGTATACTCTCACTTGAGAGAGTGGTGGCGTTTTTGTTGTTTATTTAGTTTGTATTGTTAACAGACTCTGGGTTCGAGGCTAAGCCCAACCCAAGGGGTTGTCCCCATCTCGCATGTTATTTTTGATTGGAGAATTGATGCTTTGGGCGGGCCACTGGAAATGACCGCCCTTAGTCCTTTGTTAATCAAGTGCTTAAAAGCACATGTAAACGGATGCAGTCCAGTCCAGTCTGAGCTGAGGACGACATCGTTCGCCAAGAGGGCCTTCAGCGCCGAAGCCCGACGGCGTGCAGCTTCTGCCAGCAACCGCTCGAGCCCAACTCCGGAGCCACTCCATCGCCCCCATGAAGTCGTCGGCACGTAAGCTCGGACGCCCCAGCCTCTGATGTATAACCTTAATCATGTGTAATTATTGAATATACCTGTTTGTTTAAACTGAGCCATACGGTGTCTCTTTGCCTCTCCGTCCCGTGTGGACCTGCGCATTATGGGGGTCATCACAAGAGCAACCAAGGCGGCTGTTCTTCCAGTATTCTGGAACGTTACTGAAACATATATGTTCCATTGTAATAAATGAGCAGTGCAGATCGACCACCCATTCCAAGGTGAGAGAGAGTCGAGTAAGAAATGCCATCAGGGCCATATGCAGATGAATGCCTACACGAGGCAAGAGGGACGCCTCTCAAGCGTCGTGAAGAGCAAGTCATAGTGGTCGTTTTGCGAAGGTGGCGCAAAAACCTCTGAGCTGGGTGATGTCGTCTAAGTCGTCCTCACAACTATTTTGCAGAACTCTTCGGCTGCCTTTGCTTCAGAACGGCGCTTGTAAATGGCTAGGGCACGGAAAGGGTGCCTCCCTTGCGGTAGTGAACGCAAGCTTCTGACAGCATGCCAACTTCGCGATAGCGGCTTGCGTGCATCTAGTTATGAACAAACTGTCTCCATCGCTGCTTCCCTAACTTCTCGAGATGGCGCTTTATTTTTCGTTGAGCTCGGCGACAGAGGGCGAGATCGTATGTGGATTTTGTTCTTCTGTATTTTGTTTCGGCGTGCGGACGGACTGCATGCAGCCTCTCGAATTCAACGTCGATAGAAGACCCTGGCGTACATGCATGCATACCGCATGATCTCAACGAGAGAGGACATAATATGCCCTCTATTTGAGATGGTTTCTTGAGGTCCGCAAATTACGCTTCCAAGGATGGCCTAAAACCGGGCCAGTCTGTACATCGCACACGATACGAAGTATACTTCGTATCGTGTGCGATTGTCCGGGCCAACAAGCGGACACCGACGAGGAGTGAGGTATCGAAGAAAACGTTTGTCATGTCGTTGTCAGGGTACTGGCCGAAGATTTTCACGGGTGCGTGCCGAAATGAAAGTCCATGAGGGCGTTTCGGACGCCGTTGCGGGCCGTGAAAAGTGAAATGCACCAAGTGGGCCCAACAGAAGTGTTATTGAAGGAAAGTCGTGAAGCCGGCCAAGCGCCGACGGCCTTGGAGGAACCTAATTCGACTATGCCCATCGCATCCCTTTGCGACCTCGTCCGGTCCACCAGCCGCCCCGACAATTTAGAAACCGCACGAACATTTTCGAGAGATGGTTGCGCAAAAACAAAAGCAAAAACCAACAAAGAAAGACCGCAGTGGAGCCACTGTGGTGCGCACGACGCGTACTCCGAAAAGTGTCTTGACAAGCACCCCTCACGGGGCAAACAGAAGCAAGGACTTGAGTGCCACCCACAGACGGCTGCGCGTAACTCCGCGGAGCGGCGGCGAGCCTCTTCAGGATCCGACTAGCGTGGCGAGAGGTTGTGGCCGCCGGACGCTCTCGTCGGCTCCGGCGCATTTCGCACGGGAAGACCGGGCCACCGTTCTCGGCGCGTGCAAACGCGAGCAGGCGACATCGCCGATGTTGTGCCATGGCGGTAAGTCGGAAGCACTTCTTATGAAGCCTTCTACTTCAGAGGAATGCCTCTTTGGCGTTTTTGTGGTAGCTGGCCCGCTCTGTGCAACTGTAATAAATAGAATCTGGATTAGCAACTGCGACAGCAAGTCTC
The DNA here is from genome assembly GCF_052857255.1 of Amblyomma americanum. Lineage (NCBI taxonomy): Eukaryota > Metazoa > Arthropoda > Arachnida > Ixodida > Ixodidae > Amblyomma > Amblyomma americanum. Next base: position 17,403,444 of record NC_135500.1, read on the forward strand.
TCCTTCTGGCAACCAACACTTATACTTTTTCGGGGTGGCTCCGAGCAACGCGAGGGGGATCGCTCCCACGATTGCCGCCAAGGACCACGCGGAGTGGACTCAGGCGTCAGCTGGTTACAGTTAGTAAGCGTCGCCCGGTTGGATTATGGGACCTGAGAGAGTGGATACCTGAAAAACACCGCCGCAGCGAGCGAGCGGCAGTTCACCATCATCATCATCAGTCTGACTACACTCACTGCAGGGCAAAGGCCTCTCCCATGTCTCTCCAATTAAACCTGTCCTTTGCTAGCTGTGCCCAACCTATGCCTGCAAACTTCCTAATCTCATCCGCCTACCTAACCTTCTGCCGCCGCCAGCTACGCTTGCCTTCTCTTGGAATCCAATCCGATACCCTTAAACGGACTATGCAATAAATTAATTGAGATTACGTAAAGCAGACGAGAGATAGTCATTTCATCACTCGTCACCCCAACACAAGAATATTTAAGCTAGCATCAATAACACCGAAGATATAGACGATTGAAAATTATGTTCCTCCTCTCCGCCCTCAACTCGTACACGCGAGGCACCAGACAAAAATAAGCAGCTCTGGGACTGGGTCCCGCCCATGAATACGTCATCCGCTGACGTTCCTTTTGTAACTTCCAGTTGTCGCTCCTAGCACCCCAGCAGCAGCGTCGGCGGCGTGATAGGGACACCAACCTAAAGTTTGCCGCGCGACGACAGCGCCGTGCTCCTTCCGTAGCGGCGGAATTCTGAAGCGTCGGTAGGGCACCACGGCCAGTTTCGAGGGGAGCGCGCGCTTCTCTTCTTACGGCCTTCGCAATGGGGTCTGTTTCCGCCTCCCGCCGCACCTCAGTGGGGTCGCCACTGCCCCACCGCTCCGCCGCTGCGACTGCCGTTCACGCGACAGGAGAATAACGCGCGCTCGTTCCCAGTTCGGCCTGCGTCAGTCGTAACCACCAAGCTTTTATATTTTACCTCTTTACGCAAAGACCGCGTAGTCAGCCCCTTTGCCATGGGAGAAATTTTAAACAACGGGTTAACCATTGCGCGCTCTCGCTTTTAGCCCGACTGTGTATGGTCGAACGTATTGCTTCGAGCACGGACGTCAACACGTTCTACCCTTATGTTTGGCTAAAAAGCAAGGCTATCAGCTTACATAGTTCGTCTTCCGCCAGGTTCTTTATGAGTGATATGCGGCATGATATGCAGTTTTTAGACATACGCGTCAAGTTTGGTGAGGAACGTGTGTGTCGGGCATATGCTCCACGTGAAAAAAACAGCTCCTACAGTATCATTCCGCTCATTCAAAGGTCGTAAAACGCATCATTGTAAAGCTCTGCCTGGAATCAGCACTGGAGAAATCGTGCGAACAGTCAACTGGAAAGATTAGTAGCGTCTGGGTACCCTCAGTCGGTCGTGACGGCGGTTGCCGAGACCCTCCTTAAAAAAGTGAAGAAGCGCACGAAGAGCCCGAAGACGAGGGAAGATGAAAGGAGCGTGCGATCGGAAGTTGTCCCCTGCTGCCAAGGGAAGCTTGTCAATTATTCACGCCTCCACGAACGGACCAGGCTCGCTCACTCTGGGCGCCCTTTATAGTTGCCCGCTTCAGTTGCTGGCAGTTCAGAATTAGCTTCAATGTCTGTAAAAGCTTCGTGCCGCCTGCGGTGAAAGTTGGCGTACGGGTAACGGTATGGCGAGTGCGGTATGAAAGGCGCCCATAAGAATGAGCTACAGAAGGCAGCCATGACAGCTTCTATAGACGGTCAAGTTCGGTAATGCGGTATACCACGTGAAGGCCTCTTTCCGACTGCGCTCGTCCTGTGTGCCTCTCGCTTGTCCCTTCTTTTTCGCGCAGTTCTCGCCCAGTGTCTCTTGAACACATAGAGGTCAGCTTTCAGAACACCCCGTATATCAACACTGATCAGGTTTTGGCCCGTCCTTAGTGTTACCTGTAGTCAGCCACGATCTGTTCGAGGGATCAGTTCTATCTTGCACTGAGTCCTTCATGGCACCGGTCTTGTATAAATCTATATGTGGGTTGAGGACGTAATAATTGAGGAGGAGCTAACCGGCCTCTTCATGCTAAATATTTACAGCCAATATGATGATTTTCGCGAGGCTGCAGCTATTGCGCAAAGGAAGAGCAACCGCCTCTTGTTCAAGAGGACCGAAGTTCGAATCCCAGTGTTGCGGAAATTTTCACCGGGTTTTGAAAAAAAAAGAACTTTAATGGCAGAGGCAGTAGCGCACAGCACTGCGACCTCCCGCCACTATAGAAAGAGGAGGTAAAGAAAGCCTTGGCAGCAATGCAAAGGGGGAAAGCAGCTGGTGTGGATCAGGTAACAGGAGATCTCTTGAAGGACCGAGGGAAGGCTGTGCTCGAAAAGCTAGCCACCTTGTATACGCAATGCCTCATTACCTGGCGCGTACCAGAAACTTCGAAGAATGCTCACATTATCATAATTAATAAGAAAAGAGACGACAAGGACTTCAAAAGTTACTGAGCGGTCAGCTTGCTGTCCGCCGCCTACAAAGTAGATACAAAGTTAATCGGCAATAGAGTCAGGGCAACCTTAAACTTCAAGAAAACTAATGATCAGGCAGGCTTTTGTAAAAGATACTCGACAGTATAGACACTGTCAATAAGGTAATAGAGAACTGCGCAGAGTATAACCAACCCCTATATATAGCCTTCACTGATTACGCTAGAGCGCTTGACACAATGGAAACCTCAGCAATCGTACAGGCATTGCGGAATTAAGGTATGGAAAAGACTTATGTACAAATACTGCAAGATATCTATAACGACTGCACAGCTACCATAGTCCTCCATAAATTCAGCAATAAAATTCCAATAAGGAAGGGAGCCAGGCAGGGAGACAAGATCTCGCCAATGCAATCAGGAGCCGGTTCACAGGAGGTATTCCGAGGCCTGGAGTGGGAACACTTCGGGATAAGAGCTAGTGGAAAATGCCAAAGTAATCTGCGATTCGCTGATGACATTGCCTTGCTGAGTCACTCAGGATATAAAGTGCAAATCATCATCAATTATGGTTTATGAGGTTTTAACGTGCCAAAGCGACTCAGGCTATGATAGACGCCGCAGTGAAGAGCTGCGGAAATTTCGAGTGCTTGGGGTTGTTTAAGGTGCACTGACATCGCACAGTACACGGGCCTCTAGAATTTCGCCTCCATCGAAATTCGACCGCCGCGGCCGGGATCGAATTCAGCCGCGCCGTTCGGGTCAGTAGCCGAGCGCCATAACCACTAAGCCGCCGCGTCGGGTGCATCATCAACGAGTTAGACGGGCAGAGCAGAACGGCGGGCCTGCAAGGTAGCGTGCAGAAAACTGTAGTAATGTTCAACAGTCCCGCGAGGGAACAGCAGTTGTTAATGAGCGGGGAGATGCTCGAAGTATTAAGGTTATACGTCTACTTAGGGCAGGTATACTGACTGCTGATCCTGGTTTTGAGAGCGAAATAATAAAAGGAATAATAGTGGGGTGGAGCGCATATGGCAGGTTTTCTCAGATCATAAATGGCAGTTTACCAATATCCGTCAAGAGAAAGATATACAAGAGCTGTATGTTACTAGTACTTAACTATGGGCAGGGGCGTAGCCAGGGATGTGGCTTATGGGGCTTCAGCTCCCCTCGAAATTTTTTCATACTGTTGTGCACTGCCGACCAAAACCGCCACCGGCGCTGGAAATCATGCTGGATTTTGCTTAAGGTTCGAAAAAGACATTTCGGCGCGAACATTGCGAACTCGGGCTGCACTGCGTAGCAATTAACGCCCATGCACCTGGAGTCACATAATGCAAGAAGCCCCATCCGAGCTCAAAGTTTTAAGGGCGTTTTGATGACGAGCAGGCTCGTAGCGGCATCTCGCGGAGGGCGCGGAATCTACGGAACGCATGGATTTCAATTCCGAATCTTTATGGACATAAATTTCTCGTAAGCTTTGTTCTTTACACAGCGGAGCTGCAAAACCAATGCAAGTAAAAAGCTCTGTTCCATCAGGTCCATAAACGCGTAATTAGGAAAACGTATGAATATTTATTAGCCTTTGCAACCGCAGAACTTTTGCCGTTTATTGTAAGAGTTAGCATCATGATCAAAGTTATCGTGCGAATACGAAAATTACGAGGACATCAATAACCAATCTGGCCGACCTTGCTCTTTGAAAGCCCGGCCAACGCGGCGTTCCCCAACAAACACTCGCGGATATTGGGCAGTTCAACTTGTCGCATCATCTGTGGCTTTCGTTTGTCATTTTCTTTATTTTTTAGCAACCTGCTTCTAGTTCTTTCTTGAACCAGACAAATACCCTCCATTAATTTTTCTGTGCAGAATGATTGCTGCAACTTCGCAGGCAGCGAAAATACACATTTTCGTATTGGTTTCTGCATTCTTCCCCTATTATTCTATCCATATGGTGCTGTCACGACCGTAGCATGGCCCAAATACATATCAGGATGTCTGCGATCATAGTTTGATTCTTACAGGATTGTCTGTTTTTCTATGCGTAAAGGTTACTATCTTTGATTGCGCAGCATACTTATTTAACTGCTTTAACTTAGGTATCTAGATTACTTAGAGAATCTACGTATATTTAAATATGTTCTTTCCATTTTTATTGTATACATGCAGCGAACTTCATTTCCAGGGACACTTTTTTGTCCTTTTTCAGGCTGTATCTTCACATTTGTGATATTCCGTGGTATCTTCGCATTTATGATGTATATTTTGTAGAACTCCGGCATTTTATATTTGCTATCTCGATGTTTATATGTGCTATCTCGGCAATACTCGACCGGTGACAGCTGCAGCCCCGCGATACTTTGCAATGAAGGACAGCGTCACTGAGATTTTTTCCTCGCTACGAAATTGTAAACAAGGTTCTTGAATGACAAAGATTTGTTAAAATATTTGTCCTCAACTTGATTATCGTATCAAGGACATGCACTGCTTTGCTGGTTTCCAACTGATTTAGTTCTTAAATACATGACACATTTTCTTTATTACTAAATAGATAAAAAAGATAGAAGCATTGATGTCAGATATTTATGCCACAGTTTTTGGGATATGCGAATACATTCTTTTATGAAAAATACATATTTTACTTGTCTTGATAGTGCGTAGCGTTCAAGAATTTCTTTGCAGCACCTAATACGCAATAGCATTGGCAATGGCAATGCATTTATGATTAATGTATTTGATTCCTCTACAAATTCTATAAGGAGGAGGCCGCGCTGCAACATGAGCCCTCTCGAAAAAAAATTCTGGCTACGCCACTGCCTATGGGGCAGAACTGTGGAAGCTAATGAAAAGGGTCAGCTTAAGGACAACACAGCCAGCTATGGAAAGAAAAATTATAGGCGTTAAGTTAAGATAGCGGAAGCGGACAGAGTGAGTGAAGGAATAGACGCGAATAGTTGACGTCCTAGTCGAAATCAGGAGGAAGAAATAGGCTTGGGCAGGGCATGCAATGCGAGGGCACGATAACCGCTGGTCCTTAAGGGTAACGGAGTGAATTCCCACGAGAAGGCAAGCGTACTAGGTTGGGGGCGGCAGGAAATTAAGTTGGAGGATGAGATTAGGAAGTTCGGATTCATAGCGCGGGCGCAGCTGGCAAAGTACAAAGTTAATTTGCGCTGCAGTGGGGTAGTCAGGGATGATGACGATGATGGTTTTACTGTCATCTTAGAAGACATTTTGTTCCGCAGTTTGAATCAGATCAGGACTTCATCCGTAGCCGCCGCGGTGGGTCAGTGTTTATGGTGCCTGGCTGCTAGCCCCAAAGACGCGGGTTATACGCCGGCTCCGGCGGTCGCATTTCGATGGGGCCGATGGAGAATCCATGTATAGTGCAATGTCAGTTCACGTTAGAGAAGACCAGGCGGCGGAAATTATGCGCAGCCCTGCACTACGCCGCCCCTGATAGAATTCTTTTTAGGAAACGAAATGGTGCAGCAGCTGTCCCACATATCTCGGTGGGCACCTGAACCGCACCGTAAGGAACCTGTAAAGGCGGGAGTGAAAGAAGAAAGAAAGAAGTGGCGTAGTGGAGGTCTCCGCAGTAATTTTGGCCACCTAGGGATCTTCAATGTGCACAGACTTCGCACAGCACACAAGCACTGGCCTGAGTCGCTTTGGGACGTTAAACCCCCTAAAACCACAAGCTGCTTCATTCGGAGGATCAAGCATGACTTGCGCGTTTTCAAGCGAAAACGAGCTGAAGGGTTCAACATCATCATCTTGACTACACCGACATCTCCCATCTCCAATTATCCCTGTCCTTTTCCAGCTCCGCTACTGTGTGCCCGCAAGCTTGCCTTCTCTTGGAATCCACTCCGTTACCTTTAGGGATCAGCTGTTATCTTCCCTTCGCAGTACATGCCCTACCCAAGCCCATTCTTTCCAATTGATTTCGACTAGGATGTCATTAACATGCGTTTGTTCACTGACCCACATTGCCCGCTTCAGGTCTCTTAATGTAACATCTATATTTTTTCTTTCCATGGCTCGCTGCGTAGTTTTCTGCCCCGTAGGTGAGTACCGGTGAGATACAGCTGTTGCATACTTTCGTGTGGAGGGGTATAGCTAAACTGACATTCATGATCTGAGAGAACCTGCCATGCGTGCCCCACCGCCGTCTTATTCTTCTAGTTATTCCCCTCTCATGATCCGGATCAACGGTCACTATCTGCCCTAAGTAGACGTATTGCTTTACCACTTCCAGCACCTCGCAATCAAGTGCTGTTTCCTTTCTAGACGAACATTGCCTTGGTTTTCTTCAAGTTACTTTGTAGACCCACGGTTCTGCTCTGCCTGTATAACTCATTGATCATGCTTTGAAATTCGTCTCCTGAGAGACTCAATAAGGCAATGACATCAGCGAATCGCAGATTATTTAGGTATTCTCCATTTACTCCTATTTCCAACTGTTCCGTCTTCAGGCCTTGATATATCTCCTGTAAACAGACGGCGAATAGCATTGCCGAGATGGTGCCTCCCTGCCTGGCACCCTTCCTTATGGGAATTTTATTGCTGACTTTATGGCTTTATGGAGGACTGTGGTAGTGTGCGCGCGCGCGCGCGCGCGCACGCACGCACGCACGCACGCACACACACACACACACACACACACACACACACACACACACACACACACACACACACACACACACACACACACACACACACACACACACACACACACACACACACACACACACACACACACACACACACACACACACACACACACACACACACACACACACACACACACACACACACACACACACACACACACACACACACACACACACACACACACACACACACACACACACACACACACACACATATATATGAGCCGCCGCGGTGGCTGAGTGGTTATGGCGCTCGGCTGCTGGTGTCCCGAAAGACCTGGGTTCGATCCCGGAGGCCCGTGTGCTGTGCGATGTCAATGCACGTTAAAGAACCCCAGGTGGGCGAAATTTCCGGCGCCCTTCACTATGGCGTCGCTCACAGCCTGAGTCGCTTTAGGACGTTAAAACCCCATATATATATATATATATATATATATATATATATATATATATATATATATATATATATATATATATATATATATATATATATATATATATATATATATATATATATATATATATATATATATATTCCGGTATCTTGACATAAGGGTATTCTACATCGTGATTCTGCAATGCCTGCATTACTCCCGAGGTTTTCACTGAGTTTGGATGTGGTTGTAAGTTCTTCGGGACCCCACTTATATTCGGTGCAGAACGCCAGGTCGAGAAATAGTCCCCCTCCATTCAGCAGCGTTCACTGGACATTCATAACAGGAGTGGCGCACACGGGACAGCAGAAAGATACCAACGGGACACCCGCTAGATATAGACTAAAGTTTATTAGACGCGTAGTTGAAAGGCGCGCAATGCGCATCCACGCATGCTCGAGAAATTGGGCAATTTTTTTTTGTTGCACACGATTGCAGTCAATTGGCAATACGCAGGAAAAATGAAACCAAAATTCACAACTCGTTGAAGTGCGTTGTTTTTGCCGGGTAAGCTGAACGTTTTGTCGTGAGGGCCACTGACGTTGTGCTCCCACACTTGCCCTCTGTTTGTGCAATACAAAAAGCCCCAGGTATCTGCCTGCCTGCTTGGCCAGCCGCTGAAGCATTCCTGTGCTGCCAGAAAGAGGGGCGCAAACTTCTTTTTCCCCTTCATTCTTTGTTTTGCTCTTGAAGCAATGGGCCGCCAAATGGCCACTTGCCATCACAGCTGCGACAGTTGTCTGGTGCTTCCGCAATCGTTCGTTCAGGAACTGGCCCGTCTGGCTTACACAGCACGTTCCACAGTTCGTATCAAACAGCGCAGTTCGATACGATACATGCACCACCCCGATGTCGCAGCTCACAAACCACGTGGCGTGCTTGATCCCGCAGGCGTTAATTTCATCAGCGTTGTTCACCATGCGGCACGTCCTTGACATTTTAGAATGTTTTTAATCGCGCGGGAAATATGTTCAACACATTGCACGATCATCAAATCTGATGCTGAGCTCAAAATACTGCGAGCAACCCTTAACCGGAACCTCACGAGTAAATTTCAAGTCCCTCTTGAAACATGCCAGATATGCTTTCCACAATGCCCTCACTTCCCTCAGGCGCCACTCCTTTGAACAAAACAAGATAGTCGTCAGCATGTCTAAAAGTCTTAGCGAGAAAAGCCTGGTCAAGGCGTGCAGAAATTTTCTTTTCAATACTGGCTAAAAACAGGTCACTTAAAACAGGCGCACTGCACGGACCAATGCATGCGCCATGTTTCAATATGCAGTAGTCATTGTTGAAATGAACAAGAGTAGGAGAAAGATAAAAAATAAGCAATTCCAAGAAGTTCTCAACTGACAACGCATAAAAATTCTGGAAGGCGACCGAACATTGGCACTCAATGCGCTGTCTGACAACAATACGGAGTTCTCTCTGAGCTCATGCATGCATCATGCTCATAAGGAGAGCTATTGCACCCACCAGCCTCGAAGTGGTACTCGTAAAGAAAGCTGCTAATATTCGATGGAAGCAAGCTTCTAACGGCAAGTAGCTTACCTGGCTTGCTCAGAAAAACACCGTCTTCTGATTTCAAGTGCTTGCGAAAGCCTTACGCAAACGCTGAAGCGCATAGGAAGAAGGCTAAGCAACGAGGACGCTGCAAAAAGAAGCGTACCTGTCCAGGCCGCTCCATGCACACACAGGATTTTAAGCAGCGTTAATAAGATGGCAGAGTGATGCTACGTTAATTCAGCTTTTTCTGCTGCCTGCAATCTTGAAGGATTGTGCCCAATCATACACCACCGCAAATGTAATTCCTGTGCCGAAAACTTCGGGGGAGACTTGACCTCCTCTCCAGCCTCCAGTGGTTACGCGACAGCGTTCATGAGGCCGTGCAGTAGCTTGGTGTCCTCTTCGCATGTCATTTGCAGGCACAGACATTGTTCATTATTTTTGAATATTGGTATTTGCTATCTTTTATTGTTTTTTATTTACTTACACGCAAGACTTACTCGGCGTCCCTCTAACAAAGTCGAACGAACGTTCCTCATTGGTCGAGTCACTTATAGCAGGATTTCTTTGACTGCAATACTCGACCTTGTCCCTGAAACTTTACTCTTTTCCATTTTGACTACCTACCTTCTCTCGCTGTCTGCAGGGTACAGCCCTAGTTCCACTCAACGATTCCTCCTCGCTTTCACTTATTTATTTATTTATTTTACATGTACTGCCAGCCTTATTATCAGGTCTTAGGCAGGAGTGGACAACACAAGTAAGCAAATTCAAAAACATCAAAATCTGCAAACAAGATACAGGACGCTGAATAATAAATCAGAACAAAAACACAAGAAGCTATTTATAACATGGATGTCATCTTGTGGGGGGAGGCACATGTCACTCAGGATTTATGCGCAAGTGCACAGAGGAATGACGAACGCTTTGGGCAGTCCACCGTGTCGGCGGATAGCTCATTCCAATCGCAAATAGTGCGCGGACAAAAGGAATTTTTAAATGCTTTAGCCCTGCACGAAAAATCTAGGACTTTTTTGTTGTGATATGAGCTCGTAGAGCGGCGGTTAGCTGGCAGAATGTATAAACTTTTGTCTATTCCCAACTGGTTATGATAGAGTAAATAGTCCTGTCTCTCCCACAATGTTGACCTTTTCTGATCTTTATCGCCCAGTCATAGTGAGGTTTTTATGTACAAATACCAAAGTTATATCTTTTCAATTATATTTTCTGCTTTTAACGCTGTGTTGAATATAGCACGGCTGTTGGCTTCCGTCATGTGAACAAACATGCTATTTTTGTTTTCGAAAAAAAAAAAAGACGCGCTGCGGACCCTGCTCACGACCCAAGGAGACCTTTTTTTTCCAGCGCAGTTGCTTTTGCTTCTTCAGAGCCCCTGCGCACCGCTGGTAGAATGACATCACGACCCTGTAGGTCCTGTTCGTTGTGGGCGAGTGCGTGCTTGGTTAACAGCGCGAAAAACACAAGGAATACTAGGCACGACACGGAAAGCACTTGTCTTCCTTGTGTTCTTTAGAGCATCACCCGAGCATGTGGTTATGACCCTCTCGACCAGTCCTGAACTTCTCGACGCGCACCAGAACGGCGCCGGCTTCTCCGTTCAACAGCACACTCAACGCTGCCGTGTTTAAAACATGCCACCAGATGCATAAAGCTATGTGCCGGAATGCTCTAATATGTCTATTTGGCGATAATTGGGCAGAAGCATTTTCATAGCAGACATAGCTGGGGCTGTTCACGAGGGGTGTAGTGACCCTCCTGTGTGCACTGGGAGAGGGACAGGCGCCATTGCCCTCAAAGGCCGTGGAGCGGACATAGTAACAGCCGCGTACTGCACAGAAATAGATCGCGGCGGCAATAGTAGTATACTACCACCACGTTCTTCCCGAAAACGAAAAAAAAATTAGCTGTGGTTTAAGCAGTTGAACCTGGTTAGAGAGCGAAAGCTGTACTGTATCGGGCAACTAGACGCGGCTAGGCGTCAGCGACGTTGAGTGCGTTCCGCTCACTGGATAGGTAGCGCGGCCATCCTGCCACTCTGGCATGTGTCAGTTAAATGAATGGTTGATCGCGAGAGGTAGGTCACCCAGTGAACGCTGCGGCCAATTGCTGCAGTGCCGCGTGTCTGCCACAACGTTGTGAGCACTAAAGGCATGCAGCCCACATCTCTCTGTCTCTCACCACCGCCACGTACCTCAAAGCGCGATTGAGGCGTCCACTGAGCAAAGGAGCCAGTTATGCGCCCTTGTTTTCCTCAAAATCATCGGAGTCTAGAACGTTTTCAACGCCGACGCCAATGAACACAATGAACGCCGACGGCCCATAGAAACAGAGGCGAGCGCTCGGTTTCGGGGCGGCTGAATGACGTCGTAGCTCTCACGTGGTTTTTTCTCGGTTCAAGGTCAAACTCGCGCACACGGCACACACAGCCAAGAATCTACGCAAGGCAGTAGTAAAGCTTTCGCTTTAAAAAGAATACAAACCAGGTTTACGCCAAGTGCGCTTTTGGTGAGGCCGCGTAATTGCTGGACGAGTCACGGATAGACGCTGAACACCTTAATCTTTTGCGTCTTTCGGGGACGGCTTAACAATTAGTCAAGCACTGTATACTGTTTGCGTGAGCCATTGGTTTCATTCCGATGAGCTCGCTGAGCGTTAGTGGGCTGTGTTTTCGATCTACCGCCAGGTCATCTATTAAGCACTCTTTACGTTCAAAATCATCCTCTATATAGAGGCAATGCCTTCTGATAAAATCGGCACTATAAAAGGAGCTTTTCAGAATATTAAGAAATCAAGTGACTCGAATAACAGGATTATGTTGGAGGCGCGTTTATTTATTTAAAACGTTCTACATAGCTCGAAAGTTGGAAAGATATCACTGTGCTGCTGGGCAGACTCCATACCAGATGGCAGCAGCAACGAAAACGAGAGAGGAAAAAAAACTTGAAAGCGAATGTGTACGATCTGCGCGAACAAGACGGGACGAGAGGCACACAAAATGACAGACAAAGCGCAGACTTCCAAGTGATTTTATTTAAAAAAACAGATCGTTTATAAGGCCCGCGAACATAACAAGAAAAACACTATCGCCATAGGGCTCGACGATAGAAAACAGCAGAATTTTACAGGACAATCAGAGCCGGTGTGAAACACCAAGATGCCCTTCTAAAAACTCTATCTCTTGTCTCGATAGCGACAACGAGGGCGAGCTAACGCAGTCGTCACCCCTTTTGGCAATCAAGAACGCCTCGATCACCTCTCTTTCAGTTTTGCAGCGTGCGTTAGAGAGGAAAGCGGTCTTGTCCAGGTAAGGAACGCAGTTGCGGCTGTCACAGCTTTTACAATGCAATGGTAGATTGCTGCGTGTGCCGGTGTTCATCGACCTTTTATGCTCCAGGGCTCGCTCATTGAAGCACCGGCCAGTCTGGCCGATGTAAACCCGCCCACAAGGTAGAGGTGTCTGGTGGATAACCTCGGAGACACACCTGGTGAACTTGGTCTGATGATTTTTCTTGCACGACCTGCGTTCTGTTCTTGTTTCTTTCTTTTCTTCTGAGAGCAGGGGACATACTTTTTTCAGCTTAAAGTATGTCCCCCCCCCCCCCCTCTTCAAGACAAGGGGGTGCAAGTATCTGCGCAATATGTAGCGCGGGAGTTAAGACGAGGATGCGAGCGACTGCAAGCTGCGGTAACTCCCTGCAGTGCTGTGTGTGATGCATTGGCGCATATTATGCACCCTGGAGGTAGATGTGCGGCTTATTTCGGCGGCGAATCAGAGGAGCGATTGTCCGTGAGTTGACAGTACGACCATGGAGGAAGAGTCTGTAAACGATGAAGCTGAAGAGACTTCTTGCGAGTTCTGCTTGCCTCACGCTGGTCGACGATTCCACTTAATGTAATAATTTGAGCGTACTCCTGCAGACTGGGTATGGGTGTAACACGAGGGAGATAAGTTATGGCCCGCATAGCCTGCCGATTGATTGCTTCAAGGGAGTATCACTGTCAACAGGTGAGGCGAGGAAACTGGGGCTGGAGAATGGAGCGCACAAACTGACTGGCAGTATCAGAACGCTCTCTGCCAGAGCGCATAGATATGCGTCGAATCATACCGAGAGGAGCGTGAGCCGATTTACGTGTCGCGTTTAGCCACTGACTTCCAGTCCCAGATGTATGAAGTAGAAGACCTAAAACACGCACACTTTCTACTTAGCAGTTCATACAGACAGGATGTTAAGATTTCTCCCAAATGATTGTTCATCTGAGGGAAGCGTATGAACCGACCGACTTTAAATCGGAGTGGCATTCCCTCTTGGCTAACTAAGCCTTACCTCGCGTCTAGTGCTCTTTTGCTCTATCTTTTTGCGATGTGTTTTGTGGCGTTTCCTAAAAGCTTTATGAATAATTTAGTTAATGTAAATAGAATATATTTTTTCAGTGCAATAAATACCATGCTTAAAAAAGCTGTGGCGATGGCGTATTGGTCTGAAGCAGCGGCCAGCGGTACTGATTTTTAGCGCCGCCGCTCGTTCGGCCGGATCCCGCTCCCCCAGCTATCAAGTTTTTATTCACTGGTGTATTGCCCCAGTGTGATGTCGGCTTCCGGCTGCGGTGAGGCTCTTATGCTGTCGCATAAAATAAAAAAAATTATTCAGGCTACTTGAAGATCAAACTGATCACTAACATACAGCAATTGGGCTGAATAATGCATGGTTACGTCACTAACTCCTTGAGTCTGGTCGGAAAAACTCCCATGGATTTGCGAATGTAGAGAATTGACCAAATCTACCGGAGTAAAAGTCTAAAATGATGCATTAGCACGCTAACTTACATCGTATGATATATCAACCGAAGTAAGCCAGTTCAGGTCAAGCAAAATCATGGAAAGTCAAGGTACACCATGCAAAACCAGGACGAATGGTGCTAGCGCACGATAATTCGTGGTTAAGCCCAAGCTGAACCCCCGTAATTTTTTTCTTGCACGTCTACGCGTTACCCAAACACAGAGTGTGAATTCCCTACCATGCCACGGAAGAAATTTGGTTAATAAAATCGGGCGCGCGATTCCGTGGTCACACGTCTCACCGACAAAAATAAACCAAGAGATGTTCCTTTTGTTTGGAGAGCAGTTCAAATTTTCCTTTTGTAGCACCTCGTACAAGGCGGAGCCAGACATGATTGAGAACAAGGGGGTTAACCTGCTGCTTTATTTCTAGGGTAAAACTACAATCGTTGGCTTTGCATACCCCATAGCGGCACCGCTTTCCTATGCTGCAATTCCAGCGAAAATAGAAAAAAATCACTCTACTGAACTCCCCAAAGTATGAATGGAAAAATTCGACAATACTGCCGCCAACAGGCCTTGATTTGACAGTGGAATTTAGCAGAAGAATTTTTGCGCTGCAGCCAGTTTTTTGAAACCTCACTGAGCTGAAATCTGCCTTGGTTCCGTGAAGCAACGCTTAGAACTTGGAAATTTAACAGCCTTACTGGGTATAACTTCTACATGTTTTACTCTAGACTCTGATCATCTGACAGACTCGGGGCTGATAATGAAAATGCTGACTGCGGTACCACGGTTCCCGTCGGACCGGCGGCCACCCGCACAGCCCGACCAGTGCCTCTTTGTTAGCACACTATACAGGTTGTTTCGCTTAAAGCTTTGAACAATGTTTAAAAATAGAAGAGCTCTTTTTTTTCGGCATAGCATTATCAGCGGTGTAGTAAATCGCGGCGACGGAGAAGACGTGCGGCTCCCCGTCTTTCGTGTTCGCCTCGTACGCCTCCAGACTGCAGAAACCACGTCTTCCTCGGGAACCTTCTCCCTAATAACTAGCGCTTTAGAACTGGAATCCATAACGGGCTGCATGCACAGGCAAGAAATATTAGCTGGGAGTACGGCTCGGACCACCACCGTCGCCCTCAGACAGTGCATCTTGCCCTCCCTCACCTTCCTTCATCTCATCATGTCTTCCCTCCCTCGTCCTCACCTCACCGTGTCTCTCCTCCCTCACCCTCGTCCTCACGAATTTTTTGCGCCCATCCTCTACCACCCTCCCCTCAGCGACTGAAATCCTCATGAGGTGAGGGTGAGGACGCCCTCATGAGGGCTCGCCTTCGTGAGGTTGCACATATCTGGGACTCATCAATGCACATGCACACATGCATATACTGCGTCCATTCACCTGTGACTGCCTGCAATGAACAATGGCATTTGCCAGCTGGATAAATGCGGTGGTGGGCCTAAGAGAATGTAATCGTCAGAAATGCAGAATGCATCCTAGATTTCCTTCCCCTCCTTTGCATTAGCTGCATTTCTAAATTTGTTTGCTTGAGTGTAGATGCTTGTTTGCACCTTCCACAATGCTCAGCTATAGGTTTCTCGAGACACACTTGTGTTCGCATTTGTCATATGGTCACGACGGGGCCATATTTATGCATATTGCCAAACCGCGTTAACAAGGTTCGTTTTGATTTTGATAAATGTGCTATGCGCTATTGCACTGTGGTTGACCCTACAATGCTGACGTTGAGCGTTTCTGAAAGTCCTACAGTGCCGGTGCAGCCATCGAGCTGTCGAGGCTGAGATCACATTTTATTTCAACCCATTTCCTTACTGCTTGAATTGTATTTGCAGATTCCTTGCTTTGCACCTATGCCGAGTTCTCCTCGTGCCGGACATGCTTTAACTCGAGTAGTTTTTTTTTCTTATTGCCGTGTGGTCTAGTTTTAAAAAAAAATTAATTAGCGTTGCAAGTAAACATCTTCAGTAAAACATCTTCTTGGGCTAGTGGTGCATTTTGAACCAAGGAAAAGGAGCAGCGCAAAAGCATGCAACCACACACGAAGAAAGGACAAGACACAGCGTTTGTGTCTGGTCTTTTTGCTTGGTTCAAAGTAAACATCTGTGAAATTATAACAAACATTTTAAATACTCAGCGAGCGGCTTAATTAAGTAATTTGTGCAGTGAACAAAGTGCGCCAGCAAATGAGTCGCCGAGCCTTTCAGTGCCAATGATTTTGACACCAGAAAGAGAAGTGCTTTGTCGGCCTGAAAGTGCAAGCGGAGAGAGTCGGCATGCCTGGCAGTTCAAGGTTTAACAAAAACTGTACGCTAAGCTGCAAGTGGTATGAGGGCTATTCCAAGGTGCAACAGCCTTATGATTCACTCTATTTGTCGCTAAATACATACATACATACATACATACATACATACATACATACATACATACATACATACATACATACATACATACATACATACATACATACATACATACATACATACATACATACATACATACATACATACATACATACATACATACATACATACATACATACATACATACATACATACATACATACATACATACATACATACATACATACATACATACATACATACATACATACATACATACATATTTAATTTTTCCAGAAATTGGAAAGGTCATGAGCTAAAAGCTATGAGCTTGACTATAGGGCCAGGAGACCCAATACATGGCAATAGCATGTGTTTGCAAAAAAACAAACATTCACCCAAACAGTTCACAAACGAAATTGATCTATACTATTTCCATATCATACACACAGCATTTAGCATGCATGCTGCATATCACAAAAAGAGATCTCACACAAAGCAAAACAACAACGAAAGAGCAATAACACCAATGTGGAATTCAATATGAAATATCGCTAACAGAACAAAAATAGCAGTAGAAATCATATATTAGAAAAATAGGAATACAGCTGCTTGACACTGTATTCATGAATACAATAGTATTTGTTGAGCGCAACAGGAAGGTTATGGGCCAATGACTGATGTTTATAGAAAGTGCGAAAGCGCGGGATGGCCCATTTGTCTGTGTTTCTTTTGTCTATGTTTGAATTTGTAATGCGCTGTTTTAAAGACGCAGCAAAGCTATTGTGCTTTTTATTTGTGGTGAGGAGTAGCAGGCTGCCCGTAATAAACGAAAGTCGTATAGGTTATCTATGGGAATAATGTTAAGGGAGGAAAAGGATTCTGCACAAGATGACATAGGTGCAATATTTGCGATTGAACGGAGAATCTTCTTCTGAATTACTGCGAGCTTGTTTAAATTAGATCTCGTGGTTGTGCTCCAAACTAAAGAACAATATGTTAAGTGAGAGTTAAAGATGGCATTATATATTTGAAGCTCGACTGATAATGGAAGCAACCTCAGCGATCGAGGAAAGATTTATGGAAAGGTTATTCATGTGCAGGTCCCAGCTTAATGTTGACGAAAAATGAGCTCCGAGAATTTTGTGATGACCGACAATATCAACTACCTGACCTTCTAACATAACTTCACTCGCTGAAACTGGTTTATTTTTAGAATTAAGCATAACAGTTTTTGTCTTAGATGGGTTAATCTTTATTCGATTAAGCTCTGACCAAGCAGACAACTGTTCAAGCATTTGATTACATTTTGTTATCATATGTTGAATACTTCGAACAGTCGTTGCGCTGTGTCATAGTACCTGGTTACCACACTCCAGACGTTCGCATTGCAGTCCATATTACGCGACAAAAACATGCGGGTCCCAATTTGCTCAGTGCATTTAAACCCTGACAGTTGTCCAAACACCAAGTTCCGTGTTAAGGCATGCATGCTTTGATAAAGTTTCATCCCCAAAAAACTGTCCATAATTCAAGCCATCATATTACAGGGTGGATATTAACGAGGCATGGCTGCTTACAGCAGAATTGGTAATTTTTTTAGTTCTGATAATGTCACAAGCACCAAATCATTGCACCGTTCCTATGACTAGTATGGGTTCCTAATCGTGAAAAATACTATGTACTCTCACACTGCTAAATTTTTGGGGCCCATTAAATTGTTCCTTCCAAATCGGTACGCTTTTTGAAAAGCATTCCTGTGATAGCCAACTTGTTGTATACAACAACGTTGTATCAGCGTATGAGACCTCTATAGTTCAGTAAGTGTGCACAATATGGAACCCATTCCACAGAAAGTCTGTCTCTGAGCTTGAGCAGGTAGAAAGACTGGCGTTACGCTCCACGTCCTCCCGATGCCGGCGGTGAATCCTCTTTATGCCACAGCGGATTTCCCTATCTTTTCTCAAAGATGAAAAGAAAAAAAAAAGACTACCTCTGTTGCATTGTTCCATAAATGGTTAAATACAGTTGAAGAAAGAACAATACATTAACGAAGGAAAGACACGCGTCACTGGTAGTAATCATAATAAACACGTCCAGGTAGAAAGGCATTTTAAACACTGTTTTATATACTTTTTTATGTCACGGCATCCGACCGCAACAGCAGCGCTCGAAACCAGGTTGTAAACGCACAATCCCGTGAGCAGTTTGCTGCCTTTCTTTCCAAATATTTAAACCAGTAGTGCATTTGGATTGTATATCGTACTGACTTTATTTTAAAAACGGCATTTTATTGACAGTATACCGACGGTTTTATCGTATTGCCCTTCGTTTATCACAATTTTATGTGTTTACCCGCTCCTGTAATAATCCGGAGTGGACCGATTGTAGGCACAACTAAATAAATAATATTATCGTTACGTAGTTTTTGGGGTTTAACGTGCCAAAGCGATTAGAATATGAGGGACGCCGTAGTGGAGGGCTCCGGATGATTTCGACCACCTGGGATTCTTTAACGTGCGCTGACATCTCACAGCGCCAAGGCCTCCGGCATTTCGCCTTCATCAAAGTGCGACCGGCGCGGCGGATATCGAACCCGTGTACGGGTCAGCAGCCGAGCGCCACCACCGTTGACCTACCGCGGCAGCTGTAGATATATTGCAGCCTCTCTAGTCCTTGCGGTCATCTCCAGCAGAAATGGCGTGTCTGAGCGGTGTAGCGTTTCCTCCCACCGTTGAATGGCCAGTTCTTTTATCCTCGGTGCTTCCTTCTAGAATGGATTCGCCACCACTTGGCCCGTGTCGAGCCAGCCAAAGCCAACACCGCGCCCTCGTGGCAACACGAGACAGGAAGGGAGATGCCAGGGCGCAGAGTCGGAACGGGATGAGGCGCTGGTTGCCCGTGGCAACAGCCAGGTATGCTGCCGCTCAATAGCTCTCACCTTGACCGACTGACCGGCAGCACCGCAGCGGCCCCTCGCGCTGCCGTCACGCGGACGGGCAGCGGGGGGAGAGGCGCATCACGGCTCCAGAGAGAGAGGAAAAACGCGCCCCTTTACTTTCATTCAAATAGCGCCCTACCAGGCACAGATCACCGGCAAAAGTGAGGGGTCCATATTAGACACATTTAGCGTACCGCGTACCGTGTTTCCGAGTGCCGGGAGCCCGACCGCGTATGCGCCGCCGCCTACTGTACGCAGTACCCGTAGTGGAGACACGGGCGCCGTTGTTTCGCGGACGGTGGCGAGCATACGCTGCCGCAGCGTTCACGTTGGCGGGGCGTATATAATCGCACTTTACCTACACGTCCCGAGACTGGTCTTTTATTTTCTTTCCTTGGCTGCGTAAAATGAACAACAGCCCATTAGAAGCAGCGCACGAAGAAAAAATAGAACATATGAACGCGGGTCCCAAACCGTCGATTGTTGAGAGACGAGGACCCTACCCCTGGACTGAAATTTCAGCTTAAGCAGGTTCGCGTAATAACAGGCCATCTGTTTTAACCATCCGAAATTTGCTTCATTGCAGCCCTTGAAGGCGCCATTTAATTGGTGTACATTTAACATGCTTCTCGGACAGAACTGCCTTCTTGATCTTGCTCAATTATAAAAGCCGCATCTTTGGGCGAAAAACACTGCTGTCCGGCCATGCAAACGTCGGGGCGCATTTTATCGTTTCGAAACGAGCTGACCTTGCGGTAAAACTAAAGTACGCGTGAGGTAGTACGATTCAGCTTATGTTGTAAGGCATTTGACCAAGTGGGTCTGCGGGTTTTCGCTCAAGTGCAAATCGTAGGGTCACTTGCTCGACACGCAGCCGCTAATTTTCACGCATTACATAAGACTTTACACGGAGAAGTATTAGCTTTGATCCGAGATTTGGTCACTGCTGATAGGAGACAAACACCTGTCAGTTAAGTGAGCGGGAGGATAAAGAGCGATTTCTTTTTTCGAATTTCAATTTAATTTCTTTATTTGTTCCAGAAATATTACATTCTGCAAAGGGTCAAGGGCTAAAAACTGAGTCAACAGCTTCACTAGGCCCGTGAACCTGATACATGGCAGTCGTGATTCGACATCAACAGGTTATCATTCAGTTTGATCGACATTGAGGACAACAGAAAGCGTTAAGCGCAAACCATAGGATACAAAACTTGCAGAGAAATTACAGAATGTATCATCTTTTAAATGAGTCGTCAGTACAGATGCTAAGAATTGTGAATTCAGCACAATACCACATTACCAAGGAGGAAAACAGAACAAAAAGTGCATTGTATTCGTGCAAATAAAAAAATTTAAACAAGCATATACACTGACACACTTATTCCTTGTTTAGAAAATACGTTCTCAATTCCCTTAGTCGGTAGAAATCTACACGTTTATGTACATTCGAAATAAATGGAAAGTTATGGTGTAGCGACTGTGTTTTGTAGTTAGTGCGATATCTCGGAACAAACCGCACTTCGTCATTACGCGTATATACAGAATGATCTCTGATTTTCAAGCATGCTACGTTCTTCAAAAATTCTTTGAAAGCGACGAAAAGTAGAACGAGCGCAGAAAGCACAACGGACACCTGTATTCAACTCGAATAATGTAGTTTAGAAAGGCATTTCGCGCGGGGGACAGGTAGTCTTGATTGGTATTATGACGAACAACTCTCTTTTACAATAGTAGCAGTTTTGTAATGTTTCCTTTAGTAGTTGTAGCGCAAAGTAGGCTACAGTAATTAATGTGTGATTGCAAACAGTGCATGGCATATTTGGATTTCGGCCTGGGTTGGAACAAGACATCGGCACCGAGTAAAGACACGTGTTACCGCTGCTAGTTTCTTACGAATATTTTCTAAATGGATATCTCAACTTAAATTTGAAGAAAACATAACTCCGAGAACTTTGTGCTCATTCACCATTTGAACTTCTATGTCCTGAAATCTATGAACATTTACGTTCACTTTTTTATTACTTGCACTAAAGATGGCAACTTTTGTTTTCGTGGCATTTTTTCTAATACAATTCTGATTTGATCCGAGGTGCAAATTGTTAAGTATTTCATTGCATTTGACAATTAGGTCATTTGCACTAGGGCCTGAAATCAATATACTGCTGCCATCTGCGTATGTGATAAATCTTACAGTTGGATCAATATATAGTCAGGATGTTGATATATACATTAAAAAGCACGGAACCCAACACGCTGCCTTGTGGTACAAAGTTTTGCACTACTAAAAAACACGACAGCTGACTACCTTACCTATACATACTGGCTGCTTCCTGTTGCCTAAACAGGACTCTATTAGTGCCAGGGGTTTGCCGCGAATTCCACTCAGTGAGAGCTTGTAAGTCAAAATTTTATGATTCAGGCAATCAAATTCCTGACTAAAATCAATAAAAAAGACCGAGAGTAAAAAGATTATTTTGAATATTTTGTAAAATGATTTCCTTAAGTTTTAGCAGTGTGGTTTCAGTTTATCTGCCTTTCCGAAAACCGAATGGCGCATCACATAGTATATTTCCAGCATGAAAATATTCAGCTATCCGAAAGAAAATAACCTTTTCTAATCCCTTGGAAAAAAGATGAATGACAGAGACCGGCTATAATTTGTGGTATCGTTGCTGCCTACACCCTTAGATGTATATGACAGTCACCCTACTTTTCGTCATATCACATGGGGTAAACGCTTGATTCTATAATCAAATTCAATATATGAGCAATCACCGGAGCAGTTAATTTTATAACGTACTTCGCTGGCTTTATTTGAATGTTATCAATGGCTAATGTTTTGCTGTTCTCTAAATTCATGAATGTTCTGTATACTTCTACTTCGTCAGTGCGCTCTAGGAAAAGGATGTCAGCGCATGCGTTCATCGTTTCTGCTATCGGTAATTTATCCACGGGCTTTCCAAAGTTCGTCAAATGACGGTTGAAATGGTCAGCAAGCGCTCTTGCAGACAGTTCGCCATCGTTGTGAATTAACTTTTCAATGGACGCATTTTTCCTGGCTCGAGCTATAACATCGTTTATCAGTTCCAAGCTACTTCGGGCCGTTTCATTGTGATCTCTGAAAACAGTTGCAGATAATGCCTCAATGCCTCAAAAATGCCTCAATAATGCCTCAAAGTTACCTTGGCACATCTAAGCGGGGCATTAAGCTTGTTCCGTGTCCCTTTAATCATTACCAATCTTTCTTGCGATCGAGTACGTAGAAAGTAATGATAAAGCTTATTCTTGTTTTTATCATTTTTATATGGACGGTTGTCAGCCATTTTGACCGTTTAATCTGTTGGAAGCGGAAATGTGGAGCGTATATTGTTAAGAATTCAGAAATGGATTTTGAGCACGCAGCATCCGCGTCTATCATCTTGTATAAATGAGACCAGTTGTGGATGCCAATGTCATGCTTCAAATATTCGAGAGTGCTATGTGATATATATTGAACGATAGCTGTCTTCTCTGCATGCCTGCAACTTTTCGGGTCAGTATAATACAGCATAAAAGCAGGACAGTGATCACTGACATCCTAAGGTATGGTACGGGCGTATTTCACGACAGTTTCAATATTGGTAATGACAAGTTCAAGAAAGGATGAAGTGGTCTGAGTGATGCGTGTAGGCGAGGTAATGAAGCTCTCGAAACTAGTGGACTTAAGGGCGGTCAAGGAATGTTGGTCAAGTGTACAATTCTTTAACATATCTACATTAAAAATGAAGGCGTAAGCCGTGCGACATTGCGGTGTCACGTGCGACATACCACTTGCGACATTCTTCTCTGAAGTGTGCTGTTGTTGTAAAAGAAAATGATGTCATTTTACCACTTGCAAGTGACCTGCGGGAAAATGAACGTGTCGTTGCACCCACCTCAAACCGGCCAATTTTGGATGGACGTGATGGCTGTCCAGTCGCGCGTCGGAGCAAAGCGATGGCTGTGCTACCCAGGCCCAGCGCCCGCGATAAGCGGGAGCCGGATCGACTGTCGCATGCCAGATTCTCGTCTTGCTGGAGGGGAAGTTTTAATCGGGCCAACGCTTATCAAGCGTGTTGTCATTTTGTTAGTGCGTGCAGCGTATCTGATGTACGTGGTTACTGTGCACGTGCGCTATTGTATCACTAGCCAATGGCATGCCTCAGTTGCACCCAGGCTTCCTGAATCGTTTGCATGTTACGTTTTTGTTGCTGTCTGAAAATGTACTTGACTTCATGATGACTCTGATCAACAATCTTCAGTCATGTACTACGCCGTTCCTCACAAGAAACGTGCAGCTTCGGGATGGAACAGTCCACATATCTGCATACATTTAAGTCGGGAACACGTATGAGAGGAAGTCTAAAGTTGGAAATTATAGGACAGATCATACAACTGCGGGGGAAGGAAATGGCGAAAAAGGGGAAGCTTAATTAGGAGAGCATTACTGAAGCGAAAAGCTTCACCAGTCTAGGTAAAGCAGTGGTCGGGTAGGCCGAAGAATGACCTTGGGCGACCTTCCATCGGGCAAGCAGGCGCGCCTCGGCGTCTGCAACGTTGAGTGCGTTCCGCGCACTGGATAGGCTCGCACCCACCCTTCCGCGCTGCAAGAGGCTGTTAATAAACCCAGTGAACGCTGCGAACTATTTTGCCGTGTGCGCTGTGTGCAAGCGTTTGACCTTGATACACGTGAGAGCTATGACGTCACTCAGCCGCCGCCGAAACCGAGCGCTCGCCTCTGTTTCTATAGGCCGTCGGCGTTCATTGTGTTTATTGGTGTTGGCGTTGACAAAGAACTCCGATGATTTTGAGGAAACGAAGGGCACATAGCTGGCTCCCTGCGTCAGTGGACGCCACATTCGCGCTTTGAGGTACGGGGCGGTGGTGAGAGAGAGATGTGGGCTGCTTGCCTTTAGCGCTGACAACGCTGTGGCAAACACGCGGCACTGCAGCAATTGGCTGCAGTGTCCACTGTGTGACCAACCTCTCGCGATCAACCATTAATTTAACTGCCACCTGTCAGGCTTGCAGGGTGGGCGCGCTGGCTATGCAGTGTGCGGAACGCACTTAACGTTACTGATGCCAAGCCGCGTGTATACTTGGCCGATACAGCACAGCTTTCGCTCTCTAACCAGGTTCAGCAGTAGTTAAACCGCAGCTAATTTTATATTTCCACATAATAGAACCACTAATCATCATCATCATCAGTCTTATTACACCCACTGCAGGGCAAAGGCCTCTCCCATGTCTCTCCAATTAACCCTGTCTTTTGCCAGCGTCATCCACCCTTTGCCTGCAAAATTCTTAATCTCATCCGCCCACCTAACCTTCTGCCGCCCCCTGCTACGCTTACTTTCTCTTGGAATCCACTCCGTTACCCTCAATGACCAGCCGTTATCTTGCCTTCTCATTACATGCCCTGCCCAAGCCCATTTCTTCCCCTTGATTTCGACAAGCACGTCATTAACCCGTGTTTGTTCCCTCACCCACTCTGCCCGCTTCCGGTCTCTTAACGTTGCACCTATCATTTTTCTTTCCATGGCTCGCTGCGTTGTCCTTAACTTAAGCTGAACTCTTTTCGTCAGCCTCCACGTTTCTGCCCCGAACCACTATGTAGAACCACTATAGAACCACTATGTAATTAGTAACTTGACGCCCTCAGGTGGTGGCGATGAGTTTTACTTAGCGGCTCAAAAAACTGCCCTCTATCACTCGTTAAACTTGGTGAAATCGTTACGGCCTTGATGCGCGCATTTAATGGAGCAGTGATGTGGATGCTTATAGTGAGCCATGTGATGTACGATTTATGTAAGCTGGAACGTATCGTCGTACGGTACACTAGGAAGAAGGAAAAAAGGTATAAGCTTAAAATCATCATCAGCCTTACTACACCCACTGCAGGGCAAAGGCCTCTGCCATGTCTCTCCAATTAAGCCTGTCCTTCCGTATCCCCGCTGACGTCTTAGTCTCATCGCCCCACCTAACCTTCTGCTGCCCCCTGCTACGTTTCTCTTGTCTTGCAATCCACTCCGTTACCTATACGGACCATCGATTATCTTGCCTTCTCATTACATGCCCTGCCCAAGCCCATTTCTTCCCCTTTATTTCGAATAGAATGTCATTAACCCGCGTTAGTTCTCTGACCCAGTCTATATATCTCTATATAGGCACGCTAAGCCTTCAAGCAATCCGCTGGTCCTTGCTGGCGGCGAACCTAAGGTGCGGAAAGCGCGACTCTGTCGTCTCACTCGCATCCTTCACCGTTGCGCGATGCACAATAGCGAGGATCGGAGGAGAAGAACCTTGGGCCCTTCGTAGCAGTGTCGATGGTGCCCAAAGGCCCATTTCCAGCCGGCTCACCGCGCGCCTCGGTGTCCGCTGCTTTGTCCCCGTTATTGACCGCGTGTCCTCCCAGCTGCCGCGGTCTCTGTGCATTTGGGAGGGCGGCGCTTGTTTTTTCTTCGCGCACTCATGCAACTGTCTCGTCAGTCCTTCGGCGGGAGTCAGTGACATTACGCAGGAGTTTCGCCACGTGACGTCTGTCACACAAGGCGCGGAGCCCCCTTCTCATCAGACTGAATTGCGCAGCGAACGGTCTCCTGTTCGCACTCTTTCGCGCCCCACTTCATCCGATCGCAGCGGTAGCCCTTCTATTTTCTCTGCGGAGCTCACTGAAAAGCGCCGTGTTTTGTGTGCCTCTACGCCTCGAGGCCACTACTCTACGGCCGCATTTCCTTAAGAACTAGGAGCGCTTGAAATCTCTTCATCATAGCCTTCATCTACTTCGTACGTTATTCTTCTTTATCATTAATATATTTTCCTACATTACAGCAGCAGGTCCTGATCTGCTCACAGTCAGGCGCCCACACTGTGGTAAAATGAATAAATTTAGTGGTTATCATCCAAGGCAGTTGAATAAGAGAGGAGCACACAGGGGTGCAAAATAGGAAATTTCTAATACGACGCTAGAGAGAAAAAAGAAAACAGATTGAAAATTATAAATGCGCAACAAAGGTTAAAACGAAAACCTGTCACAGAAATGTGTGATTACGAACTGCCGAAAAAGTAATGAAATAAACCTAATTATGAAATAAAAAGGCCAGAAAAAATGCACTAAACGGCGGAGCGAAATAAGATAGAGAACAAGGAGGTTTTTAATGAGTGGTGAATTGGGTGCAGGCTATGACATGATTTCATTTTGGATAGCAATGAATTCCACACAGAGATGCCTGAAAAGTATGCAGTCTGCTTTCCGTGATTAGCCCTGTCATTCGGTATAATAGTAGGCTATGTTGTCCAGGAAATCTAAAAACTAATCGGAACAGTGTGATTATTGCGCACTTTAACGACAATTGCCACCATCCTACACTGAAGCTGTCAAGAAAATGGCAGAAAGTTGGTTCGGTGGATGAGATTGAGTAGTCTGCGGGCGATACGGTGGTTGCCTCTGGCAAAAAAAAAAAAACAGGGTTGAATGGAAAGGCACGGGAGAGGCGTTTGCCCTGCAGTAGGCGCACTCATGCTGATTATGCTGATCATAACTGTAATAGATTCTGGATTTGTTGGCTGTCAAGGAATGTACAGAAGCAAACGGGAACGTATCTTTCAGAATTATACAAGTGTGTCTGTTGATAATTTCATTGCTTTTATTGCAGTTTTACTTGAGTTCAGGCTTCATTGTTTTTAACAACCTGCCGTTTTTGCAGCGCAATGGCATTTTCTTTGGGTCCTGCATGGCCCCTATGCTTTGTGACTTTTTTAAAGCAAAAATAGGTAAACATTTCTTTAAGTATTTTTACAAGTGGGGGGAAAGGGTGGTTTTAAATGTTTCTAGGTATGTTCACGATTCTTTAGTGCTATTATAAAAGGAGATGGCCTTCACTTACCCCTCTACAGTAGGTGAAGTTTTAAACGCCTTTGACAAACATAACCTTGGGCTACGTTTTACTCATGAACTACCTGGCACAGCTGTTTAACAATTCTTGGGCTTAAAACTGTGAACGACACGTTTGCTGGGGCTATTACCCTAGAGCAAAAAAGGATTTGTTGCCATTCCTTACGGCGCATTCCGAGACTGTGTAAAGAACAATAGCGTCGCATTGCATGGAATCGTCTCTCAACAAATTGTGGCCGCATAAAATACGAAAGAGCTTTCAAGTTCAGACAAGCCGACTTTTGGAGGCGGGGTTGCCCTATTCAATCTTGATTGCTGTTTCCGAGAAAAAACTGGAGCTTGGAAGAGAATACTCAGACGAATACTTAGAATAGACGAATAGAGAATAGACGAATACTTGGAAGAGTATTCGTCAGAATACTCTGACGAATACTCTGAAGAAGGCCAGACCCTGGTCGATACGTTCGAATAAAGATTGTCACTTTTTCCACCGTGTGCCCACTCTATTGCGTTTATTTTGTACCGGATCCATCCTACATTCACCCCTGATTAAATATATATTATGTGTGTGTGTGTGTGTGTGCGTGCGTGTGTGTGCGCGCGCGTGCGTGTGTGTGTGTGCGTGTGTGTGCGTGCGTGCGTGCGTGTGTGTGTGTGTGTGTGTGCGTGTGTGTGTGTGTGTGTGTGTGTGTGTGTGTGTGTGTGTGTGTGTGTGTGTGTGTGTGTGTGTGTGTGTGTGTGTGTGTGTGTGTGTGTGTGTGTGTGTGTGTGCGTGTGTGCGCGTGCGTGCGTGCGTGTGTGTGTGTGTGTGTGTGTGTGTGTGTGTGTGCGCGTGCGTGTGTGCGCGTGCGTGTGTGTGTGTGTGTGTGTGTGTGTGTGTGTGTGTGTGTGCGTGTGTGTGTGCGTGTGTGTGTGTGTGTGTGTGTGTGTGTGTGTGTGTGTGTGTGTGTGTGTGTGTGTGTGTGTGTGTGTGTGTGTGTGTGTGTGTGTGTGTGTGTGTGTGTGTGTGTGTGTGTGTGTGTGTGTGTGTGTGTGTGTGTGTGTGTGTGTGTGTGTGTGTGTGTGTGTGTGTGTGTGTGTGTGTGTGTGTGTGGTCCATACGAAGAGGAACCCAGGAAGATGGGTTGGGAGGGGGTGTGCAGGAGGGCGGTTTCCAATATTTCCAATATGTGGTGTTACTCGATTGGCGTGTAATAGTGCAAATATTCAATAACTTGATAACTGACGAGAAAATAGAAGAAAAAATAACCACATGCTGCCGGTAGGATCCGAATCCAAAAGTCATCGAGGGTTTGGATCCCACCGTCGTCATATGGTTATTTTTTGTTGGGCTTTATAATAAAATATATTTAAAGTAATTGCCCTATTAGTTTCTCATTAATGAACACCAGAGCCTAGATCAAATAGTAAAATAAAAATGTATCTTATGTTCCTTGGTTTCGGTGACTGTTGGCTACCGTCATGTATGTCATACCGAGCTCCAGTTTTCCCTAATTTGCACAGTAGCTAACGTGGGCCTTGATTCCGGCAGTCTTGATGCGCAGGTTTCATGAGAGGGTTTTCGCACACCTTCAGCCCTCACTGTTCAGTCTTGATCCTCCGTGTCGCTCGCGGTACTGCAGCACATGTCTTTCCTCCCTCACCCTCGTCCTCGCTAATTTTCATGCTGCCATGCTCCCTGACCCTCACCTCACCGAGGTGACGATGCCCACCTCTGCCAGGAACAATGGGATTGAGAGTTGCGTTGGGTGCTTTCCTCTCTTTCGAAGGGGGCGGATCTCCGTCGCTGGCTCTCCCCTTTCCTGCGCTTCCCTACCAAGCGCTCATTCGATCGCCAGCTACCCACGAGTGCGGACGCGTTGGGGCATCGCTCCGGCGTTCCCTCGCCGTGCTTGCGCACGCCATCATGCTTGCCTTGGACCAGTGCTATCGATTGCGTCTCCTTGATGCGGTCCATCCTGCTGACGCCTTGCGCCCGCCGACGCTCGAGCTCTCCTGAACCATTTAGAAAAGCCCTTTTCGGGATGTCGTTGCTAGCTGCCTTCCCATCTCCAAGCAGCTCTCCGCAGCCCTTCGCCACAGCTGCAGACCTGCCAGGCCAACAACCAGGCAGACCTCTCCTGTTTCATTAAAGTCTCTCTCTACACTGTCCAGCTCCTGCTGGACCTTTTCATATGATGGAGAGGCGCCCGCGCCGCATTCTATCTATGCTCATCACGATCACCTATGCTCATTCTATTTATACTCATCACCAGGGTTTCATCGTCTAAGCAGTCATTTCCAGCCATACTTTTCTGCTCCGCTGAGTTTCCTCAACTCCATGTCCTCTTCCCCGGAGCTGCCTTCTGTATGTCTGCCTGGATTCCTTCTTACTCCTGTTACCCCTTAGATCTTCATCATCTCGATATACCTCTCCACCTTTGACTACCTTAAAACCAGGATCACTTCCAGACCGAACTTCTCTGTGTCCAGTGTTGTTTTTCCTCAATTCGCTGGCGGGGCTCTGTCGGGGCTTCTCTGTTCGGGCGGCGCGCTCTTTGGCGCTGCCTGCGGGCGCTCGCGTGGTTGGGGTGTCCCTAGGGTGGGCCGCAACGGCGGGCGTATTGCGGTTCTGTGGACGCATGCCGCGCTCCCTGCGGGCGATAGCCTACGTGGTTGTGCTCCTTGGGGGCTTCCTTGGACTTGTCTCCTGTTTCCGCCACCGCTCACTCGTGAGGTCCCCTTTTGCCCTTGCTCGCCTGTTTCTGACGCCTTTCTCCGCGCCGCTCGGGCGTCTCCGCCTAGTCTTTGGAGCTCTCCCTCGCTGGGCTCCACAAGGCTGCGCGCGGGCGCTGGCTGCGGGTCGTTCTCTTGGTGGCCTGTGCGCTCGAGGTATTGGCCGCAGCTTTGGGCCTGCTCATCCTGTGTGAACGAGCGCTGCACAATATAAGTGCGGTTGTCTGCGTAAAGGGACATTCGAGCCGCCTCCGCTCATTCCAGCGGGCGCCTTATGGTCCGCCCGTTTCTTTCGATGCGCCGCGCTAGCGCTCACACCCAGGGTGCACTTATAACTGCTCCTAGCGTGCGTACTCCTCTCATTCCCGTCCTCGGAGCCATGCCACTGTGAGTGTGCGCGAGTGCCCCTGATTAATTCTCCGGTTCTCCTGCAAGAGTGAGCCACTGCCCTTTCTAGTGGATTACCTACGGGTCCTGTAGTGTGTGTGTGCGACCACAAGAGCCCTACCTTGCTCGGATACCTACCGGTATTGCCCAGTGGAGGAGCCGCCTGAACTTTCGCGCGTGCTGTGTGCTTTGTGCGTCCCATGGATTCGGTCTATTACATCCCTTCCCTCATCCCCTTCCTCCCAACCACGGGCTCTGAGCAGTGATCCCCGCAGAGGGTAGCAGAAGAAAGAGCTGTGCCCCACCCCAACGAAGCGACCACATGCATTGTTGAGTTGGTGCTGAATGCACATTCATGGTTGTACCAATAGCTGGGCATGTGATGCTCCCGGGTGTGTTTTTCAGTAAAATTCAGTTGGCAGTTCAGCGTTTGTCCTGTCTTCCATGTTTCTAAATCTTCGTGCCCGTTTCTTTTGCGCTGCCGCTTTCTATGACCGAGTGCATGTTCGCCGTCTGGGCAAAGCATCCAAAGTGGAAGCAGAAGCGTGTTGGGCGCAATACAGGGGAAGCGTCTAAACCGCAGCTATATTGCACTCGGTTGCAGAAGAAACTAACCGCAGCGGTTTGAAAACAGTGAGTGCCTTGGTTGAGATCTTTCTCACGTGGTGCCGGTCGTCTGCGCAATCCGCCCTCCACCTTTGCACCGCTGCCACAAGCGTGCAGCGCGCAGACAGCCCAATGTTTGTGATACATTTTGTAGAAACATGCGCCTCGCTACTTTTGTTGCTGCGTGGGCCAAAAAGAACTAATAACACTGGTGAAAACCCAAATAGAAGCACTTGGATTCGTGGGCGCCTGTTGTTGATGTATAGATGGCGGAATACTGTTTCGGATGATTTCGCTAGCGCTGACGCAAGCATCGCAGAGCCGTGTGAGCACGAGCACTCCTCAAGAGTCAAGGACGACCTGTCACCAGTTGGTGTGAATGCTGCAGCCACGACTAGTTTATTGCGTCCCTAAAGGAGATGGTTGGGAGCAAGTGAAGGCTCGAAAATCGCCGCAATGGGGTCTGCGTACTAGTAAGCACGCATACAGTTTTTAAGCCATAATTTCCAGTTTTTTCGCGTTAAGTATTTATGGCTGTAATATGAGAAGTCCACTTACTTTTAACATTTGACACAGCGAACGTAGTTATCGTGATCGTCGGGTTCTATATACGTGGGCTGGAATGTATAAAGAAAGGATTCCATGTCTTTTCCCATGCTTACGACTAAAATCAGCACGCTAGATCACAAGCCTAAATTTTGTCGTCTCCGGTCTTTGCGTAGCAATAAAAATGGAAAAGTGGGACTTCAGCTGCCTCATTATATGAAGCCTCTTCGCAAACGCTAAACAAAACAATACAAATCTTTCTCTTGCGCTGATATTTTCTAAAACGAAATCTCACAAGAGGAACTTTTTTTCGCGTACTATAAACGAATTGAATTTTACCTACAATAACGGCCTGCGGGGCGAGTTGGTGCATGAGTGAAAAAACTGCGGCGCAACGAAGACAGAACAAGCAAGACAGCACAACAATTATACCCCTTGTATGGTGTTGCAATTAAAGAACTGTACACAAGAGTAGGAAAAACTTTTCCCGTAAACTAGTTCAACATAATGCAATGTTTCCAATCCAATTTCTTGCTTTTACTCAATATCCGTGCCATCTGTGATATTTGCGCTACTTTCTGTTGTGTGGCTCAGGGATCTGTCCACTTGTATATAATGTTATATGTGCGATCTGTCTCTTCTTTTTGTCAGTAACTGTTCTAGGCGAAGAAGGTACATGGATTAGTAACATTGCTACAGCCTGCATGCTATTTATTAGTGTTTTTTTTTCTGTTTTTCGCACTCTCATGTCTTTTCAGGGTATTTTTCGCCCTTCTGCTGAGGTCAGTATTTCGTCCTGCCTTATCAATAAATGAATAAATCTCGACCAACGGTGAGGTCTCTTTTTGCGCGTGCTTGAGCCTCCTTTCCGTCCGAGTCATTTTATCCTGCCTCCCGAGGCCATTTCCGAGAGCAACCTTGAGGCTAGTTCCCGGGGGGCTAACAGCATGGCAAGAGAGGGGCACCAAAATGCCATAACTGGTAGCCTCCGAAACTCAGTCTGCCAGCGAGCAAATTGCGTCTTCTTCAAGCTTATCGGACACGTGTGCGGAATCACTGCTACTGCTGGCAGATTCAAATCAAGTTTATTTGCATCTACACATGTACAGATGACGGGAGTACAGACAAACAGCCAAATGAATTCGGCTTGACGGGGTCTGTACCCCTACAGAACTGGCACTATACACAATAGAGAGAACACCAACATATAATAATGTATAAACGAAAAAAAGCGTTGGTGAACATTCTATAACAGAAATACGTACATGCGGGTAAAAAAATAACAACGCTAGAATGCTGCAAAGCAATTGAATTCCAGAAAGTGGATCTAAATGCATATGTTTGATTTTATACGCATGCTTTTTATACAGGCAGACCTTGGTGACAATTGACGTCTGACGGCGCCTGTTGTGCCTGAGAGCGCATAGCCCGACTCTCTCGCAGGGCGGCAAGAAGAGGCGGCCGGAACCTGATCGCGACCGGCCGCTGCTGCTTCCGCTGCCGGGCGCCACGGAGCCCTGCGCTGCCTTGGGCCCAATGTTCCTGCACACAGCGATGAGGTACTACAGGTACGTCAGAACCTCGAGGTGCACGGCGGCTCCCATGCCAAGCTGGCATCCAAAGGTGTGAGCGCTCCCCTTCTTACTTACACAGAGCAATCCTGCAGTGCAAGGGCTGCGCTGCCGCCAACTGTAATGTCCTAAACTGTGACACCAGATATGATTGCCCACGTGTCGAGATTTATGGCTTGAACTTCATCCGTACCTTGCCTTCAAAGCCGCGGCATCTAACGCTTACCCGCAGCTCAGGATGCGCAAGTTTGTTTCACTGTGACGGTGAAGGACTGGACAGGCATACTTCCCTTTTGTGGCTCGCAGGTGTTTGTTTCTCTGGCAGTGATGTTGTGCAAAAGGCCTCCTCTTTTATGCGTTTACGCTCTCTCTGCCTGCTGACTAAAGCGGAGAGCCGAAACTGTCGCCGCGAGAGGGTGTTCGCCGTTCTTCATTCACTTTCTCGCTAAGTGAAAACGATGGCATATAACAAAGCCAACTGCAAAGCATGATGAAAAGCAGAAAACGAAAGCAATGTTCAACAGTCTCGCAAGAGAATAGCAGTTTATAATTGGTAGCGAGGTGCTGGAAGTGGTAAAGGAATACGTCTCCTCAGGGCAGGTAGTGACCGCAGATGCGGATCACGAGTATGAAATAACTAGACAGCTGTATGTTACCGGTACTCACCTACGGGGCAGAAACGAGGAGAATAAGGAAGAGGGTGCAGCCTAAGTTAAAGACAACACAGCGAGCTATGGAAAGGAAAATGATAGGCGTAAACGTTAAGGGACAAGAGAAAGGCAGAGTGGTCGAGGGAACAAACGTGGTTTAATGTCATCCTAGTCTACATCAAGAACAAGAAATGGGCTTGGGCAAGGCACGCGATGCGAAGGCAAGACAACCGCTGGTCCTTAAGGGCAACGGAGTGGATTCCAAGAGAAGGCAAGCGTAGCAGGGGGCGGCAGAAGGTTAGGTGGGCGGATGAGATTAAGAAGTTTGCAGGCAAAGGGTGGATGCAGCTGGCACAGGACAGGGTTAATTGGTGAGACACGGGACAGGAATTTGCCCTGCAGTGGGTGTAGTAAGGCTGATGATGATGGTGATGATAACACTATCCCAAGATATTGAGTGCGGATTCAGACGCACCGTTACGAAAAATAGGGACTCCAAAAACGGCGAAATGGAAACTGTGGTGCCGTCAACGATGAAACCTTTACTTAACTGCATCCACAAACTGGCTGCCATATGACACCACTATTCTTGGAATTTTTCCTCTTAGAGCAGCCGCTTACTTCAATAATTTTGTCCGCGTAAAATAGACGCGTGAGCTGCTTGTCTCAATCACCCTGGCGCGTGAGAACTGGGTCCGATTTTCAGCCGTGTCACATTACTGGTGTGGAACGATGCGAAGTGAGCACAGAGGAGCTTCGCTTTGGTCTACAAACCGCGAGAACACGGTCGACAACACTAACTGGGGCTTTTAGTCTGATCGCTTTTCGATTTAAAACACTCTTTCTTTGTGCCGGTGGAGCCCAGGACGCGACTAGAAAGCGCTGTACACGTCGAGAGGCGACCGCATAATTCATAGCGTTCTTCAGATTCATGAGCTGCCCCTTTCAATTTTTCTTTCCCGGAACAGTCCAAGGGCGGCTTGCTTGAATTGAACCAAATTAGACAGCCTAGTTGCGCTTCTAGCCTTTCTCGCAGTGTAGAGCATGTTGCTAGATTTGAGGAAAGGTAAGGCGCGTAACTGGCCCACTTTCCTAGTGGACACTTGAACCGCGCAGTGAGCAACCTATCTCCGGTGTCGCCATGCCAGGCTTTTCTCTTGTCCACAGTGTAACGCGTGAGACTGCTTGGTGTGGCATTGTGTCGGAGTACCCGGGTTCGAACCCGGCCATGAAGCTAAAACACGAAAGGTGTTCATGGGCTGTGGGATGACAGTGCACGTTAAAGGACCCCAGGTGGTAGAAATTATTCCAGGGCTTTCCATGTGACACTTCTGTCTCCATTTTTTCATTCACACCTTCCTTTATTCCTTCCGTGATGAACTGGTGTTCACCGATATGTGAGGCAGTCACTGCGTAATTTCCCTTTCTCAGAAATCAAATTTTCAATTATCCCCGCTGTTTTACCACCTTGTGTTTGCCCCATCAGCGAATTAGTCTATCATCTCTCGTACAGGGCCCTGTAAAAAGCCCTTTCGCCGCATTATCCCTTGCTGCTCGCAAAGGAATGCACATGCAAAGTGGTGCAAGCTCTCATTTTCTGACGCCCAGTCTCGTCTGATTAGACAGGACCTGCATTGTGGACCGGATAAAAACTGGCATTCTCGAGAGTGGTCCACGAGCATAGGAGTTTCTAGGGCGAACAGATCTTTCCGTAACGCTCGCACAGCTTCATCCAGGCAAGCAGAACAAGCATATCACCGTTTAATGCGCTGCGTAAGTGGACAGTATTCAGAAAAAGCACGAGGACCTTGCCGTGATTGCTTAGCTCAGATTTTTCCAGGCGCTTGATAGAACCAATATTTGCTTTTTGCCACGAATAAAATATTTATCTCTATATATTAGTAGCTTTTGCTCCGGTATTAAGGGCTACCAGCAAGCGAACGTTAGAACTGAAGATTACACAACATGTCACATTTCGCTGGCATAGCAGAACGTCTCGTTTTCTAAGAAAAGTTTCCAGTACACATAAAAACGTTCTTAGGACCGTAGAGCTTTTCTAGCCATTACAATATGCTGCTAAAAAAGTAGAAATTAATATTCAAATTATCTAAATAAAAGGATATGGAGCGGGACAGACTTTCAATAGACAAAGGCGTATTATGCAATGAAGTGAAGTAGCAGTCACTGACCATAGTCGAAAAAAGAAAGACGTTTCGAAACCCGTACGGGTTTCTTGTTCACAGTGAGCAGGACAAGAGCGGTGGCGAATTTATATCCGAAGAATGTGACGTAAAGATCGGGCGTAGATGCCTGGCATGGGGCCAGCGTTCTTGTTTAATGTTGCTTGTGATGTTTGGATGAATAGCGATTCCAGCAGAAGGCGCGTCGTCAGGTTTTTTTCCCTTAGATAAGATGGAGGCATTGCCCCAGTCAATCTGGTGGCCAGTGTCGTGTGCATGACCCGCCAGCGCATTTGTGGCATGCTGTTTGTTTTTCACATCACGTTGGTGGTCCTTTATGCGTCTTGAGAACTTCCCTGTCTCACCGATGTAGGCATGATTGCAGTTCAGGCATGGTATTTTGTAGACGACTCCTGGAAACTGCTCATTTGGTAGTCGGTCTTTCACATTCATTAGCTGATTCCGCAGCTTGATGACAGGCATGTGGGCCACGCGTAAGTCGTATTTTGAGAACACACGAGACAACGCTTCGCTGATACCAGGCATGTATGGAATGCCTGCTCGTGTTCGATACGTCCTACAATCAGTGGTAGCTGGATGTGCAGCTCGTTCTTGTAGCTTTGATATGAAGCGGCTCGGATAACCGTTGGCTGACAGTTCTTCGTGCACTCTTTTTAACTCCTTTTCTTGATCTTCTCGGCTTTTGCAGACACGTGTCGCACGTTTGGTCAGTGATGTGACGACGGAGGCTTTGTGCGCAACTGGATGATTTGAATGAAAATTTAAGTACTGGGCTGTGTGCGTAGGCTTTCTGTACACAGAGAACGAAAGGCGATTGTCCCTCCGCTCGACAAGGACATCCAAGAAGGGAAGGCGGTTTTCTTGCTCAAACTCGGCCGTGAACTTCAAGCTTGGTTCGACACTGTTTAGTTCATGTAGAAACCGCGACGCGTCCTCTTTCCTTAATATGCAAAAACAGTCGTCGACATACCGGTAGAAGACCTTGGGTGCTGGAGTGAAAGCATTCAATACCTTGTCCTCTAGTGCTTCCATGACGAGGTTTGCTGTGGTGACCGATATGGAAGCGCCCATCGCAGTGCTTTGGGTCTGTCTGTAGAACTTTGAATTAAAGGAAAAATACGTATTGCTTAGGCAGAACCGTAGCAGTGTGCTCAGCTCTGGAACGTCGAAGGGCGTACGACTTGCCAGATTGCGGTCCTTCTCCAACGCTTCCTCGCACGTGGAAACGGCTAGGTCAACCGGGACACTGGTGAAGAGTGCCGTGACGTCGAAGGAGACCATTACGTCCTCTGCGTCCAATTCCAAGTCATGCAGTTTCTGAACAAAATTTGAAGAGTTCCCGATGTACGTCCTAGTCTTTCCGGATAAAGGGCTGAACACTTCGTGGAGGTACCCCGAAAGTCGATACAGTGGCGACCTTGTGAAGTCCACTATCGGGCGTAGGGGGACTCCAGGCTTGTGGATCTTCGGTAGACCGTATATAGCAGGAGCCGAACCATTTGTGCATAGGAGGCAGTAGTAAAGTTTCTTGTTATCCGGGGGCACGAGCTTAAATAGGCCCGCCAGCAGTTCTTGCAATTTTGTTTGCAATCTGGCCGTAGGATCGCGTGGTACAGACAAGTAGGTGCCGTCGTTCAGTAAACCGATCATCTTGTCATTGTATTCACTGCGGTTGAGCAGGACGGTAGCATTCCCTTTGTCTGCCGGTAAGATGGCAATCTCCGGGTTCCTTCTGAGGTCGCGTATGGCTCGTTTCTCAGCCACAGAGAAGAGGGGCTTATGCCGCCACTTCGAGAGAAAGCCAATGGCGCGAGTGCGGGCTTCATCTCGGACGTTCATAGGTAGCAGGGTTACCGCACGCTCAACCGCACAGATTACCTTTTTCTTTTCTGGTGGGCGATCTGTATTAAAGCTCAAACCGCGGCAGAGGACAGAGGTTTCAGCTGCGCTTGGCTTGTAGGAGGAGAGGTTCACCACAACAGGGAAGTTCTCAAGACGCATAAAGGACCACCAACGTGATGTGAAAAACAAAAAGCATGCCACAAATGCGCTGGCGGGTCATGCACACGACACTGGCCACCAGGTTGACTGGGGCAATGCCTCCATCTTATCTAAGGGAAAAAAACCTGACGACGCGCCTTCTGCTGGAATCGCTATTCATCCAAACATCACAATGCCCCGCCGCGGTGGCTCAGTGGTTAGGGCGCTCGACTACTGATCCGGAGTTCCCGGGTTCGAACCCGACCGCGGCGGCTGCGTTTTTATGGAGGAAAAACGCTAAGGCGCCCGTGTGCTGTGCGATGTCAGTGCACGTTAAAGATCCCCAGGTGGTCGAAATTATTCCGGAGCCCTCCACTACGGCACCTCTCTCTTCCTTTCTCCTTTCACTCCCTCCTTTATCCCTTCCCTTACGGCGCGGTTCAGGTGTCCAAAGATATATGAGACAAATACTGCGCCATTTCCTTTCCCCAAAAAAACCAATTATTATATTTATAAACATCACAAGCAACATTAAACAAGAACGCTGGCCCCATGCCAGGTATCTACGCCCGATCTTTACGTCACATTCTCCGGATATAAATTCGCCACCGCTCTTGTCCTGCTCACTGTGAACAAGAAACCCGTACGGGTTTCGAAACGTCTTTCTTTTTTCGACTATGGTCAGTGACTGCTACTTCACTTCATTGCATCACCATGCCTGACCAGACGGATTTCCGTCGAACTCTTGACTATAAAAAGGCGTATTATGCCTCAGACCTGCTGTCCCAGCACCGAATGTGTGTATCTCCCTCGAAATCACTTTCTGCACTTCACTGTGTGCATTTGTGATGAGTGGAAATCCGCCGAAATATATATAGTGCTCACGATGCCCTCTCCTCTGGGAGATCCCTTGTCCTGTCTCGAAGTAAGGTTGCGTGGTCCGCCGCCACAGGCAAGTACGAGTGCCGCCCTCTTCCGAAGGCGTGGAACAAGCCAAAATGTCGACCGTCGCATCACTGAAACAAGCCGCGTGTGAAGGCCGGAGCAGGCGTCGCAGCTGATAGATGCCGCGGAATAGGCGCAGGATACCGCGACTATTGCATGCGAGACTGACATCTTAATGCAGGCTTTTAATGTCGTTGACATTTAAAACGCAAATAAATGATCTCATGAGACATGCCAGAAGGATTAAACGCACTTCTGTAAACGGCAGGACGGCTCAGAGATGGCGGAAGTCATAATTTTAGTACAGCGTCCAGGTGCTAAGGCTGCTGTAGAAGATGAAGCAGAACAAAAGAACGGTACACACAGAACGTTCGCTACTTAGAAATCCTTATTGATTATGTAGCCATGTGGTAAGGTGAAGGTACGGAGGCACTCCTAGCTATGTAGATGTTTTTTTCATTTGTTAAGACTAAACAGTCACCCTTAAATCTCTTCACTCTCCACCCTCGGCTGATGGCTATATAGGGTGTTTCACCTAAGACTTTACACAATTTTAAAAATCGGCTTTTTGCGCTAGAAGAGCACTTTTTTCGGAATAGCATTGTCACAGGTTCAGTACATCAGAATAGAGCTAAGATGTGCTAACTCAGGCTGGTTAACTATTAATCAATAGTTAACTTTTAACTAGTATTGTTAGGCTCCTTAATTATATAGAGGCGTGTAGGCCATCCTAATTAATATTCTTATGTGAGGGCCAGCCGAAGAATGAGACGAGGTGACTGATGGCAATGAGATGGCTTAATGGCCGCTGGCCTAGCGCGAGCGCTCCGTCTCGGGCCACTGCCAACTTCGTCCTCTTCGTCACACTGCCCGGGGCCACCGAGCGATCGTCCCGATCGGTGACAAAGAGACGCGCGAAGTGGCGATGGGCTTCAGAGGATG
The DNA here is from genome assembly GCF_052857255.1 of Amblyomma americanum. Taxonomy (NCBI): domain Eukaryota; kingdom Metazoa; phylum Arthropoda; class Arachnida; order Ixodida; family Ixodidae; genus Amblyomma; species Amblyomma americanum. The sequence goes on from NC_135500.1 coordinate 17,443,103, forward strand.
GCGGGACAGGAACGAGAAAGGAGTGAGGTGCTGCTCGTCACGATGAAGGAGAGGGCTGAATGATTCCTGGCCCGCGAAGCTTCCTGGCCGTGGGTCACCAGGAGCCGACGGCCGAGGCCCCAGGACGCGGCGAACGGCATGGGCAGGGGAACGTCACGTGTGACGAAGAAAACGAAGTTGGCAGTAGCCCGAGACGGAGCGGTCGCGCTAGGCCAGCTGCCATTAAGCCATCTCATTGCCATCAGTCACCTCGTCTCATTCTTCGGCTGGCCGTCACGTAACAATATCCACATCGGTTTTTAGAATTTCGAAAACTCAGTTACCCTCAACCCTGTGCCCAACAAATATTGACTGTTTCGACTGGTTACGTGCACTGGAGAGATTGCTTTGCTTGCAAGCTTCTTGAATATATTTTGGCGCGATTAGAATTAGATTATATGCCGATGATTGCGTGATTTATAAAGATATTACAAATCACGAAGACGCTGTTGCCTTGCAAGCAGACGTGGACCACATAGTTTAGTACTGTCAAAAATGGCATATGGCACTAAATATTTCAAAGTGTTATCACATACGGTTCAGCAGGAAACGCGAGTCGACAGGAAGCAACTATTCATTAGATGGTCAGAGAATAAGAACAAGTGCGGAAGCAAAATACCTATGATTTATATTTTCATGAAATTTAACCTGGAACAGACACGCGATTACGTAACACTAAAAGGTTGTCGCGTACTTAATTTCATCAGAAGAAACTCCAGGAAAGCATCGCGAGAAGTCAGAGAGGTGTTATACTTCTCCAATGTTCGCCCTATCTTGGAATATGCAGCCGCTGTCTGGGACTCTGAATCTGCAACCCTCGCCAATAGGTTGGATTGGAAGCAATCCAGGATAGTACAGCACGATTTGTAATGAACTCATATCAGGTTAAAGCTAGAGTTACCACCCTGAAGAACATGCTCAACTAAGACAGGCTTGCAATCCGTCGCACCGTCCGTAGCTAGACAGTTTATAAGTGTATCACTCACAAAGAGAATAAACTTAATCTCAATTACTCAGCTAACAATATTCGTCTTTCTGAAGTAACAGAATACAAATACCTTGGCCTGTGGATAACTAACTACCTCAAATGGAATCTGCACATTGGTAAAGTAACCGTTAACGCGTGCGTAAATTGTTTTTTTCTCAGAAGAGCCTTAAAACTGTCCGCAATCAATGTCTGTTTACTTGCATATAACTCAATTATACTTCCGGTACTCGATTACGCAGCAATTATCTGGGACCATTTCACAGAAACTACCATAAATAAAGGTTTAACGGGTGCAGAAAATGTGGTTCGCTTTCTCTACAATAATTTCTCTCGCGCGTCAGTCACAGAACATTTAAGAAGAGCCAACTTGCCGCAACAAACCCAGCGTAATCGAGTTCTAAAATTTATGTATCAGATTGTAAATAGACACTACAAGGTTAAGATTTCTTAGATATAATTACACTTTCTTCCGGATATGCCACGAGGCAGAGGCATTAACTAAGATAGTGCGGTGAGGGGCTAGTTGGTACGACATTATGGGAACAGTCAATTACTGCCCAGAAAGGACGGGATAAGAGAGAACCACACGAGGCAAGCGCAGGGTGGTTCTTCTCTCTTGTCTCGTCATTTTTGCGCAGTTATTCATTGCATCAACTAACTATGACACTGTTCCGTGTAAAAAATAAATATTTTAAATATTCTATTTTCCCCAGGACAGTAACACACTCGAATAACTTAATACGACAGTGACTCAACCTTTCCTTCCTTTGTTTACAGCCAGTCTCTGCTGGCGGCATGAAAGCTTAGATATGCTTTTTTTTTTTGCAGTGCATTTTCTGCCTGTTTTTGCAGCGCATTACGTTAAAAAATAACATTTGTTGTAGGGACCTGGCAGTGTACTTTTGTTTTCACTTTGTTCTGTTGCCTGCGATTATTTTTGGGCTGTGTTATATTCCCACCCTGCTAAAATCTCTTGCAGATTGCAGTATCTGTAAATGAATGAATGAATAAATAAATAAATAAATAAATAAATAAATAAATAAATAAATGTTCTTTATTGAATCAAATTGACCGGAATCGTATCGCCATCAACCGCCACGTTTTCTTGAAACCACCTAGTTTCATATCAGAAAGACATGACCATAACAGAAAAATACGCGAAATCTCCTGACGAACAAAAGTATACCAGTCGTCTTTCTTTCCTTGCGTCATTAATGAATGGAACAAACTGCCTCAGGCCGTGGTGTCTACAAGTGATGAACAATTTAGGGATGCGTCAAGGCGATATCTTTCTGATATTGCATAGCAATATACAGTGAGTTTATAATGCATTGTACATTTTATTTTTATTTTGCTTTTTTCCTGTGTAAAAAATTTCTTTGCTTGTCTCGAAACCTGATTCTCTACTGTTTGTTTTATTCCATAAACCTAGTTCTTGTTGTGTTTTTATGCTTTAGTTGCAACGATCCTTTGCCCACTTAACCACTGTTCGGGTTTTTCCTTTCTGTGATATCCCCCCTACCACAATGCATGTGGGCGATTTGTAGTACCATAATAAGTGAATAAAATTTAGCCAAAGTACAAAATCGGGTGCTGTAAAATGGTGTCGTCGACTGAGATCTATAGGCAAGCTCTTCTGGGCTCAGAGCAACCAACGACTGGCCGACACTCATCTCACCGCAGTTATGTTGAATGCCTCGCATATGAACCGTGAGCACTGGTTCTTATATTTGGCGATGATAATGGCCTTGTCAAGAGAAATTGGCAGTCTTTGCAGTCCGTACAATGTCTGGCCACGTTGCTTTTGCGTGACTGCTTTTTGTGTCTTTCGCATCCTCGCGTTGATTGTCGCTGTTACAGCTGCCTGTCTCAATGAACCGCACACATGACGGAAGCCACCGGAACCAAGGAGCATAAGGGATGTTATTGTTCTTAATTTGGGGCGTTCGTCAATGGGAGATTCATATCATAATTATTTGTATTATTCTTTCAAAGATTTCACTATAAAGCAGAAGAAAAAAACAGTCAAATGCCGCCAGTCGGGTTCCGAACCCACGACCTCAGAATTTTGCGTCCGGTGCCCTACCGGCTACGGCGACGGCTGTCCGGTCTGCTGCTTTCGGGGGTATCTACGCACAGTGTAAGGGAACCTTCGCAGTGTTCACCAGCGCCACCCTCGCCCAAAGCGGCGGACATAGTACGTCCTGTATTACCCCCAGTGCCACGCGGCAACGCAGGGGCGAGGGTGCCGCTCGTGAACACTGTGAAGGTTCGCTTACGCTATATATAAATACCCCCGGAAACACGGTGTAAAGGTTGTCTTTTCGGCGCCTAATTAGCTGAGTGACACTTGTGTCCAACAGCACAGGAGGTCTGGAATGAGCTCGCATGGCAAGAGTGGTGGCTGCCGTGTCAAGCATCGTCCGAAGTTTGTTTCGTGCAGCGTTCGAGTTGTTTATAGGTTTTCACTTTCTTGCGGGGTTTGCGAGACGGACCAGACGATGCTTCATAAAAAGGCTTCAGGAACACTCCTATTCTTACGATAACAACTCCTCAAAATCGTCCATTCATCTTGCCCTGCACCATCTTTCGTGTTGCTGCAGGCCGGTTTTGTTCTAGTATACAGTAATCAATTTTTAAGTGTAAGGACCAATTGGTTAGGGAAATAATGGAAACGTTCTACATCCGTAATTCTGGAGACACTTGCGTTAATCGCCCATCAGTTGTGGTTTCACACAATGAATCAGATTTATTGAAGAGTACCTACATCGGTTGATGGAGTAAATAAGGAACCGGCCAGGGTTGTCTTCCTCTTGCCAGAGTGTATTATTCCTGCTGGACGCGTGCACAGACAGTTCGCGCCTTGTATGCCGGGTTTTGTGTGTTTTTTTGCAAGATTACTGCAGTATATATTCTTCGCGTCCTGTAATAAAGCGCGGAAGGTGATCCACATTTATTGGAGGTCCCGATAGCGGAGCGGGCTGTCGATGTTGCTGGCCAGGCCGGTTGGCGAATGCGTTGGTCTGCGCGAGCGAGGTCGCCCTCCCAGCTTCATCTTCATCGGCGCCACTACAGGACCCCCCCCCCCCCCCCCCCACTAGCGCGATGCGCGATAAAATAACAAATAAAAACGGTATCTACAAGCTTCTTCATGCCTGTAAAGCTCAGGTCAGAGTTCGTGAAGGTCGTCGGTCGGGAGAAAGCTCGGGAGGTCCAGCCTGGCTGCTCCGCAAAGGGCGAGGGGAGCCAGAAGATGAGGATGATGCCGGAAGGAACAGGCGGGAATAGTCATCCAGGAATTGGAAGCGAGCTAGGCGTGCTTCAGTCGTAAAGCCTACTGGTGGGGCCGTTGGTTGGGTTGAAGTTTGCTGGGGATTGCCAATGCAGGAAATGCAGCAGCGTGGGGATTTACGGGAGATATGTGATGTGCGCTGGCTCAGTCGGTACGGATGAAGGTACGGTGTGGGGAAACCGCAGGCGCGGAAGTGAAGGCGATGCTTCGGCCGCTGGCGACGGCGAGACGACGGCGGACGGCACTGAGCTGGACGTCTGCTGCGTGGGGCACGGGCTGCCTAGTTAGGAAGTGGTTGAAGCAGGCGACGGGGTGTACCGGCTGTCTGCGAAAGCGAGCCCACTGTGGCGTTGGGGCCGCTTGCTGGGTGCAGGGGACACAAGTCCGGGACCTAGGGGTCGGAATAGGAGGGAAGCGGTAGTGCCGAGCCCATTGGCGGTGTTGGAAGGGACACGCTGTAATGAGTCGCAAGCATGGCACCTCCTTCGATGGTTGTCTCGTCCGTCGCGGAGGCACAGTCCCTCGGGAAGGCGCCAGGTGGGCAGGGAGCCATGGCAGGTGGTTCTGGTGGCGCGTGATGCGCTACAACGCTCTGGTGTGGCTTTCACGCGCGCACCGCGACAAGGACAGATGGGCTCACTGGAGTTGGGCTTGAGGTAGCAGGCGAACATGCGACTAGAAGAGAGTTTGGGCCGGGCGGAGAGAGAACGCTTCAGGTGATGGTTCAAGGGCAGGCGCCACAGATGGCAAGCAGGGCTGGCCAGGAAGCACCCTGGGACGGAAGCTCGCAGGTGGATGGCCGTACCTATACGGGTCGGTGGAGAAAACTTGCGAGAGACCGGGGTGGTGAGCGGCTCCGGTGGAGTAGGTGGCAGAGGGAAATCCGAAGCAGCTATGAGGAGCGAGTTTGAGTGGCGGCGCTGCTTCTGAGCCCGGAAGAGCAGCGCAGAGAGTCGGCGGGAGCTCCAAGCCAAGATACGCCGTCAGGCCCTTCTTGAAATCGGCGTAAATGCCTGGGCCAGGAGGCGGCGGCCGCAGCTTTGTCAGGATACTGGGTGGTAGTTCGCGGCTGGCGTGCTGATAGCGCAGCAGCTGGCTGTACACGTGGTTGACGTGAAAGTGCGAGTAGACCAGCGTCAGCAATAAAACGGGGTCCCTGGCATAAGACGCAGGGAGGCCGGGCAGCCGAGGAAGGAAGGAACGCTGATACGGCTGGAGGAGCTCACCGGATGCGATGGTAGGCGCGTACATGGCGGCGAGAAGAAGCTGCCGAAAACCGGGTGCGAACAGGTGGCGTGCAGCGGCGAGGCCAAGCGGAGGGACAGAACGGGCAGGAGCGCAGAGCCGGTGGGAGCGGCGTTGCGTGCGTCTAAGATGTCGTCCGGAGTCACCAGATGTGGAAAGTGATCCATATTTATTGGAGGTCCCGGTAGCCGCGGCTGGTGAGCCGGCCGAGCGGGCTGTCGATTTTGCTGGCCAGGCCGGTTGCCGTTTGCATTCCGTTCTGCGCGAGCGAGGTCGCGCTCCCAGCTCAATCTCCATCAGCGCCGCTATAAAAGTTCAGTTTAATTCAGTGCCTGTCCTGTCTATTCTGCTTTCTGTGCGTGCTTCCTGCGCTGTTTTGAATCATGATTTGAATACATACCAATTCACCTCACTTCCTTCACTCATCTAAAAACTTCATTCTTTTGTTAGCAGGGACCTCTTTTGGTCAGTTGTAAGCCTTAAGTTAAGTTCCATGCAGAATACGTTACATAAATGAGCAGCAGCTTGCTGGATGTGACGCGTGGGATTAAATACAGAGAAGCCACTGACACCCATCGTAACAAGACGAAAGTAGGGCAGTTAGTATTGGAGCGAGCCTGGATCCACTGCACACTGCTTGTCTTTAAGCAAACCATTTGTTTTCATTAATAGCGGTCCAAGACTGCAAATAAAAGCTAAACATCTCTAAAAGGCGGCTGACATCTCTCCCACGTGTGTTCTGAAATTTGATGTCGCCAAAAATGGTAGGTGCACTGGCTGATTTCTGCGGTGCGGGCTCTTCAGGCAGAGAATAATAAAAATCAACATCGGCGTACAAGGCACTGGCATGAGCTGGGCACTCTTAGCTTGATACGACAGGCGTATTCAAGCCAAGCATGAAGAAAAGAAAAGAAAGAAAAGAGAGAAAAAACCAACAAAAACACGCACTCAGACCAAACCTACTCATTATTGCGTATTATTTAGCAATCTATGCTCACTTTCTCGTCGCGAGATAGAAGTGGTGCGACGCACATGCCACATCTCTCTTTGATAAACAAGGCTTCTGCCAGTTGCCGAGCTAATCTATCTTTGCTTCTAGCTAGAATTTTAATCTCGCCAAGTCGTGGTTCGCAGTTTTCGTTTTTGTCAATGCAGGAGCGGCAATGGGCGGGTAGGTTTTGGGACGAATTTGGTGCGTTCCCTAACGACCATTTATGTTCCCCTGCACGCTCGTTTACGCAGCGTCCAGTCTGGCCAACGTACACGTTGGCACATGCAAGGGGGATCTCGTAGACCACTCCCGTGGCACACCTTACGTAGGGCTTGGAGTGTTTCTTTCCACACCCAGATTTAGCCTTGTCACCGCTGCTAACCTTGGGGCACATCTTGGCCAATTTGCAGGGGGTGGAGAAGTCCATGGGGGCTCCGTACTTGTTGCCAACTCGTTTTAAATTGTGGGACACCTTGTGAATGTGGCTTTCAATAAACATAGTTGGAGTCAGCGCCCGTCATGCCTGGTCTTTCTGTGTGGTTTGTGTAAAAATTAGCGCTGTTTTTACTTTTGCTACGTGGAGAAGTCAAGCGTAGCAGGAGGCGGCAGAAAGGTAGGGGGGGGGGGGGGGGGGGAGTTCGCGGGAATATGATGTGCGCAGCTCGCAAAGGACAGGGGGTTAATTGGAGAGACATGAGAGAGGCCTTTGCCCTGCAATGGGCGTAGTCAGACTGACGATATTGATGATGACATGCAAGTTAAGGATTTACAACTGCAGGTCACGGTTAAGACGGTTTTTAGATATCAAGCTTGTGCTATCCGATGAACATGCGTGCTGGGGTTATTCACCGCGCTTCCGGAAGAGCGTTCTGCCGTTTCAGAAGTGTTGCTTGTTGGGCGAGTTGGTGATCCTTTATAATAGAGTAGCGCGTAACAAAACAGGACAGAAGGAAGGAACACAGAATGACACGATCGCTGTCAACTGTTTATTTCTTGCCGTTGCTACATATATGTACATGAACCACAGCATGAAACGGGAAAGAGCGATCAGGTCAGCTGATACAAGCTATACAACTCAGCCTTTCGCTGGTTGCCATAGATTTAGAAAAGTGAGCTGTTTTGCTGATAGTGCCAATGATGCTACGCTCACACACTTGTTGCCTGCACGTGAAATATAAACAGTTAACAGTTAGCGCTCGTGTCGTTCTGTGTTTCTCCTTTTGTCCCGTTTTGTTATGCGCTACTCTATTATTACTGCCGTTTCAGTTGGCTCGCTCAAAAATTCTCAAGCGCGGAAACGCCAAAACGTGCATGAATGCCGCATTGTACAGGTCCTACGTGCATGAAAACCGTACAAGCTTTGATGCACTTGGCAAAAGGTTACCCACTGAAGTATACCCTTCGAAGTTGCTACCAAGCGTAGCACATTCATTGATCGCTGAACGCAAAATTCCAGACGAATGTTTTAATATCGTACCTGAATACAGTACAGTGAATATCGATAACGAAGTGTTGTACATCCTGAACGGAAAGAATACGCTCACTGTTCTGTACAGAATTAAGAATTAATTAATTTATTTATTGATTGATCAGTCAGTCAGCAAGGAGAAACACCGCATGTATTCCATATTTTACACAACGTGTCGCACAATCCACGAAACACTGCAAGCAAAGATGTCGTGAAATTTCTTATCTCCGCTAGGAACAAACTGGGACTGTTCTGCAATCCAGTCAATCTAGAGAAAAGCCAGAAAACCTGTGAAAAAAAGCAGCGGAATAAGTTCGTTACCTGCTGCTGTGGTGTTGTATACAAGACGCCTTTGTCCTGACAGTGTTTGTGCATCAGCGAGATGGGCCGCTGTATTACGCTAGCATGCCAAGAGATATAGAAAACCAGTCAGGCAAAAATCCCATGCTAATACATTATTCGGACCGCAAAGTCTGTGAAGGGAATAAGACCATTGTCATCGCCAAATAATAAGGCCGGACGTGTCGGGCTCATCTGCGAGGCATTCTACGCGCGCAGGTACGGTGACACGTCCGTAAGCCAGCCGTCGGCGACTGATTCTACACGAGCTTGCCTATCTTAGTCATTCACGCGTTCCTACAGTGCCCGATTGTGGACTTTTCCGGGTAAATTTGATCCTATGTCTTTTGCTTGCCGTGCTTCCTTTATAGTGCGGCGTTCCCTGTTGAAATCGTTTGGTTGCCAGTCAGCTCACGTGTCTGTGTTGTTCTCTTTCGTCCTGTATGTTAGCGCTGGTCATGCAGCCGTCATACAGGCAACATGCAATCTGTTTCCCCCTTTTCATTGTCTCGTTCTGAATTGTTTGGTTCAGCTCCGCTGCTTTCTTTTCGGATCGAGATTTTTGTTTTCTAAATAGTTCTTATTAATGCGTCGTTTGACTGTAATATACGCCGTCATTAATAAAAAAAGAACTCCGGAGATGGCTGAGAATACTCAGATGATTTTTTTTTTGAGCAAAATACAGCATGTGTGTACCTTCAGGTTTTAGGCATGAAATGCATTCAGCTCTCTTTCTCCAAACTAAACTGAGTAGAGTATGGAAATGGCGGCATCATCATCGTCAGCCTGACAACAACCACTGTAGGCCACTGTAGGCTGAGAATACTCAGGCATTGCGAAACGAAGGTTCTCTTTTTGCGGCTGCGCTGCTGCTAGCCCGCGTTGCGGCTGGTACGGTAAAGGGCTTTTGTGATCGATTGCATTCGGAAAAAAATCCTCGGAATTTTCTAGTAGGCTCTGCTTCAGGCTGTGCCTCACGGATGCGAGGCGCTGGGAGTGTACGGCAATATATCTGCTTGGGACAGGTAGCGACGACTCATCCGGATCGCGAGAGTGAAATAACCAGAAGAGTGAGAACCTGGTGGAGCGCATTTGGCATGTTCTTTCAGGTGAGGAATGGCAGTTTGCCCACATCCCTCGGGAGAAAAGTGCACCACAGCTGCATCTTACTGGTACTCATGTATGGGGCGGAAAGGTGGAGGCAGACTTAAATTGACGACAACGGAGCGAGCTATGGAAAGGAAAATGATACATCTAACGTTAAGAGACGGGAAGAGCGCATAGTGGGTCAGGGAACAATCACTGATTAAATACATCCCATCGAAGTTATGAGGAAGAAACGGGCCTGGGCAGGGCATGCAATGCGAAGGTTCTTAAGCATAGCGGAGTCTAAGCGGAGTCTATTCCAGGAGAAGGCAAGGGTAGCTTGGGGCGGCGGTAGTCAGGTGGGCGGATGAGATTTAGTTTCCTGGCACTGGATGGGGTTAATTGGAGAGAGGGAACTACAGTGGTCGTAGTGAGGCTGACGATGATGATGCCGCCATTTCCATGCTCTACTCACTTTAGTTTGGAGAATGAGAGCCGAATGCATTTCATGCCCAAAACCTGAAGGTGCACACATGCCGTATTGTGCTCCAAAAGCAAATCAGCTGCTGGCTTTTCTGCTCATCTCAGCTGCCACGATTACAGAGCGCTGATGCAGGGTGTCGCCAAGCAGTGTTCTCGGGAAGGATTGCGAGCAACGGAGTTGTCCACCAGTTCAATGTGAGTGCTCCTCGTCGCAGGCTATGGATCTACACGTGCAACGTGGCGCTGCTCCTGGGCGCGCTGGCGTTCTCGGTGGCCGCCGCCTGGGTGCTCTCCGACTACCGGGCTTCCCTGGTTCCCGGCCTGCGGCTGGCCGACCCCACCTTCGTGTACGCCGTGCCGGCCTTGCTTCTGCAAGGGGGCCTGCTGCAGGCAAGCAATGCATGCCCTTCTACTCAGCATTCTAGAACTGTTCTAAGCTGATGCTTCGAGATCGCAGTGCCTGCCGAATCGTCATAGGCGGTCTTTGCTCACTGTCCGACCACCCGGATGTGTCGGAGACCTTGCTTCCCCGACTACTGGCCTTAGTCTCGTACGCTCTATTGCAGCGCATATTCGATTTACGTGCAGTTTACGTCTGCCTGCTCCTGAGGGCTCTAACCCTCACATTTGGTGTAGAAGTACACGGGACACCAGAGGCGAAAAATGCGCATTTCGATCCATTCATCTTATGTAACCGGAAATAAAAATCTAAAGGCGCTGTTTTGATGAGGGGAACACTGGGTGCGGAGCAAGGCTACATGAAAATGGACTTTTTTGTGTGTCTCGTCTGCCATGTAAACCTTTGACGCCAGCTGCACAATTGTGTGCAGTTTGTACTCTCGGTGTGCAGAATTTAGCAGCAATTTGCTTGCCTTACTTTAGCTCCGAAGCTTTCATATTGGCCAATAGGATGCTTGTTTATGCCGTCTGAAGACAGCGGTATTACGTCCGAGTGGTATTACGTCCGAGCTCGTTACTATGCCGTCCCCCGTAATCATGCAGAGAGCAATGATATCCTTCTTTTCTCTGAATTTCCAGCGTCATGGGCATCTTTGAAACAGAAAGAAGGTTCCATGATCCCTCGAGCGTTTATTTAACCGAAAAACAGAAAGCGTGGCCAGTTTCGTACGGTTGAGGAAGGGCGGATACTTCACGAAGACAAAAGACGAGGAAATACAGGACGCATGCCCTTCTGGTATAGCTTGGGGTTCTGTCGTCCTGGATATGCCAATTTTCCAGCGGGTACAGAAAATTTTGTACGTGCCTGTAAAACACTATCTGTTGTTTTGTTGTGCTACAAGATTAGGAAATTGGGCTTCTTCAGCAGAAAGTCCTTGCTTGATAGTTGCGTCATGGCGGGGAAAGTTAAGACTTTCAAAAAAGTCACCCCGACATGTCAGCCCTTACCTCCGTCAGTGTTCGCTAGGTGGGAGCAAGAGACAGAGGAAGGGTAGGGCCGCCACGTGCGCCACAAATCGCAACGGATTCACGCGGGTACCGCCCTGTGGGTGAAATAAGTGAGGTGCTGCAATGGGACGTCGCGGGTGAAGCAAAAGGTTTTGCGGCATCTTGAAAGCAATGGACGTGGCCTTAGCGAAGTCGTAGAATGCGCTGCGCGAGCAGGACGAGGCAAAGAAACGTACGTGGTGCGTTGGCGTTGTGTTCGCTTCTTTCCGTCGGGCCCTCGTCCTACTCTCGTGGTCTTAACTTTCCTTGGTTTGGAACGTACTATACTAGACGTCTCAGCTAAAGGCAAAGAAGCTTGTAAAGCTTTCCTTTTTAACGAAAGCAAAAGGGCGAAGAAAAAATAACAACACGACAACAGAAAAGAAGCGCTCAGTCGCAAGATCAAACTGTAACATGCACACGAAATGGAAGGATAGCAAATTTTTTTCCTTGAACTATGCACCGAGCCAGTTAAGCTGCTTGAGCCGGCGGCTGGGCGGGTGTGGTGGCTCCTGCTTCGGGCTGACATTTCCTGCGCTCCAGCGTGAGCCTGCTAGCAGCACCAACTGCATTCAAGACGGCAGTTTCGGAAGTCCGTCCTCTCCGCGTTATCATTGCGCGAGGCCTTCTTTGACCGCCGTTCTTCGGTCTGGCTGCCTTGCCGGTCGGCTGCTCGGTCGGCGGTGAGCGCAACTGGGGAAGACCCACCTGCCTCGACTTCTCCGGTGTATTAGGCGTTTTTCACACACAGACACAGCTGCTGGGGTGGGCTAGATGGGAGAATTGCAGCTCCGCTAGCGACAGGCAGGTGGCATCATGCGCATCGCATCGCTCTGGCATTGAGCATGCCTACGCAGCTCGACTCCTCAGAGTATGTCTGTCCTGCTAAAAACCGGCTATCGGGCTCAGGTACACTTTAGGGAGCAGTTTGACTCAGCCCGACCCGTTTGGAAGGAGCACCTCCTCTCTCCTCGGGATCAACCTTTCGCTTGACATTCCTCCTCTAGCGTCTGCGCACTACCTGCTTCCTCGACGCCACATGTAGCGACGTTCTCGGCTTACCTTAAATGTTGTGGCCCTTGAGAAACTAGTTCATATAAACATGACCGGGTCGGCCTGCGTTATCCCGACAACTGGCGCGGCCAGACTCGACCCGCTAGCGTCAGACTCATGTAAACGAGGCTACAAGTAGCTTGAGGTGCAGATCTTCCTAATTTCCTCGCTCACAGTAGCGTCCTCTGATTTTCTTCCCGTTCTTCTCTTCTTTCTTCCTTCTTGCATTCTTGTTTCTCTCTCGTTCTTTCTTTCCTGGAAAGCGTATTGTTATTTCCACTTTCGATCTCATTTTCTGCCCCTAGTGCTTTCCGTTTTTCTCCCGTCTCCGCACATCCACTGGTCATCTCATCTTTCTATCTTCCGGCCGCTTCGATCGTTGCACGTTGCTTCATCGACGCGATGGCTCGAGGCGGGCTCCGCATAACGGGTCACGCCGTGAACAAAACCCACTTTAGTCGCACTGGGGGACGACAGCACAAGAACCAAGTGAAAGCCTTGAGCACCGACCGCAAACAAAAGCACGAAGCAGAGTGATGTCCTTTCAAGCAAAGAACCTTGATCCTGTGTCGCGGGGACTGGGAGAAAATCCGTTGTCTGTTGTGATGGCGTCTTCCAGCCACGGAAGGCTCGTAAATGCGGTCCGTTGCGGCCGTGTCCCAGGCGTGTTCCGGGACGATAATCCTGGCATATTTGGTTCCTGCGTTGTTGTCCACCTCAATTGACCGCTGGTGCGTCTATACTGATTTTTGTTTCTTTGTGTATGTCTAGCAATATGTGCCCATTCGCGCACTTATTGGTGTTTACAAATAATAAATGTTGTATTGCGAATGGGCGCTTGTGTCAAATGGCAGTTTTTTTTTTAATTCGTCGCCGTCTTTTTGCGCTGGTTTTGCCGTCACTACGTACCGACTAACTCCAATTCTCATTAAACCCTTTTAAAACATATGGCGTGTTTTAGCCCCAATAAAACTGAGAGCAGTTCAAAGTGCCGATATATATATGCAGTATTTTCTCGTTCTTCAAACATCGATAATTGTTAGACTAATTAGTTAACGTCTAAATATGCCTTTAGGAATAAAGTACTGACTAAGATGTTGCAGATTGTCTTAAAGAGCAGCTGGCTGCAATGGTCGCAACAAAGTACCATTTAGACTAGATTCACACGAATCAAGTGATAGAGAAATGTGCAGAATGCAACCAACCCCATTGTAGCCTTCACATGACGCAGCAGGAAGTTAGCCGGGCAAGTGAGTAAGAAGTTTGCAGGGATAAGATCGCTGCAGCTGGCAGAGGGCAGTGTTTATTCGAGAGAGATGGTAGAAGCCTTGGTCCAGAATTGGGCATAGTGAGGCTCATGATGATGGTGAGCATTGAAGAAACTTTATCTACTGGACTTAAAAACAAGCTACCGTACGTTACAGCTGCCAGTGCAAATCTTCCGCCTAGTGCGCACGCAAAGCCCAGTCGAGGACGGCACTCCTGAGAAAAATTGTCAGGGTTTTAACTACTAGGTTAAAGCGCGTGCCCAACAATCCTGCACAAAAGCATTTTTGAGAGGGAAACAGTTCATGAATACAGTTTTTCATATACTGTAAGATTTCACTATAACACTCAATATATCCGCATATCTCCCGTCGGCAGTGTTGAATTGGTTTTCTATTAAGGTTTTTGCTATCGTCAAAATCGTTCCCCATTGGTTTTCTATGCAGCTTAATTGTTCGATGCGATCGATGGAAACTACTTCAAAAGAAATGTTTTGCCGCCTATGAGAAGAATGGGCCATTACTTTCAATATTTCCATAATAGTGTCTGACAAGCTTCGAGTGCTGCAATGTCGGACATTATCATAGTGCGATAGCACGGGCAATACCAGTGGACGAAGAGGACGGTGTGCAATTTTCACGGCGCGAGAGTTAGTTGCAGTTTAACGCGATGCGTGTTCGGCTTCGGCCATTGTGCTTTGGGGGAGGTAAAGAAAAACTTTGTTTTAAATTCCTACAGTGTTGGCTACCTTGCAGCTACTCAACCTGATTACGAACCATATGACATGTGTTTCCTCATTGGACTATATAACCGGTGGAAAACGCGCATGCTGGACCGCAATGCTGAATTTCTTGTTTCAGCCAGGAGCCACTTTCGAATGATGCTCCAACTCGGGGACATTTATGATGAAAGAGACTTTCTACCTGACTCTGGTTTTCGCTGTCTATGCCGCCTTTTTAGCTCTGTTGTTTTCTGTCAAGCTAGTGCAATGCCGGCCTTAGCTGCGTGGTTTGCCAATAATCGCTATATATCCCCTATCTGTCCAAACATCCGGCGATAGCCTAGTGCTGTCGGGCAGCGGCCTGCGAAGCTCATCTGTTCGCTCCGCCGGCCCCGCCGCGGTGGCTCAGTGGTTAGGGCGCTCGACTACTGATCCGGAGTTCCCGGGTTCGAACCTGACCGCGGCGGCTGCGTTTTTATAGAGGAAAAACGCTAAGGCGCCCGTGTGCTGTGCGATGTCAGTGCACGTTAAAGATCCCCAGGTGGTCGAAATTATTCCGGAGCCCTCCACTACGGCACCTATTCTTCCTTTCTTTCAGTCCCTCCTTTATCCCTTCCCTTACGGCGCGGTTCAGGTGTCCAAAGATATATGAGACAGATACTGCGCCATTTCCTTTCCCAAAAAAACCAATTACAATTACATTCGCTCCGCCGGGGGTTCGACTCGCGGTCGTAGATACCGATTTGATTTCTTCTTCGTGGCGTCGCTGTTGCTAGGGAACCGCATGGCGTCGCTGCTGTTAGGGAGCGGCACAAGATTCAAAGATGAAAAGATTCTTGGTCAGTGTTGGTGAGCATATGAGTGATTTTGCACTAATAGCGGACTCCGATGCACTTCTGCTGTCACGTGGCAGCTTTCGTGTTTTCCGAGTTAAGGCAGGTAAAAATGGCTGCTCGTAAAGGCACCTTGGTGCAAGCATTCTCTGAGCTAGGCGACTGCGTTTCCTGAAGCTTGGCTGCCTTTAGCGGAGACATACGCGGAAAACATTTGTTTTGAATTAAAACATTGGGCGCTGCCCGCAAAAAGCGTCAACCGCTTGGTTGGCCATTTGAATGAACGCACTGGCGCGTGTCGTCCTCTGGTCTCGTCGCAGGCACTGGGCTGCCTGGGCGCCTTGCGCATGAACCAGCGGCTGCTGCACGCGTACTGGGCTCTGCTGCTCGCTCTCCTTCTGGGCGACGCCTTGGCGGGGCTCGCCTGGCTCTTCCGCTACCGCACGCTCGTCGCGGGACTAAGGGCTGGCCTCATGGACGAATTCCAGGTGAGCCCACTTTGACCCCCCCCCTGCAGGGATATTTTGCCGACTTGACTGCACCGAAACGTTTATGCTCAAGTTGCATATATGTCATCATGTTTTTTATTGATTCATAACCTGAGTACGGAAAGGTCGGGTGCAAAAAGGACCGGCGTAACGAGTGTTAGCACTGCAGTACTGTTTTCGCCCTTGCATCAGGTCATAGGAACGCAGCGTGTGAGTTTTTGAGAGACGAGACAAAATGGTGTTTTTATCGCGAGCGCCATGTGATGGAGTCTGTCCGTCACTGTCGTCCACAGCCGCTCTGTTTCCGACGCAGAAAGCGTGCGCCGCCTCAGGGACACGCTGCGCCATCTGGCGCGCTCACGGTGATTCTTGTGTTGAGAGGCGCGTACCGTGCGCCGCCTGTGAGCGCGCGCTGGAGGCTCCTGCGGACTGCCGCTGTGAGGTGTTGCAAAAGAGTACCTTTGGGCTGTCTTGTCCGCCTACGCAACATCGTTACTGCAAACTATAATTTAAAACCCTGCGCAGTCGGCCCAGATGAAATCCACGGTATCATGGGATAACATTTAAAAAAAAAAAGGATTTTTTAATCTCGTTTAAGCATCACCTTCCACACTTATGCAGGTCCTGGAAGTGCGGATTTGTACGGACGGAAACCGGAAGTACAAAATTGCGGACGAAAAGCGGCGAGAATGTAATCGTTAAATGCATTCCTATGTGAGGGCGCTGCTCGATCATTACTGCTCTGGGAACATTTCCGAGCTCTTGATACTCGAATGCAGGAACCGGCCATCAAGCTCGATCTTGTGAAGCCCGACTTTGTTAAAGCTTTTTTATTATATTTCGGTTAACGGCTAACGTTCCAGGCGTTCACTCTTAAATGTTCTCTTGAGGTGACTGGAAAGAATTCGGGAATTCGATTGGCTGAAATGCGCTGTTTGGTAAACCACCTTTATCAGCTTGTTAGGAGTGCTGCGTTAGGTGCTTTGCGCTTGCTTTCCTTCCTTCTGCGGGGGAAATTTTATTTAGTTCTTTTTCAGCGTGCCCTGTACCGAGCACAGCTATTGCGTTCTTTGTTCCGCACGTCTTGAAAAACTTCATTTTCTCTCACTTATTTCTCTCCAGAAAAACTTTTAGGCCGTAATACTGATAATTCCATTATGGGAGCAACTTCCCAAACAAGTGGACGGGGAATCCGTATTCAAGGGCTTTGACGCCAACACGGAAAAGGTAGTATACATGGGTGCTGTCATGACTCGGCTGACGACGCGCCGTTTGACCAGCCAACGACCCCAGAAGGTTGCAGCGCTGAGAAAGAGCCTGCCGGATTTTCTCGCGCTTCGCCGGGTGGGCATGACCTTCCCTTTGACTGCTTCCCGGAGAAGGACGCCTGGGTACAGCGACCGACGACGCGCAGAACCGTGGGCGGCCGTTCGATGGATTGAAGGGACGGCGCCATCAAGTAATTACCGGTTTCCGTCAGGAGCCGGACCCACCGTAGAGACCTCGCAGCAGTTGAGGCTCGCGGCGCCGCAAGGACTACATGTGTTTTCGCGGACACAGAACCGCTTGCACCACTGTTGCTGCACTACAGGAAATAGCAGCAGTCGATTTCTCCTCGCCCGCTCCCACGGGTTGATTCTGCCTGCTGCAGTGCTGTGCAACTTTGATAGGTTCCCATTTTAGAAAAATGTGCCTCGTGTTGGATTGGCCACCACCTGATGGAGGGGCGGAACCTTAGGGGGTTTTAGGAGCGTTCTGAGTGCGGAACGACGCTCTTGGCCCTGGGGATAAGGTTCATCTAGACGCTCGACGCTATGAACTTTTAATTTTAACTCTTTGCTCTTTCTTTAGTATGTAAATAAGTCTCATAAAACTGCCTTTAAACCCGCTTGTTTTCATTTTCCAAATCTTCAAGCTTCAGTGTTTCCTCAGCCCGAAGTGTCAAGCAGGCTACCAAATGGAGCCCGGGTTCGAGATAGCTAGCCTGTGCGCCACGACAGTGCATTGTCAAGGGATTGGCGTTTCTTTTGGAGATTTACTTTCAGAGAAAGTAAAACACTATCTTCATTACTTTGAACCTACATTATAGGACTCAATGTCTAGCGTCCGCGCTCCACGTAGCGCTGCGCTGAAACTTAAACTGTGACAATCAGTTGCAGTCAAATTAGGAAGCTTTAAACAAACGTTAAGGCAGCGCCTCTTTAATAAAACTATCCCTCGGCTTTCTAACGCCAGCCACCTGCTAAATTTGACGACCGTGCCTTTATGACTCTTTCAGTTATCATTCACCAGACATCCTTAGCTGAAAAATACACTCGACAAAGTCATTCCGCTTAAACCAGAGTAGCCTCATCGCACGCATCAACGCCCGCACACCCGCCACGAGCACTAACGCTTTGGATTGACTGTACCGATAACATCACACTCTCTAACCTCAATGTAATTTGCTACAAACTTTTCATAATCCACTAAGGCCACTAGTCACTTTTCGTCAGACACGTGCTACTGTCGTCAGAAAAATTAAGACCCCCTCCGGGTTCCGACCCTGCCACTCTGCCTGGGGGCATTACCTGAGAAAGACACTTCTGGTGTCGAGACGGGCGCGCTGGTCCCGTCTGGACACCAAAACGCTTTGTCAGGGGGCGCAGACGGCACAGGTCAGAACTTTGAAGGGGGTCTCTTACGTTTTTGCCGACCACGGTGCATAAGTGGCATCGTCTTGTCTAACTCAGTAAACAACGATCCCGTACGCGATTCCGCATTGTAGATGCTTCATCAGTCATGGACCATGATTCACTTGGTCTCATACCTGACCAGAAGAACTTTCCTCCCACCCTTTCACGTTCATTTTATTTATTAACACCCTCATGGTCTTTTGGCATTGCACAGTGGAATGATTGAACGGATAACACATTAAACAAAAGCAACAACTGCAAAAAAATAATAAATTATACTTGTTTGGCTCCTCACTATCAATGTTAGCTTGTAAATTTTTTAAACGTTGATGGCCTTCAATTGCAGCGATAAGTCCGAGAAACCGGTTCCAAGCCATTTATGTGCGTGTAATAAAACCGTGTAACAGCAGTTAGAATGACAAGAAATAGTTCCAACTTTGTCGGAGTAATCAAGAATTCCAACTTTGCCGGAATGGTCAAGGCGGACAGAACGATAGGGCGTATTAGAGATTAGTTCATTGGTAAGGTGGGTGCTGTGGAAGTGTGTTTTCTGAAAAACGCAGGTGCGTAAATAATAGCGACGCGAGGCAACTGACGGTAGACCTAGGGCTTGTGTCATGGTAGAAGTACTGGCAGTCCGATTTGGGTTATGAAGAATGAACCGAGTAGAATTATTCTGAACAAATTCGAGTGAGTTATGTTATCAGAGCTCGGGTCCTATACACAGGAAGCGTATTAAAATTTAGTCCAGACCAATGTTTCGTAAAGAAGCAGTTTTAGTGATAAGGGGGCAGAAGAAAAGTTACATGGCAGGTATCCTAGTATTAAACGGGACCATGTTAGGACGGCGCGAAATGTACTCCAAGGCACCAGTAAGATGTTGGTGACTCTTGAATAGTCTTACTAAAATTGTAGACAGCTGGACGTAACTGTACGGGTTGCGCGCAAGACTGTTTTTTTCTATTAAGTGACATAAGCATCTGACCCCACTAATTAAAAATAGCGTAAAGTCAGTTTGTAACGTGGTAACGCACGGGAGTAGGCCGTTAATATAGATTAAGAAAAGGAGGCCCAAAGCCGGCCTTGTGGCACTCCTGAGTTGACCGAGCTATAAGATGTATGATTGTTGTGAGATACAAACTGAGAACCGGACAAAGGCACTCCTGAGTTGACCGAACTATAAGATGTATGGTTGTTGTGAGATACAAACTGAGAACCGGACAAAGGAAGTTTGGCATAGGCACGCAATAATTTGGGATTAAGGTTAAATAGCGCTCTTTTTAAGAGCAGCAGTTTATGGCAATCTTTGTGGAATGTTTTGGCAAAGTCTAAGAAAATGCAATCGGTGAGGGAGCGGCACTCAAGGATTAGGTAGAGGTTATTCATAAAGATAATTAGCTGTATTTCATAGGAGGATGTTTTCGGTATTCCTGTTGTGTGTGTGGGAAAAGAATTTCAGTCAACAAAGTCGAGATTTTTCATGGGATAGTACTTAGCGAAATTGGGCTGTAGTTGTATGGGGAAGCGGTACTACCTGACTTACGGAGTGGAACCCCATCTCGCCATTCGTCTGGTCTCTCACCTGTGCCAGTGGCATGTTGAAAATTGAAAACAAACACAGTGACGAGTAAACCGTTGTGCCCTTTAGAAACCTGGCATTAACAAGGTCGACACCGGGACATATAACACCTTCAAACACTCAATTATTTTCTCAATACCACAACTATCAATAACAATTGCATTTATAGGCGAGTGATTGTAGGAGGGTGGATTAGGTAATAATGACCGGTTGGAAAAGCCAAACTTGCAAAATACATTATTAAAAATGGTTGGACGTTCACACTCAGCAATAGAAACTCCGCTACAGTCAGGCAGCGTTACTGATGTCTTTCACGAAGGGTTAACAACGCGCCAGAATGTTTAGGTTATCACGGAGCATGCGTGTGACTGTGCTCTGCGTGATGTAATTTCTTCCTTCTTTTATAGCCAGAATGTATGTTTTGTAAGCTCATTTATACGCTACCCTGCGCTCGTCTGAACGAGCCAGTTTTGCCGCGCGATAAAGTAGCTTATTTCGGTGCAAGTGGGCATGTAAAGTGATTTCGTTTTCGGTGCGTCTTTCTAAATTAATCCTTTTTGAACATGTCCATGCAGTTGCACATCTTGGTTTTTGCTGTGTGTGTTGGAGCTACACACCTTACGCAGCTTGTTTCAAGACCTGAAAGGTCTGTTACATCGAACCTGTTAGACTTAACTCCTGCGACTCCTCCTGACTTCTTACATTCTATGACTTATATGCCCGGTTTGAGTGATCATTGCCTTATTCACTTCGAAATAACAGTGCATACTAGAAGGAAAGTTAGCAGCGCCGAAAGAATTAGAGACTGTTCGAGAGGCGACTGCACATCAAGTGACAGGAAATTGTACCCTTCATAGAAAACTGCATGCATACCTTCTTCGAGGGAACAGCTGTTCAAAATTTGGCCTTACTTAAGAATAAAGTCTTGTTACTAGTCGTTAAGTTAGTCCCAATACGCGGAAATTGAAAAAAATTCCGATGACCATCGTTCACCGTCGCCATGAAATGACTTCAGAAGACGAAGCAACGCCTCTTTCCTCTTGCAAAACGTGTAAGCACGTGGAACATTGGTGGGCATACAGTGATCTTCTGGGAACGTATCGATCAGCTATCGAAGGAGCCAAGCACGTCTTTCTGCACAACACTGCGTTCACTCCTTTCCACTAATCCATCTATGTTCTAGAACATTATCAGACCAAAAGAACGATCCAGACTTCTGATAGTGCGGGGAATACTATGACAAGTGATGAATATTGTGCTGCCTTAAACGTCACATTTGCAAAATTATTTTCTTGTTTTGTTGATGTGGCCCCATGCGTGCTTAAGAGCGATCTCTTTCCGATGTACCCCATTGCCACCGATTCTGCAGGCATTGTGACGTTAATCCAGGGCCTGAAGTTATCGTCCAGTTGCGGTGTTGACAATAATAATCCCAAGTTTTTGAAGAACCCAGCTGTTTATTAGAGGGAAACTTTGTGATGAGCTCAACCTAAGATCGGGCAGGCTATAAAGAAGACCAAAGGTGTCAGCCTTAACGCCTTCTTCAAGGTCAAGACGCACAAAGAGGATTGGCCCTTCAGAACAATTGTTTCGGAGCGAGGAAGTTGGCAGCATGTTTTGGGGTGCTTCCTACAAGATTCTCTTTCCTTGCTAACAGTGGACGATCCTTTCATGATAAGAAAGCCAGAGCAAGTCTCTTAACTACCTCGAAGAACAGTGCCTGCAAGGGGCAAACATTTTCTCTGTGGACCTAAAAGACTTATACTACTCCCTGCCACACTATCAGCTGTTCGAGGCAGTTAAAGAAAGCATTGAAGCCTTGGGAACAGTAAAGTTTCAAAATGCCTGCGGCATTAGTTGTACAAGCTTCCTTGAAGTGCTGGCATTGTACCTGCGCTCCACCTTCATAACCTTTAATGGAGGGCTGTACATCCAACACAATGGAGTGTGCATAGGATCATGTGTTGCGCCTCTTCTTAGCGACCTGCTGCTTGGACGTTATGACAGAACCCTGAAAGAAGCCCTGCAAACCAGCAGCTCGCTTAGCGTCTTCCGTTATGTGGACGACTTTTTGATCGTCTACAAGGCATCTGATTCAGGACCCCAGAGGGATGTGGAAGACCTTTTCCAGATCTTCGCAGAGACTTTTAAAGACTTCACTATGACAAACGAATTACCTGAAAATAACCAACTCCAGTTTCTTGATCTGCGCCTATTCATACGCCCAGAACACATCTGCTGGTGTTACTCTCCGCGATCAAAAAAAGGCATCATGCCATACCTTTCAGCGCACTCCAAACTAGTTAAAAAGGGCATGAAGAGCGCCCTCAACCGGTCATGTCGTCATCGCATCAATGAAAGCTTGAAGGGCCAGCTGCAACGACTGCGCACTGCTGGTTTCCCGGATGCGGTTCTCCGTAGTGTTGGCAGCAAGTTCCTCAAAGACTTCCGGCAAGCGGCCACAACGACGCAGAAGCACGAGGGGAAGGGAGAAAACTGTTGTGATCCCGTACGTGCACGGCGTGAGTCATCCGCTGAAAGAAGCCTTAGGGCGGTCCGACGTCGGGTTGGTCTTCTCTGCGCCAAACAAGCTGGAAAAACTTTGCAAGCTGCTCAATCCAGCAGATATGGTGTCAAAACAGCGTGGAAAGAAGCACGAAAAAACGTTCATTGATTGTACAAAGCAAGTCGTCTACGATATTCCTTTATCGTGTGGATCAGCATACATAGGACAAACTGGGCGCTGTTTGAATGACAGGCTCAGAGAGCACAATGCACTGCCACTTTGGACAGGACCAAGGTTCTTGAACGCTACAAGAACCAGCTTGACCGCGAACTTCTTGAGGCGTATGCCATACATCAACGAGGGGAGAAGTGCGTCAGCACTCCTCCAGTTAACCTGAAAAGCAATGAAATCAGATTTCTCGATGGCTGATTAGAAGAATCTTATGACCTAGTTTCATGCTTTTATCATATGACTCCGACAGCTCGTGCGAGCGTACCACTTCCCTTTCATAGTCATTTGTGAATCACGCGTCGAGGAAAATTTTGGACTGCATGGATACGACTTTCACCATTCAACACGACCACATGACGTCAGGCTTTCGCAAAGATATCCCGGTCTCTTTGGTTGATGTCCAGCCTCACAGTGACAACGAATACGTGTGCGCCATAACGCTAATTTGCATACAAGTGTACACTTTCATTGGAGTATATCTTGAGCCAGGCAAACTTTTCGACCCTCCGAGGCTCGAAAACTTGATGGGAAGGACCGCATAATATGTGCGGAGACAATGAAATTTGGGGTAGCCCACATACATGTGCCCGAGGAGCCAAGCTTGCTGAACTTCCTTAACACATTCAGTTGAGCAACTAAATGATGGGACTACTACTTACCTCCGAGGCCCGTCGACTGCCAGCAGCATCGACGTGACCTTTGTAACAAGTTCATTTGCCCGCAACTTTGCCTAGTGCACCGATTGGAAACACGTGGAAGTGACCATTGCCCAGTCCTTATATCATCTGTCCACGCGCAGAATGGCGCCAAGGAAAATCTTTACAAAAGCTACAGAGTGGGATGCCTACAAGGACGCTGCAAGCAAAGAAATTAATGCCGCAACCCGGAATGAGGAATCTGTATGGACAACGGCTCGTTGCGTGAGAGAAAGTACAATAATTACAGCGAAAAATGATAGGCAATCTTCAAATTATGAGGTATTTCAAAAGCTGTGCGCTATTCGTATGTGAGCTGAAAGGAAAACTTTGCCCACGAAAAACATTGAAGACCCTCGTGCCTGCCGAAGGGCACAACGTTACATTCAGCGTTATGTGGATAAACTCAGTTGGCAAAGATGGCGTGAATTTTGTTCAACAATGGATGTGCGCCAACCAGTAAAGAAAATTTGGCGGATCGCTAGAGGTATGCGTACGCCAATCCAACAGCTTCACCCCTCCTGTGCCTTCTCCCTGCATGAACGGAAATTCCTAAAGTTTGCGCTTAGTTTGTGTTTCCGCTGTTCATGCATAAAATGTCTTAGGTTTATGTATGCCTTTCTTCTTTGCATGTGACCAATGGCGCCACTTTTGCTGGATGTTGTGGGCCTCGGGAGCTTGTCAAGCTACGGCTTTTTTCCCGGGGCCCACTGCTCTCTAACAAGAAATAAACTGAAACTGAAGTCTCGGAAGACTACTGCAGACTACTGTCTGTGGGGTCAGGGCCCTCGACACTTTCCGCAGATGGTCGACCAGGCATCCCACAGGCGGCAGTGGCAGCGTTGGACCTGCTTTTCACAATTTAAGGGCTATCCGCAGCTATCGTGGAATCAAACAGACGCAAGTCTCTTGGTCACATTGAAGTGACCTATGATGGAATCGCAAATCTACCCCAACACTCCTCTCTTTGACTCCTGGAATAATGCAATTTTTCCTGGATGACTGATGATTCCCCACAGAATGGAATCTGGCGGAAAATGTGCCTGTTTTGAAACCTTGTAAGCACTCAAGACTGAAAACGGCGCGAAATCATGAACCAACTGGCCCAACAATCCTCCCTTTTGCTTGTAAGCACCCAACAAGCTACGCATCCTTCCGGCCCATCGCTCGACTGAGCTGCGTAGGTAATCTTATGGAGCATATGCTCTACAAACGCATCACCTGGTTCCCCGAAAGCCGAAATGAGTATCCCCAAGAACTCAACGGGTTCCGTCAAAACAGGTCTGTGACTGACAATGTCATCACCTCGTCTCATCGCATGAAGAGTACCTTCATGCTGGGTACATACCGATAGCTGTTTACCTTGACATCAAGGCCGCTTTGGCTCTGTTTTCCACCAGGCAATTCTCGCGTCTTTGGCGAGTCTTGGCCTCGGAGGAAAGGGGAACAAACGGATTGGACACTAAGTGGACGACAAATTTTTATGAGCACTCCAATTGGCCAAATACTCTTTCACGCAGTGAAGGGGGGCGCACCACAGTGAGCGTTGATCAGCCCTCTCCTGTTAAATATTGTCCTTATACACATAACAAGAAACCTTCCGTGAGGAGTGCGCATAACGATTTTTGCAGATGGCATCTGCATCTGGAACGCGTCACGTTCGCTCTATATTACTCAGCAACGTCATCACAGAGCGTTACTGCACATCTGGATGTAACTGGCCCTCCGAGTTCTTTGTCTCTCGTGAGAAATGAGTATTTCTATGGCTTTCACAAGAAAAATGATGACTTGATATCCGCTCCTCCTCGGTGGACGGTCACTACCTTATGTACGATCGCAGTGGTTCCTAGGTGTGGCGACCGACAGTAATCTCTCGTGGTCACCTCAGGTCAAAAAACTCTGCTAAAGGATCAGTGCAGCATCAAAAGTTTTCATGTTCATGGCGGGGACACGGTGGGGCAGCAAGTGCCGCTCAGTGGTTCTGCTTGAAAAGGCCTAGGTTGAAGGAACCTTGCGTTATTGTCTACCGGTGCTTCAAAGATTATCTGCAACAAGCAAGAAGATTCTCGAGGCCGCGCGGAACAACTGCCTGCGGCTGTGCCTTGGCCTCCCAAAGGGTTTCTTTGCGTCAGGAACAGTAGAGGAAGCAGGCTGTCTGCCGCTAGATGTGATTGCCGCCCAGGAGATTATGCGTACCCACCTCCGCCATGTCATCCAAGGGAAGCATTTCCTACACAGTGTCCATCTAACTCACTGCAACTCTGGCTTTGGCCAAGCTGTGCAGCTCCTGCCATAGAAACTACTACGCCTCTCCTTTCTTCCCTAGAAACACCCGACTTTAAAGATGTAGTTGATTCCAGATGTGAATGCAAAGAGCCGCATGCCACAGGCAGCGTTTCTCCAAGCTATTCTAGCCTACCTAGCCGAGGAATATACGCAGCACACCCGCATCCTCACCGACCGTTAAACTACTCAAGAAACCTCTTGCTGTGGCCTTTATGCGTCCTCAACAGGCCATATCCTTTCCTACCAGCTGCAACGGAAGGCTTCCTCTACGACTGCTGAGGTTCACGGCATCATAGAAGCTGTTTCCTCTATTCAGCGCCGATCCCCGGCCGATGAGTTATCTTTACCGCCTCCAAAGCATTCCTGCAGATCCTGTCCAACCTGCTGAACAACTCCAAACATCAGCCCATTTCTCTTGACATCGGGTATCTACATCATTTGGCTATTGTCGCAGGCCACTGCATAGCATTTCAGTGGATACCAGCACCTTGTGGCATTCTGGCCAACGAAAAAGGAGATGAAGCCGCCCGTAAAGGTCACCAACATCAGTGTTACATACAGACCTTCTTTACGAAATCTGATGCGTCCCAAACGGCAACAAGATTTGCTTCCGAAGACACCTATCGGGTCTGGAGCTTGCCGACATATCACTACCAATTTCTGTATTCAGTCGACCCATACCCCAGATCAAGACTCCCACCCAGAGTTCCTCGCCATGTGGAAACACTTTATCACCTACTTGGCTGCACACTGCTTTTACAAACGGCTTGCGATACCGTTTCGGGCAAATGAACAGTGCGCTTTGTGAAAATTGCGGCTCGATCGAAACCCTGGAACATATCCTGCTTGTGTGCTCCGAGTATGCTGACGAGCGTGCTTTCTATGAACATCGCATGGAGAAGCTCTCCCCAGTGCCTGAAAAAATGGACAGTATTTTAGGTCCCTTATCCTGCGCTAGGCAACAGAGACATGCAATGAACTTTTCATTTGCATATTTAAACGACATTGTACATCTTGACAAGCTTTAATTTCACCAAGCTTGTTATCCTCATACATTCTCCACGTAGTAAACTTTGGTAGCACATTTATCGCACTATGCACTTCATCATTGAATCTGTAACATCCTTACTCGCTGGCGCACATTAGTACGCGTTTAGTGGCTTCATTTTACCTCCTCCCCGTTTTATTTCTTTTATTTTTATCGTTTCCGCACCGCTCTCTTTCCTTCTTTACCTCCTAAATTCTCTTCCCTACGCAGAGTAGTATGCCAGCGATTTTTAAACGCCGGTTAAATTCACTGCTTTTTCCATTAAAGGATTCTCTCTCGTGTGTCCCTCTTTTCGAGGCGTGTTTTTTTTAGTTTTGGTTTCAAAGCTCAGACGCGTGGCAACTACCATCCAGCTGCGCAGTCCTATACTCTCACCATACCTGGATGAACACCACACTCCGCGTAGTTTTCACGGCGGCTCTCCAGCGACGCATTATTGCGCTCTCCTCATACCTTCCGGCGTCCACGGTAACCACCTTCTCGTTGCGCATTTATACTACTAGTACTACTGCTACCACGGCTACGGCGCCCCGAAACACAGCGAGCGGACCGACCTTTCACAGCTGGCGCTCGAAAATTAGGGGGCCCTCAATAATCATTATGCGATGGCAAAGAGCCCACATTTGGTCTTCTGTTTGCTTCCAGAGCAAAAGTGTAACGCTTAGCGCATTCTTCCCTCTCCCTCCACGTGATATGGTTCTTCTGCTGATAACATCCTCGGTCATGCGGAACTTGTATTTTCTTGTTCATGATGAGGCCTATGAAAAAAACCTGGTATCGGGGGCTGTAATAGAAGCGCGACGGCGGAGCGCGTCGTGTGCTTGTCCTTCCGAGTTGGAATAAGACATTCTTGATAAGATTGAGTGTCGTCGCTTGCTCGTCGTTCGTCTGGAAACATAACATGGTAGACTCCCGTTGGGTTGTTCACATGGCAACCATGTTGCACATTGCTCCGCCCGCTTCAGAACAACCTCCGTCTACGATGGCCACCCTCTGGGTTCTTCACGTGGCAACCGACCCTCTCCCCTAAAAGTAGACTATGCCACCTCCCCGCCGTACGCAACCCTACGCCGGACACTTTTTATTCGCGGCGAGGCTCTTAATGTGAACGCATTAAACACAGGAACATCCCAAAATAGTAGTCCGAAGAGTGGAACTTTAGAGCCAGGCCTGTGCATAGATTTTTTAATTCTGCATACGTAATACCAATTCCAATTCAACGAAGAGGAAAACTGCTATGACTAAAATTTTTGTCCGTCTTACTGAAAGCGAAACTTGCACCTGAACCTGAGCCTGGCCCTTTTATAAGCAGACTCGCCACTTTCATGCAGTCTACCTAGCCCCTTACTCTGCAAAGTCTACATGCCATACAATTGTGGACAAAAGCAATTTTGAACTGGAAAGAGTTTATAAAGGCAGTTTCTTCATACATTACAATATTTCACTGTAACAATCAATATACCCGTAGGCCACCCGTCGGTAGGTTTGCATATTTTTGCTATCAATGATTTGGCTATCGTCAAAAGCGTTCGCCATTGGTTTTCTATGGCAGTTCTAACTGCTCGATGCGACAAACGAAACGCTATAAAATAATATTTTGCTGCATATAGGAAGAATGGACCGTTTACTTCATTATTTTTATACGAGTCCCTTGCACTTTTGCATTATTCAGAAATTTTTTTCCAATATTGTTGGGCCTGAAGACTTCCAATCGCAGAGCTGGGGCGCTTTTTGAGCAAAGTTTGGCGCTCTTTTAGCAGCGACTGCAATCCAATCGCAGGCCTGGACCACGGGTCGCGTCTGCCAATCGTCGAACCGAGATAGCTACGCCAAGCAGTCGGGACTGTTCCGCCATAATCGGTTGGCTGAGCCGCAACTTAGCGACGACCTCCATCTGCGGCGGCTTGTCGTCTCCGCCTCCATGAACACAAATGCGCGTCGTTGCGCTGTAGGGATTCTTAGTTGGTTGTACAACTTCCTGGTAGAAGAGATTGGACGGACTGACGGCATGTAAACTTACTGAAATTACATGAGGGCGCTGTTTTGAAAACATCTGCCTCGTAAACTCACAGTCATGCCGTTACAGGTTTACTCGGGAAGACTGAAAACGATGAACCGCGACTTGATTTGAACAAAGTGCTGAAGAACTGTTACTCCCTTGACAGGGGCCCCGGAGCTCTTTTTTTTTGAGTGAGGAGGCAAGACTTCGAGCTTATTTTGCTATTTATTTAATGCTCATTTACACAATAAATTTCATATTCTTATTATTTTTTTATTTTTCACAGCTCAAAAGAAGGTTGATGCAGACTGTCACGTTGTGGTGACGACGCTCCAGCAGTGAGGAAGACAACGAAAAAACCTCCAAAAGAAACTGTCTAAGGGGCTGACTCGCACCCACTAAGAACTGAATGACTCGGCGGCGGCGATAGCCACAAGCATGCTCGGCGGTCATCGAACTGAATATCTGAAGTTCTGCGCCCACTAAGAACTGAATGACTCGGCGGCGGCGATAGCCACAAGCATGCTCGGCGGTCATCGAACTGAATATCTGAAGTTCTGCGCCCACTAAGAACTGAATGACTCGGCGGCGGCGATAGCCACAAGCATGCTCGGCGGTCATCGAACTGAATATCTGAAGTTCTGCGCCCACTAAGAACTGAATGACTCGGCGGCGGCGATAGCCACAAGCATGCTCGGCGGTCATCGAACTGAATATCTGAAGTTCTGCGCCCACTAAGAACTGAATGACTCGGCGGCGGCGATAGCCACAAGCATGCTCGGCGGTCATCGAACTGAATATCTGAAGTTCTGCGCCCACTAAGAACTGAATGACTCGGCGGCGGCGATAGCCACAAGCATGCTCGGCGGTCATCGAACTGAATATCTGAAGTTCTGCGCCCACTAAGAACTGAATGACTCGGCGGCGGCGATAGCCACAAGCATGCTCGGCGGTCATCGAGCTGAATATCTGAAGTTCTGCGCCCACTAAGAACTGAATGACTCGGCGGCGGCGATAGCCACAAGCATGCTCGGCGGTCATCGAACTGAATATCTGAAGTTCTGCGCCCACTAAGAACTGAATGACTCGGCGGCGGCGATAGCCACAAGCATGCTCGGCGGTCATCGAACTGAATATCTGAAGTTCTGCGCCCACTAAGAACTGAATGACTCGGCGGCGGCGATAGCCACAAGCATGCTCGGCGGTCATCGAACTGAATATCTGAAGTTCTGCGCCCACTAAGAACTGAATGACTCGGCGGCGGCGATAGCCACAAGCATGCTCGGCGGTCATCGAACTGAATATCTGAAGTTCTGCGCCCACTAAGAACTGAATGACTCGGCGGCGGCGATAGCCACAAGCATGCTCGGCGGTCATCGAACTGAATATCTGAAGTTCTGCGCCCACTAAGAACTGAATGACTCGGCGGCGGCGATAGCCACAAGCATGCTCGGCGGTCATCGAACTGAATATCTGAAGTTCTGCGCCCACTAAGAACTGAATGACTCGGCGGCGGCGATAGCCACAAGCATGCTCGGCGGTCATCGAACTGAATATCTGAAGTTCTGCGCCCACTAAGAACTGAATGACTCGGCGGCGGCGATAGCCACAAGCATGCTCGGCGGTCATCGAACTGAATATCTGAAGTTCTGCGCCCACTAAGAACTGAATGACTCGGCGGCGGCGATAGCCACAAGCGTGCTCGGCGGTCATCGAACTGAATATCTGAAGTTCTGCAGTTCTTGGCCGTGCTCAATTTAAAGCTGGCAAGGAACTTTTGAGATAAGGAACCAAAAGCTACTACAACAATCTGGAAAAATGTGGAAGCATTTGCACGTGGCCACGATCAATGGAGATAAGTCTCGTCGCATCTGGCATTCCAAAACAAAGTGATAAAGCCGCGTGCCGGCGGTTTTGAGTTGGAACGAACAAACGGTGCAAAAATTCACTCCACTATCAAACGAATTAAAATGGGAAGCTTTATGGATAGGAATTTTACCCACGAGGAGTGATCAGTTGCAATAAAAAAGTTTGCGCACAGTTTGTTTAAATTCTGCTAATCATGATCATGTACATAGATCACACAGTCGACTTCTGTTGGGACATGACTGGTTTAGGTTTCTCATATACGATATGCTTTACAACTGGCTACGAAGTCAAGTAGCTAAGCCCCACTGTGCTTTGCATTTTAAAAGAGTCGTAGAGCTAAAATCTTTCAACTGTCAGCAATCTGATCCAAATGCCAGCAATTGGAGACTGGGGGGGGGGGGGGGGGGGGGGGGGGCGCTGCCCTCTCTGAAAAAATGTTGAGGGGGGAAGGGGGCGACCGCCCCCTTGCCCCCCCACCCCCCCCTGTTCCGGGGTTCCTGCTCGGCTCTATTTGCAGGGATAACAGAACCGCGTAAACTCTCAAAAGGAGCGATGCATACCCTACAGGTTTTTAAAGCAGACGACTCGCACGCGAGCATTCGCAATGAATTCCAATTCATCAGTTCGCACAGCACACTAAGGCGCCCGTGTGCTGTGCGATTTCAGTGCAAGTTAAAGATCCCCAGGTGGTCGAAATTATTCCGGAGCCCTCCACTACGGCACCTCATTCTTCCTTTCTGCTTTCACTCCCTACCTTATCCCTTCCCTTACGGCGCGGTTCAGGTGTCCAACGATATATGAGACAGATACTGCGCCATTTCCTTTCCCCCAAAACCAATTATTATTATTATTATTATTATTATTATTATTATTATTATTATTATTATTATTATTATTATTATTATTATTATTATTATCAGTTCGCTAGCGCCACCTACTTGCTCTGACCGGAGAGCGACTGCTCCAAACGGAGAGTCGGGGCTGACTTCCCGATGCAAGAGCACCGTCGTGGAGCATGTGGACTGCTCCGGATCTGCAATTGGAATTGACCACAACGTGAAAAAATTCCCCTAGTTTACTAGCTCAATCACAGATTCGAATTGTTTACCTCCCCTCGTTCTACAGCCCTTGGAGATGCTGCAATCGATCACACAGCGTCTAGAGAGTTAACGTTTCCGGTCATGACCGTTAAGGAGTTTATTTATTTAATGCTGACATCAATGAGGTGTTGTGTAATAGTGATTCCTCCCGGAATAGCAAATGTGTTTGGAAGTTTTGCACAGTTGTGTTTCATGCTTTTTATGCTGTATGCATCGACAGGGTGTTTAATTTGAGAGTTTACACAATTTTTAAAATAGGCTTTTTGAGTTATCAGAGCGCTATTTTCGCACAGCATTATCAGCGATGTAGTACACACGAATACATCTAAGAAGTACTAACTAGCAACATAGTTAACTTCTACTGTTAGGCTCTAATTATTGAGACGCGTGTACCTTACCATAAGTTATCGATATCACTTTTTTAGAATTTAGAAAACGCGGTCACCCTCGGCGCTGCGGCCCAGCAAGTTCTGGCTGGCTCCATCGCGCCAAAATACACGCGCTTTCGAGAACCTTGCAGGCAAAGCAACCTCTGCAGTGCACGTGACTCGCCTAAACAGCCAAAATTTGTTATGTCACAGCGCCGAGGGTAACCGCGGTTTCAGAATTCTAAAACCTGATAAGAATATTACTAACGGTGGGCTACACGCCTGTCAACAATTAAGGAGACTGTGGAGACACACTCTGCGCACATTTCCGCGCAGCCTCCGCCTTGTCATGCATCCGGCCCAGCGTAACATTGCCACACGCGCTGCACTGCGTTACCGACAAAACACAGCGCCACCACTGCGTCACACGAGGCACGCGTCACCGGCGGTGGCTACAAAAACAGGCTGCCCGGCTGGGAAGAGCGGCTTTCTTCCTTCCGCTACAGAGTCGAGCGTAGCGTGGCTATGCTCGTCCGCTGCCAACGCTAATCGAATAAACAGCTGTTACGTTTTTATGTTGGGATTCGTCATTCAGCAGAATGGCATCCGACAAGGCTAACAGTAATAGTTTAAAAGTTATCTATTCAATATAAGTAAATCAGCCTGTTAGCAGTCTTACCTGTATTCGTGTGTACTACACCGATGACAATGCTATTTTTAAAAAAAGGATGTTAAGTCTTAGGTGCAAGACCCTGTATAATTCAGTCCCGCTTGGCCACCCAGACTCCAGCATCGTGTACTTATATAAACAAATTAATGCTTTCTCGCCGTTTCACCCGCGGCACCTTATGCAAATGTCATTAGTTGTGGCTCGCACACGATGAGTGTTTTACATATTGCCGTAGCAGGCATGATGAACCGTCGTGCATCATGGGTGCTGGCAAAACATTTTTCCTGTCGGTGCGAGCTATGACTCCGTTTCCCTTGACCCCGACCGGGTTCGCTTGCGGGTGTGCAGGAAGGGTACGGCCTCCGGCCGGGCTACCGACTGCTCTGGGACCGGCTGCAGGGCGAGCAGCGCTGCTGCGGAGTGGACGGGCCCGAGGACTACAACGCCACCGCCTGGCTGCGCGAGCAGCGCATGGCCCACCCGTGGGTGCGGCACCAGGTTCCGGCCTCGTGCTGCCCGGCCGAGGCCGCCTGCCTGGACCGCTCGACGGGGGCCTACCGGGCGCCCTGCCACGAGGCGCTGCTCAGGTGGCTGCAGCGGAGCGCCGACCTGCTCTGCGTGCTGGGCTTCTGCGTGATGGCCTTCCTGAAGCTCTGCTTCGTGGGCATCCTGCGCTACGAGATACGCGAGATGGTCCACAAGATCCGCATCCTGAGCACCGGCGCCGAGTGCCCTGCGGAGGAGCGCCACAAGGGCGGAGACGCGGCGCTGCTGCTCGAGAAGCGCGCCAAGCCGTCCAACGGCAACAACAACGATGCGTCCTTCGACGAATGCCACCACAAGTCCAGTCCCGTCTGACGGGCCAGAGAGGAGGCCCGGGGGTCGGCGAGCGGACAGCTTCCACACAGGCTGATAGCGAGCCTGCATTCCCCTCGTACGGCCCGCTCATCGCATTGCTTGCTCACCCGAGGGTGCTCACATATTGAGAGGGGAGGGCTCTTCCGTTGCGAATATCGCTACCCGCGCGGCTAGGATAGTGTCTAGAAGCTTGTTATCAACGCAGATCGTCCGGTGGTATGGGACTTTTAGAAAAGCAGCATGATATTGCGTTACATGAGGGCGACATATTTAAGAAG
Organism: Amblyomma americanum; assembly: GCF_052857255.1. Lineage (NCBI taxonomy): Eukaryota > Metazoa > Arthropoda > Arachnida > Ixodida > Ixodidae > Amblyomma > Amblyomma americanum. Next base: position 17,477,003 of record NC_135500.1, read on the forward strand.
CAAGAAAACATTGTGTAGTAATAAAGCGCAAGTAGAACTGCTGCTCTCTTCAATAGCAGCATGGATCTGCAGCACCCGCGGGGTGGGGGCGGGGGGGGGGGGGGGGCTAGCGCTGAATTACTTTCAGATCTGTTCGACACTTCTGCGGCATAATCACTTGTCGCTCGCGGAGGAAGAGTGAAAGAAAACTAGAAAATAATTAAAACAAACAGTAAATATCAATCCGTAGTTTTAAAGAGTGTCTTGCAAAATTGAGGGATGGCTGAGCAGAATACAGAAAAAAGAAAGCATACTACTTAAAAAGGAAACACTATGAAAGATTCAGAGCCAGATCCCCCCTCTGAATTATAGTTCGAACTCAGGTTCACGAGCACCCGAAGCGGTTCAGTTGGGAGCATGCCAACATTCTATGGTCATGCATGATTTCTCTTTTTTTTTTCAACGTCAGGCAAGCAATGTGATGGTTCGGAATTGGATAGCTGTCCACTCCAGGCCTTCCCCTGTGCTGGTTCTGAGACAGTGGTGTTGTGCTGCATGAAACAAGGACATGCTGGACCGCAGACGACGCTTGTTTTTCGCGTACGTTGTCCTGAGACTTCTCTTGTGATTGCTGCTGTCAGAGAGAGCTGCGAAGATGGACTCCAGCAGTCGGACAACCTGTGCTTGTTACTCAAGGGAAGCGGCTGTCTTTGCCTCACAAAAGTGCACACTTCTGGAGTGGCAGAGAAGCATATGTGCACTGGCCTTATGAGTATGATGGAAAAAGCAAAGTATTACCAAGCCTGAAACGGAAGTAGTTTATAGTAACTTGTGCTTTTAAACATGAAATACTTTTATTTCGCTTTGTTTCGACGCAGAAGTTTCGAAAAATCCATGGAGCTCAAGTAAAAGAATTCATTTGTCAAAGATGACCCATCAAGAGAACTAAGCTTCCTGCTGCAATTTAATTGCTCAAAGCTTTTAATATATGGTTGCGAATTATCTAAGAAGTCCTTATTTGAAAGCTACTAGTAGTCTGTATTTTACTCCTGAAAACTGCTCTCCCATTTGGTTTACCAAGTAATGGGCTCTCAGTAAACGGAAAGAATACCCGATCTAAGATGAGCAGCCTCAGAGAACAGGAGCCCTAGAAGTTATCATAGCACGTTGTAAGCCATCAGCTTGTGAGGAGTGCGACAAGAGGGGCTAATGGGCACCATTTTTTCTCTTCTTTGCGGTGGCGTGGGCCATCTCCCGCTCAGCACAGCAATCGGCCCAAATTGGGAGGTTAGCTTCGCCGAGGCAAGAAGTTGATTGCTGATATGCAGATCGACATAATAGCTTATTTTAATGCAGCAACATTCCAATGTGAGGATGCCGTCACTATATTATATGTACGCTGAACATTTTGGCGCATCGAGTTGTCAGCGGTATCCGGCTCTTTAGGTAGAAACGTATTGTAGGTCTTTTTGCGGCATGTATGAGCATGGCAATGTCCAAACTTGGTTCATTCCCATATATGATTTTACTGCAATTACATGAATAACTCCAAAATCTTCGAGTGAGAACGCAGTCGCCACCTTGCGCTGGTCGCAGCCGGATATGTTTACTACCAGGCGAGAGGCCCAGTTCACCATTCTTGTTATTTATTTTTTTATCAGCTGCTAGAAGTTACCATTAGCGCTAGCTGTGCCTGAACTTGAGCTTATTTGCCTCGCGTGCGCTAAACTGAGCGTAATCTGAAAGGTGCAAGTAGTATGTCTAAGAAAACAACTGAACATCGCCAGCACAGTTCGCAGACGGATGCAGTTCTTCGATGCGAAGCTCCGCCCATGCGAGAGCGGAACTGCTCGTATGCGATGCTAAGCGCTGGGATGTTGAGGGGCGGTCCTTGCTCCTCTCTGTTCTCGGGACTTGAGCCGAGACGAAAAGCTTACCGTTGCCGCGTGGCTTGCGACCTTTGCGCAGAACGTGATGGAACTTGCTGAGAAACAAAATTTCCCCTTTTGGACCTAGATACCTGCTTATCAAGAGTTTGCAACAGTTAGATGCAGCTGTGAGGCTGGCTTAAGTTATAAACTAGCACCCGTGTCGTCATCTATATATCAAAGGCCTGAAGTGCCGCAGGATGAATGGTAAAATAAAAAAGCACATCCCAGCACCGACATCAAATAAGGCCAGCTTATAGGAATTCATAGCACTATCTGAAGGGCTTAATTTCTTCTAATACGCAGGCTCTGGCGTATTGAAACAACTCTAGATCACGTTTATGGTATAGGGTTTATGCGGGTTTAACGTCCCAAAGCCACTCGGGCCATTAGTGATGCTGTAGTGAAGGGCTCCGGTAATTTAGACCACCTGGGGTTCTTTAACGTGCACTGACATCGCACAGCACGCGGGCCTCTAGAATTCGACCGCCGCGGCAGGGATCGAACCCACGTCTTTTGGGTCAGCAGCCGAGCGCCATAACCACTCAGCCACCGCTGCGGATCTGGATCATATGGGATAGTATATTAAAAAACAAGGAAACTGCTCGGACCGCTAGAAATCAAAACTTCAATGCGCTTTTTAGCTACACGGGCATAATGTGACGAGAGAAAAATAATGAACGCCTTGTTTCATTGTAGACACCCGTCTTTTACAAATCAGAAAATCTCGAACAGGTGCTAAAGCCCGGTTCCTGCATCTGTCTTAATGGCTCGCCTGCGCCCTGTGCATGCGAAGGAAGCTCAATTTCTTCCTTTATGTGTACAGCGTAAACATACAAGCCACTCTTGCTTCTGCTTTGATCTTGGCGTGACTCGGTTTTACACAGCGCGAGAGTGTGCTGCAGTTCAACAGGAGACGCGATCTGCTGCGACATCGATAGCCTAGTGCCCTCGAGCAGTGGCCGGCGAAGCTCATCTGTTCGCGCCGCCCTTGGTTCGAAACTGAGTGGCGGCAGTTATATTTCTGCAGATATCCCAAGGATGTCCCGGATTTGACCGCGTTAAGAAGTGTTTTCGCACCAAAACTTTTCTCCGAGATGTTCGCTTGCCGCTCACAGCCGAGGAAATACGACGTGACAAAAGCGCGACGCATTTGGGACCTTGCATGCTCAGTGCAAAGAGGGGCGAAATATTTCCCGGAGTCCACAAATCACGGTTGTTCGGAGAATCCTATCCGCTTCCACAACTTTCCAGCCTCTTCCTGAACTCGAAAATGCATGCGAGGTGTTTTCGGGGCTTTGATGTTGCCAAAATTGGTGTGCTTCCGTCAAAAGTCAAGCGCCAAACTGTGGCCAGTTATTTGCACCCAGTTCACTCGCACCGCCAGAATAAAGCAACTTGGCCATTGAATAGTTCGGAAGAAACAAACATCTGTCACAAGTGTAATGCAGTACTCTCCTACTGTGCGCGCACAAACCATATCACTCGTAGTGAAACATTCATTTGCACCCAACCGAACACTAATTGCTGCCGCTCTGATACGCGCACCCCGAACACTCCGAATGTGAGCATGTCGCGTATTATTAACCGCGTTATTTCACGTCTTGCTTAGCCGTAAAAAATACCATACCTTCTGAGAATTGAAGAGGCGATAGTAATCCACTATTGCTGCTTTTATTTCTTCTGCGCAGTTTCACCATCGTAACTGCAATCGACCAACAGACAGGCGGCCGACAAACGTTATCAAAACTGCTAATAACCGTCTGGAACAGTGCGCATATTGCATAATACATCGGCAGTAAGGCGCAGTTGCGTGAAAACATCGAACTCGGGAGTGCGCTCTAGAAGCACGATGCAACTGGGCCTTACACATTTCTAGGCTAGTTGGTCGGTGGCTTTCACTCATTCGCGCATTTTTTTTTCTACATATATCGCGTGTTTTATAGTAAAGAGTCAGTTGTCAGTCAGCGCCCGTGTCGTCTATTCTTTCGTGTCCATCGTTTCAGAAGAATGGTGAGTTGGGCGAGTTGGGTGTAGTTCATTTTAGCGGTACATTCAGCGCGAAGGGACGAAGGACACAGAAAAAAGGACAAAACAAGCGCTGATTGTGTCAGCGCTTGTTTTGTCCCCTTTCTGTGTCCTTCGTCCCTTCGCGCTGAATGTACCGCTAAAATGTCCATCGTTTTTGTTGCGCTATATCAGTGAGATGTGAACAGATTAGCCCAATACGCCATTCTCTTGAATTATTTCGGAACACGTTACGCGGAACAATAGCAAATTTAAGCCCATACATGGGCACGTCGCGTGTCCCCGGCCAAGGTGAACTAGGCTTATAAACCACCACTACGGAAAGTGCGGCTCGCTCGAGGGAAAAAACGATGAGGAAGCAGCTGACGATAAGTTGCACTGTTTTCTGGCCGTACTTAACCTTGGCCTCGCTCAGAGTTTTGACCTCAAGTCTGCCGGTCGCTTTTCTCCACCTGCCTTTCCTGACGGCGTTATCTACTGCGGAATATACGCTAGAAGAGGCTGCTGCGACGAACGCGACCTTTCAGTTACACTGATCATGACGGCCTCATTTTCCATTTTTCGGTGCCTCTTCAAAGCAAGGAACTCCCCGCGTTCACACAGGGCAGACAATCCAGGAGCAGTGGGAAGGTTACAGTAAACTTCCTTTTCTTCATCACCTGTACAGGAGAGATGCCGGTGCTTTGCTGACTGCGTTTTTTTTTCTGATATTACCTTGAGGCAGGCATCACATGTGCACGCACTAGACGACGCTGTGTCGAAGTGACTTTTTAGCACTTTGAAATAACCGTTTGAGTCCGTTGTCTTAGCATACTTTGTAGCTAAAAATTGACTTCGAGACCTCTTCCCTAAATGAAACTGGGTAATTAGGAATACACACTTTTCGCACGGAACGAGCTTTATACTTTCCTTCTGGTGACATTCAGCCCAGTTACCGAAGCCTGTTTGTTTTCGGTAGCTCTCAAGAGGCACTAAAAGAGCTGTCTTTTTGTGCTAATATCGTACACATGCCATGTCATGTGATTTTGACTAGCATTTTCGAGCACGTTTTTAACTAGCACAAGAAATTTATCACGAGTAAAGAAAAACCAGTCCTTAATCAGCGCTTTCCGAAGTATGCGTGACCAAGAAAGACAGCAAACATTTTCACACTTGTTAGTCTGCTTCCTGAAACAGTGGAAAATACAGGGTTGACGACCTGAACACTTTCAGGCGCAAGCAGGATAGACTGCGACAGGGTTCCCACATATCTTGAAAATCAAATCAACCATAGACAAGCTACAAGTCCCCAGCTAGTTACGGCCATATCTTACAACCCAGGTTGTGCGCACACAGCGTTTCTAAAATCGCTTTTGTGCAGATGGGTGACGGATCGGGATAGGTGGTGCCTATACCTCATTTTCGGAAGGTTGAAAATCAACACGGACACAAAGAGGCAAGGACAAGGGCTCGTCCTTTCCTCTTTGTGTCCGTGTTGATTTTCAACCTTTCGGAAATGAGGTATAGGCATCACGATGAGCAAAGCGTCGGGCTAGTCGGTACAGCATGTCTAGAGGAACATCGTTGGGAAAAAGACGACGGACAGAAGTAAGGACACCCACATGCGCCGACTAAGAATTGGAACTGTGCCTCCGAGCAAAGGCATATATAATGTGAATAAAACGGGGGTGGTGCCGGGGCGATGCTGTGTTATCATCGAAAAACAGCGCCGTCTCATCACAATAATAACGGCTTTAAAAAGGCGCGAAAAAAACTAAAAGCGATAAAAGTCGACGGTGTAGACAGGCGGTACAAAAGAAGCAGGTAAAAAGTATAGCCTAAAGGCGGGTAAAAGTTTTCATTGCTTTTAGTATTTTCGCGCGTTTGTAATCTTTTTTATGATTGTGACGCGATTGCGTTGTTTAGATCTGTTCTAGATACCTACCCGGATCGGTCACCCATCTGCACACAGGGGATTTTAGGAACGCCTCGTCCTCGCCTGTATATGTTTGTGTCGGTGTTTAAAGCAGCGCAGCCGCCTTTGTCGTTAGGGAGTGCTAGCCCGCCCTTTGCTGTTAGGGATGCAAGCGGTCCCTTCATTTGGCTCCTTTCAGGCAAAACTGACTACCCAGAGTCAGTTTCTTGCATATATTACGGCACGAAGAGAATTGGGATTGCTTGTAATAATGAAATATTTGTCTTACATTTTAAAGTCAGTGCAGCGAAGTGTCAACTGGAGTGCGCTAAACAACGCAGGATAAATAGGTTGCGGCAGATGAAGGCAAATGTATTTCGTTTGCCGCATTCGACCCAATTCAGCATTGATATTGAGGAAGTTGGGAAGGCTGCAAATGCATGCCCAGCTATGTTATAAGGGGCGGCCACCGTTTTTCATTCATCTCGGCTTTCATCACGTAGTTCGCCCTTGAGGTAATTTGCGCAGGAAGGGTGTTGCAGTCGGGGCTTTCGCTGGCTATGCGAAGGCGCATAGCGCGTCAAGTGCAATCAAGGTTGTGCTCGTTCTTAAATAAAGATGCGAAAGCTGCTTTCCAAGTTAACACTCTAAATCACAATGTTAAGTGCTACTGAAACATTATGCACACTGTCAGAACTGTTCCCTAAAGGAGAAACTGTTTTCCTTTCTGCTAACTAGGCTAGCATGAGTAATTCGACGAAAGGAGATGGGCGCCAGTTCTTCGAAAATAAAGGAAAAAGCATGATTATAAGAGACCACAGCATTGTATGAGGTAATCGCTACAAGCTCTTCTCGTTTACAGCAGGCGCGAAGCAAAGCTTGAGTTGATTTCGGCAAAGCTTAATTTTTATGGAGGCTACGACCAAGAATGTCATTTTTGCAGATCATCTAATCGTACCAGAGAGACTACAACAACTGCACTGACATGGCACATGCTCATTTCGTATCCTTCTCTCGGAGCGTGAAGTGTTTAGCAACACTTTACAGGGAGCTGGATGAATTTCGAGGCAAGAAACATTCCGTAAAAATGAATTGCGCGGCAACTGCTGGTCGCGGCCGACGCCGGGAGAGAACGGCGCCAGCCAGAAGAAGCAACAATGTGCCTCCGGCGGCGGTTTGTCCCACGAAGGTTAGCTCACACGGCCTTGCAAAGTCTCCCTCGGTCGCAACGCGGCTGAGCAAAGTGCACTCTCTTTTTCGCTTCTTCTTATTTCTTACTTCGCACCGGCGAGGCGCCGCTCTTTGTAGAGCTAGACAGCAGCACAAACACTGCTGTAGACGAGCATGTTATATTTTGTAAAAAGAGAACGTCAGTATGGGGTAGCGTTGTGAGTACAATGACGTGTACATAAACTAGCTTGGCATCGGCTGGATGCGGAGCGCACTCAACGCGCCAGGAATCGTTCCAGCGGCTGCCTATTTTGCCGTGATGCTTGTGGACTGAAGAGCTTTGCGCCTTGAAAACTGTTGCTTACCAGTACATATACATATATCTAAAAATATTTACAGGTATTGTTAACTGTAGACCAGGGAAAGCGCTGGTGAACGTTTTTGTCAATTGTTGTGCTCTCGGAAGAATAAAGCCACGTGACTCCAATCACTGTGTGTCTAGTCACTCGCACTCAGGTGTACAGGCTTCATCTTTGTGAAGAAAACCACAGCAGGATATCACACTGTAACGACAGCAAGGGCTTTACCACAAAAGAGAAGTTAAATAAATCTCCAAATTTTATTGCAAGCAATGCGCTTCAAACATGCTGGTTTACGAAGCAAGCGAGAAAGTGTTCCGTCAACAAGAAGCAACATCATATTGGCAGTCTTTGTTTAAAAACATACTGTTTAAACCTTTCTGAGCCTAAATGGTTCTGTAGCAATTTTTTAATGACCGAGCATGTCACCAGCAAATGTGGTGTTAGGTGTGTCAACTTCTCAAAATCGTACTTAGCGGAAGCTCTAGAAATGTTTAATTTTCAATGCTGAAAACTGCAACCGCTTGTCAGGGAACCTGGCTATAATTTTCGCTTTCAATAGTTTCTGAATGAAAATCTCTACTTCTTTTTTGTACAGTTGATCAACAGTGAAATAGTTAGGTTTTGAGAAATTCTGGGGGCAGTGTTCACCGAAATGTGCGTGTTTTAAACACCACGCGCAGCTTTTTTTCCCAGACGCGGCAAGTTTGGTTTTTATTTTGGTTGGCAGAGCCTTACACGAGTAAAGTGTAATGTAATGGCATGCCAATGTTCATGCAACCATTAAATGGGCCCCAGTTAGGCCGCGCAGACAGCCCGAGTCAAGCGAGCTGCGTGGGTTTCTCGTGAAACGCGGCTTCGTCGGCACGATCCCAACCGAAGGGAGAGTCCGAAAGTCGTCATCCCGTGCACACACGGGGTTGCGCACAATCTCAAATTATTGCCGTGTGGTTTCTGTGTGCTGCTTTGTGTGCCTAGCAAAGTAGTTTCTATGAGCGCGAATGTGGACAACAGGAGAGTGTGACACGCCGCATATGTCGTGCGAGGTTGGTGTGATTTGCGAGTTTCCTTGTAAATCTCACCTTAGAATTTTGTAGAACAATCACCTCCGATATCTTGGATTTTTGGTCTGGATAACAAATGTTTTGTTTTGCTAATATCCAACTCCGATTGATGTGGATTTAACCGAGCAGAAAGAATGAATAGCCAGTGATTTGCTACTGCCTGTATCTCCTGAGTAGTATTACCGATAAAAAATGTTTGTGGCGTCTCCATATCTTATATTGTGAGTTCTCTGGAGTATCTTTAACTGTGCAATTAATGTATAACAGAAATAAGATCGGACCTAAAAGTGCCCTTAGGAGTACATGTAGTGATGACGTTAATTTATAATTTTATGCTATTGTCGCAAGTATTGTTGCCGGTTGGTGAGGCGCCTAGTAATCAGGTTCGACACAATTTTCGTAATTCCATACTTGCTCTGTTTTCTAGACAATATACTATTATGCGCAACTCAATCAAAAACGTAGCGCCAGTCCCAAAAGATTCGTGGTGGTGCTAAATTTTTTTCGGTGCTATTTGTTATATTTCCTTAATTTCAGTGACATATTCCATGTTCTTGTTTTATTCGTGTGAAAGCCAAACTGCAGAGGTGTCACTTGCCACATAGCCCTAAACAGACACGGACGCAAGGAGCCAAACGGCACGGGCGCTAGAGGTGTAATTATTTCTGCTCGATGAACACATTAGCGTAATCGTCTGTTTAAAGCGTGCAATCTCTCTTAAATGAGATAAGCTGGAAGCATCAATCTTTCTATAAATTCTGCGTTCTATTCGGACTGACTCCTTTGTCATACCAGTGCACCGCCCAACTCACGGTTAGCACACGAACCTATATGACTGAAATGGCTCCGTTATTAATTTAATAATTATAATCGTCTCCTTTGTGAATCACACTGACAGGAGCAGCCTTCATATATTCTACGAAGTAATCTGTGTTTATAATGTGAGATAATTTACTATTGATTATACCTGAAAATACCTTAATAAGTTTTACTGATATTCCATCAGCACAAACAGAGCTACTATCTCGAAGAAAATTAATATCAATTACTTAGTTTGCACTTCTAAGGTTTTAAACTATTTGACTTGCAGGATGGTTGTTCCAAAACTTACCGGGTCTGTGTGCACATCAGTAGTGTGCGGCGAAGCGCGAAAAGTTTAAATATCGCCATTAATGTTTTTTTTTTGTACGGCAGCCGTTTCGTTAATTGAATCAAATTAAATATTTATTTCTACCATCTATACTACAGATTGAGGGAAACAAAAAAAAAATGCTGCCAATAGGCGCTTTGAAAAGTTCGCACTCGAATGTTAAGCGGCGTTCCGACAACAGCAATAAAAAACACAGGCGGTAAACAAATCAGTGCATAAGAAAAAAATAAAAGACCTTGTTCTGAGAAAACAAATACCGAGATAAGTGAAATCAGTGTTTCCACTCTTCAAACATGGATCTGAGTGACTGAATCAAAATAAATAGATTGGTAATGATTCAGAACTGGTGGTAAGGAATAACATAGGCGTTTTTTAGCAGAACTCAAACGGCCTGCAGCAACTTTCTGATCTTCGTCATGCCTGAATAACGGGATAACCTACATACCACGCACCATCGCTGTGGTGTATGCCTTCCCATTTTATGTGGAACAGCTTCAGCGCTCCAGTCTGTCTGTCTTTCTTATTCCTGTGTTTTTTGTGCTGTTTTCATACAGAATGTCTCACCAGCTTGCCCAACAATACACCTTGAACAACTCACGTCGGTCAGACAGGGCGATGCATTAACGAGCGGCTGAGGAACATGCCCGAAAGCTAATGCACAATGTTGAAAAAGACGCATATCCTTTGTCTCACATTAATGATTACTTAAACCTTGCACCGCAGTTTGATCAGACCGATCTCGGCAGATACAAAAATGAACACGCTTGTCTGTTCGTAGGGGCTTATCACATTAAAAAGTAGACGACTCTATCAGCGATATTTATTTTTTTTAGTGCCGTTGTGTAGATTACCTGTGTACGTCTGCGTTCACCGCAAGTGGGGGAGCACAGCTTAGCAAGTCCATTGAATCTGCCGGAGACAGTCGACCGAACACACGCAGCGCCTCCCCAGGCAAACACATATTGAGTGCTGCAGCCCATTTTTCCTTCGGCCAGCTATGCCCTTCTGCGATACGTTCAAAACGTCTGAGGTATGCATCGAAGTCATCCCTGCGATCGTCGAAAGGCGGGATAAGCTTGTGTGGGCTAACGGCTACCGAGGGCCCCGAAGCGGGCTCACGATTACCCCCGCCAGCTTCTGCGAGCCTTAATTGGAGCTGCAATCTACGCTCTTAAGACAGCCTCTGCTTGGGCCTTGGCATGCTCGCGTTATGCTGAATGTGCAGCGCGTTACTTCTCCCACCATGCTATGCGGGTATAGATCGTTGGTCGCCATGTGAGTTTTGAGTCTCGCTAACACTACATGCTCGAGGAGCTTCCCGAGGCATGAAGTTAGTGAAATCAGGCGAAGGTTTTGAAGCGTAAGTGGTTTGTATGGTTTGGGTATGAATATTACCTTCGCGTGGCGCCAGGACTGCGGGGAGGATACCCTCCAGCAGGGGTTGAAGTATTGTGTAATTTGGAGTATCGATTGGTCGCCCTGATTACGGAGCATGGAGTTTCAGATTTGGTCTGCGCCAGGTGGGGAGTTGGCTCGGAGAGTCAGGAGGGCCGCTTTAACTTCCGTCTCAGTGATGTCTGTGTCGAGTGTTGGATTGGCTGGTCCTGTATAGGTGGGTTGAGGTGTGGGGGCACCCGGAGAGGTGTATGTGTTCTGAAGTGTGTTTATGAGGGCTTCGGGATCGTCAGTGTGTTGGTGTGTGAGGCGTGTCACGAGGTTTTGTGTTGATAATTTGGTTTTGTGGGGTCGATGAGGTATCGGAGGAGTTGCCATGTGCTTTTGCTGGACAGGTTTCCGGCGATTCTGTCACATTTCTGTCTCCAGTTGGATCGGCAGAGCTCCCCCGAGTGTTGTTGGATTTGTGTCTGCAGCGCGGCCAGCCGCTTTTTGAGTGTCTTGTTTTATTTATTGCCTTCCCAGCGTTCCAGGAGGCTGTGATAAGCCTCCAAGACCTGGGCTAGGCGTGTGTCCAGGGTAAGGGTTTCGGTGGTCGTTTCAATGTGTTGCGTGTTGTGGTGAACGTCATGCTTGAGTGATCGCACCCAGGCGTCGATGACTGTGATGGGAGTGTCTGGGTGGGCGGTGCGTGCAGCTCGAAGTGCATCCCAGTTAACCAGATTATGTGTTGTATAGGAGTGATGGGGTTGTTTGTACGGTAAATTGATTTGTAGAATGTAATGATCACTGCCCAATGTATGTTGAGTTCTGTTCCAGGCAACACCGCGGATGTAGCGGCTCAGCGTAAGGTCCGGACTAGTGTCCATGCTGACACTGTTGCCGATCCGCGTGGGCATCTGAAACGTGTTGTGAACAGTGAGTTGGAGGTTCTGCAGGAGCAGCCACAGACTGCGACCTCGATGTGTCGTGATTGTGTATCCCCGGTCAGTATGCTGACTGTTGAAGTCCCCACCGATTAGTAGAGGATGTTTCCCTGCTAGGTGGTGTAGCTCTTGCAGAAGTGATTCTAGCGAGGCCATCGGCTGGGACGGGGGGTGGTATATATTTGCTATAAAGATTGAAGCAAGTGTATGTGTGTTATGCATAACTTCAGTGGTCACGCTGGGCGTCTCAGACGTGATGTGATGAGTTTTATAGGTGAGGCTGCGGTGGATGAGTGTGGACGTCCTGAGTGCGCTAGTGGTGTGTAGGTTTGTAGCTGGGGAGGGTTGCCCGGTGTGCAGGCTCCTGGAGAAGAAGTATATGGGGAGTGGGCGTGAGGGTGGGAAGGAGAAGTTGCAGAGGTGCGCGCTTGGCCCGGAAACCGCGGCAGTTCCAAGTTAAAATGGGGAGAGAATGAGTGTTCCGCCCGCCATATTGGCGAGAAGAGGGGTTGAGGAGGGGAGTGAGACGGGTGTCGATCGGTATGTGTTGTTCAGCAAAGGAGGTTTGTGCTTGCGGAGGTAGGGTGGGAGGAGTGGAGGTGGTCTGAAGTTGGGTAAAGCGATGGGTAAGGTTATGTTCCATGAGCACCATCATCTTGGTAAGCATAGCGTCCATGCGTTGCTCAGGTTTTCGGTGAGGGTGGCGGCAAGGTGATTGAATCTGGCCTGAAGGCGGGCGTCTAGCTCTGTTAGTTTGTTTTGAAATTTGGCATCGAGCGCAGCGAATTTAGCGTCTATTTCTGGGGGTATGGCAGGCGGTGTGGCGTCTGAGGTCCGCTGCTTCTTTGCAGGAGGGGTGCTCGAAGTGTCTGTGAATGAGGAGGTCGGGCTAACGAGAGGGGGTGTGGGTTGAGTAGGCAAAGAAATGGTGGAGGTGCTTAAGTGGCAACTTCCGTGTTTATAATGTTCGGCATCCCGAAAGGTAGTACGTCGCCAAATGCAGAACCAATTATGGACATCAGATGCTGAAATATCTGCTTCCCGCACTTCTAAATGGCGTATTAAAAGAAACTAACATTGACATATCTGGTATATCACCAAAAGAACTACGTGAAATGTTTGTATTAGGATGCCATACACTGACCTTTTTTTTTTCTTTCTCCTGGTGCTTTCCTCTTCGAATGATTTTTTTTTAACTCATGTATGTGTTTTGTCCAAGTGTCCAAGTGTACTTCCTTGGCCGCACGCTTCTATGCTGTCCGTGCGCTACGGGGTCAGGGCTCCTCAAGCTGTCGGATCTGTTTTCTTCTTTTCGCGCGTTTTCGTGGCAAGTGCTGCGGTGCTTTTGGAACTTTGCCCTCTGCTTGACGTTTTTGACTTCGGATACGTGTTCGCGCTCCTGGCGGCAGAGTTGGTACTAGTCACACGGGGGGCACCAGCTGCGATAGAAGGACGCTAGTCGTATCTGTTTTCTTCCTTTCGCCTGTTCAGACTTGACTCGGAAACTGCTGCCGTGCTTTTGGAACTTTACACCCTAATTGACGTTTCTGACTTCGCGTAAGTTTTCGCGCTCCTGGCGGCAGAGTTGCTACAAGTCACTCGGCGGCGGTGGTGGGATGCTGCTTTAATATCTTGCAGTAGTGACTGCTTTTCCATTGTACTTGTCTAAATCAGGTCTATAAAACACTAAATCAAGTACGTTTAGCATTTTCTTATGTGTTTTCTTTTCTTCGCCTATCCAGACGACCGCCAAGCAATCCTTTCTAGCACTCCTCTACCTTTTTCTTTAAACAATCTTCCATGTACTACTGCGCACGTAAATTTTAAAACTCCTTAAAAAATTTCTGAATACCCACCCAGACAAAAGGTCGATATAAAAACTAAACGAAAGAAAAAAAAAACGCAAATTGAAAGTGAACCAAACCACTAAGAACAAATATATATATATATATATATATATATATATATATATATATATATATATATATATATATATATATATATATATATATATATATATATATATATATATATATATATATATATATATATATATATATATATATATATATATATATATATATATATATATAGCAGAGAAGTCTGTGTCCAGGTTGTAGTCCGGTTAGCAAGCAAGGTCGCGTATTAGAGGCTCTTCCGGAGGTAGCGGTTGGGTAAAAAAGCATCGGCAGGGGAGGCTGGACGACTGGAGAGCAAGCTGGGGAGCCATGAGTGGTCGCTACGCTGCGGCCGAAGTAGAGAGCAACTGCCGGGACGCTGCACGAGTACCAAAGTTGTAAGCTGCTTGTGCCAGCTGTGTCGACGGTGGGTGTTCGGTTTGTTAAGAATGTGTGGCATAGGGTGGTGGTCAGCGGCCGAAGGCTGCCACGAGCGGTGCAGGTTAGGTTTTGTAATAATACGCGGGTGTAGCCAGCCCATATGAAGTTGAGGAAGCCCAGTCGTAGGGGGTCTTCGTGTTGTGAAATGCACTGAAGGAGTGCGAACACCACAGCGACAAGCGCATGGCGTAGAGAGAACGACGAGATGAGCAGTGGGCAATGCTTTGCGCGGAGCGGATGGTGCAGGTGCCGTGGGAGGAATGCGCCGCGGTGCAGGGATTTTACCAGGGTCTTGACATATGGATGGGCGAGGAGTTGGCGGTGGCACCGTGCAAGCAGAAGGTTGACCCGTGTCCGGTTCATGGTGTTCATGGAACACGAAGGCGACGTGAGTCTCCACCGGCTCGACAACACGGGACAGTGAGGTTACACTGCATAGATTGGGGGTCTGGTGACTGGGAGGCGCAGAACTCGACTCAGGCTGCCTTGCTGGCAAGGTAATTGCAACAGGAGGGGAGTACGCTTGCGGCAACGAATCTAAGAAGTGGATTTAGTATATTGCTGCAGACTAACAACTCGCAGGCCAGCGCGGGAACGACGGTAGGGCTTGCAGAGGGTGTCGGGGCTTCACGCGGCTGCACACGAGGGAGGGACAGCACAGGCTGGACTCCCTGGGTTGTTGAAGATTTGGAAAGCGAGGAACGAGTGAGAGGAATGTTGTAGAAGGCAATGGCAGGCACCATCAGGTCATCGTAGAAAGTTGGGCCGCGTCCCGAGAAGATGAGCTGCTCGAAGAGGCCTTCGGGGAGGCGCATCTTAGCCAGAAAGTATCGCATGGTCTGACTGCACACAACATGAATATAGAAATGCGATTCTAGCAGAATAAATTAGAGGGGCGAAGTCTTTTCGTAGTAGGGCGCTAGCCGGGAAGCTCAGGGAAGCCACGCCGTGTAGGCGGCGGCTGAGTGCACTCGCCTTGGTCGTAAGACGCTCGCGGAGGCGAGTCCATGAGGCGGCGAGGTAAAGAAGACAGATGGTATGATCCGGGCAGCTGGAGGGTGCACAGTGGCCGTGCCGCGCCGGGAACCAGGAGATGGCGAGAAAGCTAGGTATGAGAAGCGCGGGGCTGAAATGGCAAGACTGCAGGCTGCTTGCGTCCGAGAAGTGTTATGTCATCACAATGTGGGCGCTAGATAAGCTTCACTATTTCCTTATGATGCGCAAGTGCGCTTTGATGTGGCGCTGTTCTCCGAAACATGGTTTGCGGTGGAAGATGCTGTGTACACATTTGAGACTTCCGAAAAGCACTACATAAACCACAGTGGCGAGAAAGGGTGGTAGCGTAGCAATGCTAGTCACAAATTCAATGTGTGCTTATTGGTCCAGTAGTGTTGCGTGCGTGTTACCGCCGCCTTCTAAATATGTGTTTTGGTTCTTTTGTTTTTAGATTCTTTTTAGAATTTTTCAGTAAGAAATATGACTTTTCTATACGGTTATTCTAGTGTAAAAAATCCTAGTTCATAATGGTATGAAGTTGGAACTAGAGTGGCAGTTAAACAACAATTCTTGCCTTGACGTTATTCCACCACTCCGCAATCAACAACGCTTTTAGATCTGTTTATGACCAATCTTCATTGTTTCATTTTTCATTCAATCAAAACCAAAATCAACACAAGCAACATTGTTACAAACATTGATCCCTAGCTCGCAGGCTAGTTTGGATCCATGCACATAATGTTCAGAAAACTAAATACACAGACAGCACAGACATGGCACACACTTTCAGAGGAGCAAGAAAGTCACAGTCTGTTGCAATAAAACGACTTTAGCCATGCAGAGAAGTTAGTATTTTGCTTTATTTCTATTGGGATTTCAATCCAGATTCTAGTCCCTGCAAACAGCATTCTTTTGCCATAAACATTTTTGCTACTTGGAGCGAGAAAGTTGTTTATTGCAAGGCTTCTTGATCTCTATTGTGAGGAAACAAAGTGAGATGAGGCTAAAGAATAGTTGCTGGTGATTGAACGGTGCAGAATTATGGCAGTTTTATGTTGAATTATTAGATGAAGGGGAAGTATGTTTAGTGTTTGGAAGAGGTGCGACGTATGAGGATGGTAACTTGCAAATGATATGAACCTAATTTCCCTTTTGTGAATTTTGAAAAGAGGTTATCAAAATACTGTTCACATTTTAACAGTGTGAAGCAGACACGCGATAACTTCTTGCACAGAGATTCGATGTGTGGTTGCCAGAGAATCTAGCAATCGAGTGTAACTCCTAATTATGTGATCTGAGCAGTTTGTTTAATAACAGAGCCTTGAATGTGAACATCCAGGTGTTTAGTTGGTGGCGGCGTGCGGGTGCAGCTAAATAAAACGTACGTTGTTTTAGCATATTAAGCGCTAGCTTATTACTAGCAGACCAATGAGAGACAGATTTAGCTTGAAGGTTCGCACTTTTAACGACGTATTCATATGATTCACAGATCAAGGCAGTGTCGTCAGCATGCATGAATGCTGTAAATTTATTTAATGCTCTTGGGAGATTATTTATTCATTTATGTGAAATACCTTCAGGGTCAAAGGCATTGCAGAAGGGAATGATTAGGGAAGAAAAGAACAGTTATAAATGGCTCCTAGTTATACAATTTTAGGCAGAAATTGTTTACAAAGTCTGTAATATCCCTAAAATATATAATCTCAGCTAAGGCACTGGGAAAACGGGGATGATCAGCGATCGAAGTTAACGATCCAGGAAAGCGGAGAACAAGACAGGCCCGTGGACTGACCCCTGAGGCACACTGACACCACCAACCGTGTATCCTGATTTTTCATGAAGCAATTCAACACTCTGTTTTCTGCTACATAAACAACTGCGAAAAAAATTCCAGTGGTATGGTGCGCAAACCATAGCACTATAATTTGCGTACCAGTTTGTTGTGGTCCACCGAGTCAAAAGTCGTTTTAATGTCTGAGAACACGCCTAATACAAATCTCTTATCTGTTATGACTAAGGTTGGAAATAAGAGTGGACCGCGGTGCTAGCTGATCGATTGCTCCTAAATCCATGCTGACCGGTAGAGAGTATAACTTCGCGTTCCAAGAAAGCAGTTACCCGCGCCGCTTGAAAAGCTGGTGCTTTAATACCTAGCCTGTAGATAAATATGACATTGCGATACATTGCAAAAGCGCGGCAGACAGTCAATTGTTTAGTCGCTTCTGAGGTAATCTAATTCCTTACGAGATAGCCCAACAGAGGGTTTCGCTATGCAGTTATCACCTAAGCTATCTATCATTTCTGCTTCGATTATTTCTCGCGTGAGCTTGCAAGTGTTTTTGGCAATGACCGTGCATGCTTGAAAAAGAGGTTCACACTTGGATTCACATTTTCTGCAGTGCGTATCTAAAAAACCACCTTTCTTTTCTTTAACATTTCAACGATGTTCACGAAGGCGCTCGTTTAGGCACCTTCCACTTTGACCTACATACTTCTTTCCACATGTCAATAATACGCTGTGCACAATGGATTCCGTACATTTAACGAACTTAGTTTGATGATTTATCTTGCACCCACTCTTTGTAGCAGGGCCTGGTCTTGTCAATCTGCAAAGTTTCTGCAGCTTCTCTGGAGCTGAAAAAATGACTTTCACTTTTGCCCGTTCGTTGTCCAATCTTCTTCAAGCGGTGGGGCAAGCCGTGAGTGTAAGGAATCACAGCCAGTTTCTGTTTGTTTAGTGAATGGGACGGCATGAGGGTAACAGATTTCCTTTAGGAGCCTTTCGGCAACACTTACAAGGATATGCATAGGAAAACCGGCTTCAATTAGCCTCTGTACTTGTTGAGAAAAACTTTCGGTCATTAGCTGAGGGCAGGATTTTTTTATGGCATTTGTGAAGCATAACTTGGCAATGCCCCTCTTGACAAGTTTGGAGTGCGCAGAGTCATACGAGAGCAGGGACTTGTTGGCACGTGGTTCATATATCCAGTAAATCTGATCGTCTTGAAATAAAAGCCTGATATCAAGGAAGCGAAGACTGTCCTCTGATGGCAATTCATGAGTAATGATAAGAGGCGATAAGTCTGTACGTACTACGTTTAGTGTGAAAGGGACAAGTGATTCGAAGGACCCAGGATAACAGTCAAGCAATGCTAAATAATCGTCAACATATCTGAATGCTTTTGTTACTTTTAAGTTAGCAAGGCGGCTACAAAGGCCTCTGTCAAGTTCGGCTAGAAATAAATCACTGAGGACGGGTGCAATGCACGACCCTGCGCATATACCCCTTTTCTTCAAAAATGGCAGTCCGTCCCATTGAATACAAGTGGACCGAAGGTAAAGGCTTAAATGTTCTAGGAAGCCACTGCTCGACGTACCCGAAGCATTCTGGACAGGTATGACTCCGAACTTGTCAATAGAGTTCTGAACACAAGAAAGCAGACTAGCTTACGGTAACGAATAAAACAAAACCTTAATATCTATAGAGAAACCTCTCAAGCGCTTGTGCGATGAAGACGTTATGTAATCTATGACAGCATAGGAATCCTTTACAAGGAAGGGATCATCTATTCGCAATAGGTTGAGCTTTTCTTGGAGAATCATAGCAATAGATTTTTGCCACGTATCATTTTCAGAAACAATCACCCTGAATGGAGCGCCCACCTTGTGCGTTTTTGCACTGAAAAGGACGTCAAGGTGATCATACTTTGATGTTTCTATGCCTTTAGACAGCCTGTCCAGCTGCAGCTTATTGCACAGCTTTTAGGCTTTTGCTTTCAACTTATATGTCGTTCGTTTCCGCAGAGGATCAAAAGCAATGGAGACAGGTTCCAACTCTTTTGCATTGAACAGCCCATATGACATAACTGCAAAACCACCCTCCTTGTCCGCAGACAATACGCAAAGCTCGTGGTCCCTCAAGAACGACAAAACGCGTTTTGACAGATACCTTCGGCACAGGAGGTTTTCCGTGATTCAAGGCGTCCACACCCTCCGATACACAGCGCGAAGTGTCATCCGCAGAGGCACGTCGAGATACCTGTCGTACAAGGGAAAGAAGTTCCGGAGCGGTCCTGTTCTTGTCAATGGCAAACTTTGGTCCTCTGGTAAGCTTACACGTTTTAAGAGGTGAACAGGGCTTTTGGTAGCGGGATACTTCTGAGGAAGACGGTCGCGAAGCTGCTTGAGTTGAAGCTGCCAGAACTCTGTGGTGCGGTCAGTCAGGGATGACAGCTTTTGAAGCCGTCTCTTGGTGGTGATAGGTTCTGAGGAGGAGCAGACTTGTAATTCCAGAAGTTTGCTATGCAACCGAGCAAGCCGGAGCCATTCAGATTTTTGAATCGTGCAAATACGAATCCCATGGCCCATGGAAGGAAGGAAACCACCAAACCGGCCTCGGACGTTGTCTGGTAGAATCTTGTTGCGCTAACTTGCAAGTTAGCGCTCGTGTGTGTTCTTTCATGTCCTTGTCTGATGTTGCGCTATTTTATACGTCATAGACTACCAACCAGCCCATACCGCCACCTTATTGGACTTAATACCTAGCATTAGTGACTGCTTATTCATTTTCACCTCTTTAAATAAGGTCTACAATATACCAAATGAAGTACGTTTACCATTTTCTTGTGGACTGGTATGCTGTCCGCCATTCGTGCCTTAAGTACAATCATTTGGAACAATGTGTTTGCAGCAAGAGGAAAGTTCACTGAAGCTTACTTTTCGTCTTTTGGTGGCGGTAGCGGTTTTTTTATTAAAATAATAGTAAGAAGGGATGAAAAGATTTTTGCTAGCCCCGGCATCTGCCATCGATACTGAAGCACCTGAGCTGGGGCAGCGGAAATAAAGGACAGCAGGCAGAATGGAGAAATTAAATGAAAGAGGTGAGTGGACAGGAAGAGAGGATAGGGGGAGAAGTAATATATACAATCTATTTACACAATAAGAAATGTGTCCAGGTTGTGCGCGTGATTAGTTCATTTTACAGGAATTATAACACACGCGCACAGCACTGTGTTGCCTGCAACTGGAGTGGGGCATCCAGTTATTAATCGTTGAAGGTAGAACTCGCGGAGCGTTCGCTCACTGCGTGTAACTACCTGACTGAGAACAGACGGGACGTCAAGCCCGTGTGTTCGAGGAATGCACAGGGGCTCACCAAAGCTCGCTCATGGGTGCGCACACTGCCCTGCGGCCACAATAGCGTCTTGATGGAGTCTGGTAGCATGCCCTGCACCCTATAGGCCGCAAGCATATCGCCAGGAGCATCGGCGAACGCGGCACAGTGAAGGAGCAGGTTGTAAGGATTATGGCGACAGCCCGTCTGGTTCAACGGCGTAGTCGGCCCGGGACACCTGCAGCCGGGGTCCCTGCACGGCGATAGGCATCTTCGTTCCCACGGCTTGTCCCCGCTTGGGTTATTGGATTCTAGACGGAGGACTCTGCTGCCGTTTCTAAACAAAATTGTTCCCGGAAAACGTGTCCGGCTTGACAGCGTGAGAACTCTCGTTCGAAAGCGAAGACAACGCTCTCTCTGAGGGGGCGATGGTCAAGCGGCACCCTCTCTCTCTCTGGCGAGACTTGTGACAGGGCGTGTCGCTATGTGAAGTGGTGTGAGTGTGTGTGTACGACAGCGCAAGTTAGGCCACACCCAACCTGGCGAAGACCTCCTCGAACCTGGGGAATCCTAGGGACCGGACCCTTTTAAAACCGGACGACGAGTGCCGTAAGGAAGAAATCCTCGATCATCCTCAGATCTTCTCAGATCCTCCGACCTTCCCCCATCACCCTCCAATGGGTTCCTAAATCTTGTAAATAGTGTAAATAAATCCCCTGTGCAGTTTCCTTCATAACCAAGTTGTAGAAGGCGCCTGCGGCGCTGAAAGAGTCAGCTCACTCAAGGACCCCTCATCTCTAACTGGTTGGCAGCAGCTGGAATGGACCGTGCGACATCGTGCTTTCTCAACCAGTAAGCGTTTCGGCATTTTGCTATAGGATTCGCCAGGCTTCAGATTTTGAGAGAATAATCTAAAATCACTGGGAAGTGTATGTCAGTTGAGAAAGGGTAACCTCACTACATTTTGAAGATAGCATTGCCAAAGCGGAGAAAGCGTTGTCATGGGCCTTATGAAATTGTCAAAGTCGGACTTGCTGTTGTTATGCGAGGAACTGTCAATAGAAGTATAGGGCAAAACTACAAAACCTGAAATATGCAAGAAAATTCAAAAACACGAAGAGGAATATCAGCTGGTAGATACGTGGAATTTGGTACGGGAGGAAAAAGCACGTAAAAAGAAAGCCGATCAGGAGGGAAAAAGAAAAAGGGAAGCGGAATGGGAAAAAGAGAAGGAACGGCAAAAGTGGGAAGCTGAAAAAGAAGAAAGAGATCTAAAGCGATTGCAGCTTGAAAATGAAAATTGAAAAAAAAGGCGACAGTACGAGAGCCGAGTCTCCTGAAAGAGCAAGCGATGAACAATCATATAGAATGAACACATTCATGCAGCCCTATGAAAGTGGAAGGGACATAGGATTGTAGCTGGGAAACTTTCAGAGAACTTGCGAAAGGAAGAACTTTGCTCGCAGTACATGGCCGCAACGACTTCTGACACTCTTGCCATGTGAAGTAGCTGAAGTCATAGCGAGACTTAGCACACAAGACGCAGCTGACTAGGAAAAAGTCAGAGCCAGCCTGCTAAAAAGGTACCGGCTGTCAGCCGAAGCTTTCCGACAGCGCTTCAGGAGCACAATGAAAAACGATAGCGAAGGCTATCCGGATTTCGCGTATAGCCTAAAGACGAATCTGCTAGAGTGGCTAAAAGGAGCCGAGGTTTACGAAAGCTGAGACAAAATCATCGAGTGTTTTTGCCTTGAGCAAGTGGTGAAACTGTGGGTTCAAGACAAAGAAAAAGTCGACACAGTTGAAAGGACCGCTGAGCTAGCAGAGGAGTACGTTTCGCGCAGAAGGTTGAGCACTGAAGAGGGTGCGTCACACGCTCGAAACGCGATGCGAGATGAAGGGCCTAGCAGAAAGACGCGAAGTGCTACAAGTTCGAAGCAATCGGAGGCAACTAAGGTAGCGCCAGAAAAGCGTGAAGAACAGGCAAAGAGACAGGGAGCAGACAAAGCCGCGAAAAAAGAGTTTGAAGCTAGCAGGCCATTTCGTTGCTACAACTGCAATGGTGTCTGGCAGTTTGAAGCCAAGTGTACAAAACAACGCTTAGTGTTCTCGTGCGTCGAGGATAACGCCGAGAATCTAGAGCTCCTTAGGCCATACCTGCACGA
Source organism: Amblyomma americanum (assembly GCF_052857255.1). Classification (NCBI taxonomy): domain Eukaryota; kingdom Metazoa; phylum Arthropoda; class Arachnida; order Ixodida; family Ixodidae; genus Amblyomma; species Amblyomma americanum. Next base: position 17,499,509 of record NC_135500.1, read on the forward strand.
GCTGCACGTTAATGGGAAACCGTACAGAGTGCTTCGTGATAGCGCCGCGACGATGGACGTTGTCCATCCGTCTTACGTTTCAGCGGACGATTTTACGGGAGAAGTCTCGTGGATAAAACAGGCAGCAGAGGAACACAGTGTATGTCTTCCCATAGCAAGAGTGAGAATTTGTGGCCCATTTGGAGAGCTAATCACTGAGGCCGCAGTTTCGAAGGCCGTGCCACTTCAATATCCTTACCTCTTCTCGAATCGATCAGACCAATTGCTACGCGAGAGAGGCCAGAAGCTCGGAAGCGGGGTGATACAAGCTTTGACAAGGTCGAAAACTCGTCAGCTCTCATCTCAACTAAGATTCCCGAACCTCAGGTAGCCAGAGACGCACCAGCCAGCATATCGTTGCAAACAAATGAGGAGGGAAGAGAACCAACGACGAATGAAAGCCAGACAGCTGACCGATCAGATGAGCAACCAGGGACTTAACAACTAAGTCGATAGAGGAGGCAGAAAACGCTTAAAGATCAGTTTTATCTCCAGCATCGCGTAGTTTTGATCGCCTTGTGCAGGTGAAGAGGGAGTCCCTAATAAAAGAACAGAAGCAGGATCCCACTTTGGAAAGACTGCACCTTACAGCTAAAGAGGGCATCGCGAGACGCAACATAACGATGCATGATAAAGGAGGCCTACTAAACCGACCTTACCGGGACAGAAAAGGCAAAACATTTGATCAGCTGGTCGTGCCCGAAAAATACACAGCGGACATTCCTAGTCTCTGCCACGGATATGGCTTGGCACGACATCTGGGAATCAATAAAACAAAGAGCGGCTATTAATGGAATATTATTGGCCGGGTTGTTTCAAGGTTGCAGAACGCTACGTAAAATCCTGCGATGCGTGCCAGCGCGTGGGCAAGCCGGCAGAGACATGGAAGGCTCCACTGAAAATTTTTCCATTGATCTCGGAACCCTTCCGCCGGCTTGTAATAGACACAGTAGGCCCTTTGCCTAAAACGAAATCAGGCTATAAGTACTTGCTTACTATGCTATGTCCCGCCACAAAATTTCCCCGAAGCAATTCCTTTGAAGGACTTGAGCTCCACAGGAATAGTTGACGCCCTTTTGTCAGTGTTCGCGAGAATAGGATTTCCGGCCGAAATCCAAGCCGATCAGGCGACGGTCTTTACAAACGCCTTGACGACCACATTCCTAAAAAGATGCGAAATAAAACTGTTACACAGCTCGGTGTATCATCCGTAGTCCAACACTGTAGAGAAATGGCATTCGGTGCTGAAGCGGGTGCTACGCGCTCTTTGTTATGAGCATAAAGCAGACTTGGAGGATTGTCCGCCGGCCACACTTTTCGCTTTACGAACAGTCCCCCACGAAGCTACGGGGTTTACACCAGCAGAACTCGTGTACGGAAGAGCCCTCCGCTCTCCCCCCCCCCGAATGCTGAGAGAAATGTGGGAAGGGACGGGAGAGATCCAGACAGTGGTGAGAGTACGTGCTTCAGCTACTGGACCGCCTTAACAACACGAGGGAATTAGCAAACCGAAATATAAAAGCTGCCCAGGAGGCCGCCAAGGTCTATTATGACAAAAACGCGCTCCTTCGAGGTTTCACCGCGGGCGATCGCGTGATGATCCTGCGGCCATCGAGAAAAAACAAGCTAGAAGATCACTGGAATGGTCCAGTGGAAGTGTTGCAAAAACTTTCGGAGACGAATTACGCGCTAAGGGTTCCAGGCAGGGGAACGCCGGTGAGAATTTATCACTGCAATCTGATGAAGCCGTTCGTGGAGCGCAGCGGGATCGTCAGTCTGACTGTAAATGAACCAGAAGAGCTGGACAGCGAGAGTCAGGGTTGGAAGGGAGGTGCGGACGCTAGTGACAACGTGGAGAACATTTTGGCTGTCTCCGTGAGTACAGATTTCCTAAGCAGGACCCAGGTCGACACGCTAAAGCAGTTGAGAGAATTCGCTGACCTACTTAGCAGTCGCCCGGGAAAGACACACCTCCTGACGCATGAAATCGAGCTCACATCAGATGAGCCGGTACGGTCGAAACCCTACAGGCTATCACCGCGGCAAAAAGAAATAATGGACGCGGAAATTCAGCGCATGTTGGAGTTAGGGGTTGTACAGCCAGCGGAAAGTGACTATACCTCACCGCTAATTCTTGTTGAGGTCCCAGGGAAAGATCCTCGTCCCTGCGTGGATTATAGAAAGCTTAATGCAATTACCAGGGATAAGCTATACTCGAACATAGAGGAAAGGATAGAAAGCGTGACCGGCGCGAAATTCATTTCCACCCTCGATCTCGTACGGGAATATTGACAAGTTTCCCTCTCAGAAAGCACGAGCAGGTATGCCGCTTTCATCTCCCCAGCGGGCACCTTTCGACCCTTAATGCTTAGTTTTGGATTGAAGAATGCTCCCTACAGCTTCTCGAAACTCATGAACATCGTACTGAAGGACATGCAGTGCTTTGCACTCCCTTATTTAGACGATGTCGCTATTTTTTTCGGAAACTTGGCAAGAGCATCTAGAACACCTAAAGACCGTGTTTTCCAGTTTTCGACAGGCTGGACTGACATTGATGGCATAAAAGTATAGATTTGGTTGCGCTCAGGTGACGTACTTGGGCCACGTTGTAGGCCAGGGAACTAGGAACCCATTCGAGTTAAAGATTGCCCCGATCGCAGCCTTTCCGCAACCACGGACGAAAATGAACATTCGCTCTTTTTTGGGATTAGTTGGGTACTACCAGCGATATATTCCTAGCTACTCACAGCGGGCTTGTCCCTTAACTGACGCCTTGCGAAAGGGAGCACCTACTAACGTAGGTTGGGATAACCAAAAAGAAAACGCCTTCAAAAGCCTGAAGGAAGCACTCCTGTCCCGACCCTTGCTCAGGACCCCTGACTATGGGAAAGAGGTTATAGTCCAGTGCGATGCAAGCGATAGAGGACAGGGTGCTGTATTAAGCCAAGTTGGCTACGACGATGAAGAACACCCAATTCTGTACATCAGCCGCAAGCTGACCAGTAGAGAGGAAGCGTACAGCGCTTCCGAAAAAGAGTGCGCATGTTAAGTTTGGGCAGCGCAGAAGTTGTCGTGTTACCTGTACGGAGCAAAGTTTGTATTTGAGACTGACCATTGCCCTTTAACGTGGCTGCGACAGATGTCCCCCAAAAATGGTCGCTTGCTCAGATGGAGTCTGGTTCTCCAACAGTACAATTTCTCGGTGCGTTATAAAAAGGTTAACCGCACGGAAATGCTGATGGCTTGAGCAGACTGATGTAAGCGGGAGAACTTAGAGGAATCTCGTCCTGTGTGAGTGTTTTTTTTTAACTTTGTTCCGAGTAATCGGGCTGTGGCAATTTCAAAAGGGGATGTTTCACGCTCTGTCGGCACAAAATTAACCCAAATTTAAACACATTTTTTATAGTGTCTTGTCAATGGAAGAAGCCTGGTGATTCTTTGGCGAATTCCGAGCGCTTGCGGATGGGGCAGTGCTTTGGGTTCTGCCTTGGGGGCGCTGATATTGCAATCCAGGGGACCAACACGGGCGCCATCTCATCTCTTCCTGCCCAGCGGTCGTCAACGCTGGACATTCGAGATTATTCGGGCCGCGGAGGAGCTGTAAGGATTCTGGCGACAGCCCGTATGGTTCAACTGCGTAGTCGGCCCGGGACACCTGCAGCCCGGACCCTGCACGGCGATAGGCATATTCGTTCCCACAGATTGACCCCACTTGGGTTATTGGATTCGAGACGGAGGACTCTGCTGCCGTTTGTAAACAACATTGTTCCCGGAAAACGTGTCCGGCTTGACAGCGTGAGAACTCTCGTTCGAACGCGAAGACAACGCTCTCTCTGAGGGGGCGATGGTTCAGCGGCACCCTCTCTCTCTCCGGCGAGACATGTGACGGGGCGTGTCCCTATGTGAAGTGGTGTGAGTGTGTGTGTACGACAGCGCAAGTTAGGCCACGCCCAACCTGGCGAAGACCTCCTCGAACCTGGGGAATCCTAGGGACCGGACCCTTTTAAAACCGGACGACGAGTGCCGTGAGGAAGGAATCCTCGATCATCCTCAGATCTTCTCAGATCCTCCGACCTTCCCCCATCACCCTCCAATGGGTTCCTAAATCTTGTAAATAATGTAAATAAACCCCCTGTACAGTTTCCTTCATAACCAAGTCCGACAACGTCATTCGTAGAAGGGACCTGCGGCGCTGAAAGAGTCAGCTCACTCAAGAACCCCGCATCTCTAACAAGGTGTTCTAGTGTTTGCACTGCACCGCATCCGTCACACACATCACTCGTAGCGATTCCGTGACGCTCCCGTCGTTCCCCTGGCCACACGCAGCCAATGCGCGCGCGGAGGATCATTCCACGTTGTGACCGTATAAGTGCGCGTCTTTTCTCATCAAAACATATAAAATATCTAAAACGAGCCAGAAACTACGGATAAATACAGAATCGCTTAAGCTCATCAGAAAAGTGACCATGTATAGAAGGCATTCATGAAAAGTAATCACGAAATACCGAAATTTAGTCTATAAACACCGCCGTACTGCGAAATGTAAATACGATTTCAACTTCCATGGTTAATCAAGAGTACAGGGAAAAAAATTAATATGGAGGAGAAGATGACAAGGAGGGGCGCAGACTCGTCCGTGTTTTCATTGAGCAGTACCCTTGTTAACCATGTATGACGGACTCGCCTAACAGCATAAACACTTCAGCTACGATTTTAGCCTGTTTAACTCAACAGAGGGACGCACAAATTGTTTGCAAGACACTCAACTAGGTGCAGGAAATGTAACTGCAAATAATACAATACAACCATTGTCCGTAAAGTTCCAGGACTGAGTCCATTAAAAAAAATGCGTTTAACATTGAAATCATCTGTGCAGCACCCCTTCAAAATAGTCTCCTTTGCAGTCTATACACAGCTTCCAACGCTTCTTGAGGTCTTGGAAACAGTTCGAAAACACTTCTTCTGGCAGGGCTGTCAGCTGCTTTGTCGTGGCGTCTTGAATGGCCGCCACGCTCCCCATCCAGAGACCTTTTAGTGCTCTCTTCGCATGAGGAAACAGGAAAAAATCGCATGGGGAGAGGTCAAGCGAGTATGGCGGATAGGGAAGAACAGCAATGCTGTGCTTGGCGAGAAATTCTGTCACGCTGCGAGCAGTGTGCGGCCTTGCGTTATCGTGGAGAAGGCTACATTGTCCAGATGCCCATAAGCCAGGGCGACATCGTCACAATGCATCACGCATGTGTTGGAGCACGACGATATAAAACTCCTGATTCACCGTCTGCCCTTATGGGACGAACTCGTGGTGTGTGACACCTCTGACATCGAAAAAACCTATCAGCATCGTCTTCGTTTTGGTCTTCTGTCGCCACACCTTTCTCGACGCCGGAGAGCTTGTTGACCGCTATACGGCGCTCTGCCTCTTTGTTTGAAGATTGTATTGAAAACACCATGTTTCGTCTTCATCAATGATGCTGTCGACGAATGCAGCATCCTTCTCTGCCTCGGAGAGCAAACCAGCGCTCACTGATGCCAGCGTGTCCTTCTGGTCCTGTGAGAGGGAGTGCGGCATAAGTCTGTCATTCAACTTTCGTTTCCCCATGTTCTCACGCAAAATTTCGTGGCATGTTGTCTTATGTCTAGAACATCTGATAGCATGTGGACTGTAATGGTGCGGCCTTGCTGCACGATTTCCCTGCCACGTTGTTTTCATTCTATGAGGTTGAAGGGCACCCCTGCCTTGTGTTGTCTTCCATCGACGTTCTCCCCGAAACGAACCTCTTGTGCCACTCGAAAACTCGCGCCCAAGATAATGTCTCGTTGCCGTAAGAGTCACGAAGGAGGTCATACGTCTGTGTGGCTGCCTCACCAAGCTTCACACAGAATTTTATGTTTACACGCGGCTCGAGAAGGACGTCCATATCGCCACATTGGCTCACAGTAGAATGCGCAGACGACAAGCGACAACGTATTTGAGCGCGACAGCGTTAAGGAGGTCGTGTGTCAGAAAACCCGTGTCTTCGGTGGCGTTGGCCGTGAGCAAAAATGGCGCATCTTGGTGGCACGTCATTTCCTTTCCTTAAAACCAGTTTTCATTTTATTTTCCTTCCCTTACGGCCAGTTTCGGGTGTCGTGAGACAGGTGTCCTTTCCTCAAATTGTCGAACAGGCCACGCGTCGCCCCGAACGGGCGATGGTGTTCCGTGCACCCCTTCGCAACGCTGCAACATGGTCGCGTCTCACTCTTAAAGACGAAGCTTAAGCGTCCTCCAAAAGGTTTTACTTGTGGTGCCGTCTAGCGGCTTCCACAGCAATTAACATAAATAGCTCAAGTTATCCCGAAAAGATGGCGCTACACACACGCACCAACAATTGTTTTTGGGGAATCATTTCTAGAGAAGAAAATAAATCAGTCTGGAAGATTTACGGACAAAGGTTGTATGACACAGAATACAGGGCGTTAAGCTAATACCTTCAAATGCGTTTTTTCCCTATCAGTTGGTGACGCTACTGATCTTTACTGCACACGCCCACGGAGCGCCATCTGCATCGCCTGAGAAGGCCACATATACTCTGCTCTAGAATTCGATGCTCCGTTCGGCAGCAGTGCTTCTGTGGCGCATGTACTCATTTTCCTGCATTTTGCAGGTAAGCCTCGTTTTTTCAGTTCTAAAATATTGTATGCTTTTCCGCGCTGCTGCCGAGCCACGTTGTGTCTTACGAGTTGTGCGGAGCCAAGTTGTGTCTACAGCTGTTTGCCCTGTGTGCATAGTCTTCTGATCCCATTGAGTCATGACAGGAACCAGAACGAAGAAGGATAGGGACGCGGAAGAATGTGCTAAATGTACTGAATGCAGCAGTCTCAGGCAGGAACTTAAAAAAATTCTGAAAAGAAATGTTGGCTGAGTTCCAGGACCTGAAGAAAAGCGTTGACTTCTGTAGCGAATCATGTGATGACATAAGCGAAACAAAAATTGATGCTAAGGAACTCATCACGGAGGTCAAAGCTTTACGAGACACCAATCACGCAATGAAAGAGGAAAACCTCAAGCTTGCTCGACGAGTAGACGAACTGGAACAATATTCCCGAATAAATAATCTTGAAATAAAAGGGGTTCCTAAGGACGGTGAGGCAACAGACGTTGTGGTCCAACTGGGAACACTCGTTGGCGAACCTATCTCGAAAGCTGACATTGATGTCTGCCATAGAGTGCCCACCTCAAAAGAAGATGAAATGAGCATCATTGTGCGTTTTGCCCGGCGGGAAAAGTGCAATGTAGTGTTAGCAAAGGCGAAGAAAACGCGAATAACGACAACCGACCTCGGCTACAGCCGCGAAAGCGCCGTCTTTGTTAAAGACCATCTAACAAGCCAAAACAAGCCACCGCTAGGTGCTGCCATCACAAAGAAAAAGCAGGTTAACTGGAAGTTTGCATGCAAAGAAGATTAAAAAATCTTCGCGCGTCGAGCTGAAAACACGACTGTACTTCGAATCAACTGTCTGGACGACCTGGAAAAAATGGCTAGGCAAACCGGCACATCATGATTAGACTACCAATCCTGCGCGCGGTCCTGCACATGCAGTCTTAAGTAGTAGTTTTCTGCTGTCCTCATGGCAGTTCAACCTTCGAATCGCAAAAATTTCCATCATAAGGGCTTTTTATCTTTTCTTCATTTAATGCGCGTTAATTAGAAAATAAGCACGATGAACTTCATTATTTATTCAATGCAACTAACTCTTCTTTCGATGCGATTATGGTATGTGAAACGTGGTATAATGGTAGTTCTGTCTCGTTCCTGTCAAACGACTACCAAAACTTTGCGCTCAACCGCCCCCTGAAGCGTGGTGGTGGCGTTATGCTACTGATGAAAAACAGCTTTAACGCGTACCCTGCTCGTGAGTTTACTGCGACGACTACGAAATAGTGACAACGCGTGACAGTTCACAGTTTTTCTCGGTTCTTTATCGTCCTCCGAAGGGTGATTTGCAAAATTTCCTGCTTTTTCTTGAAAGCCTTCTAGATTTTATATCTCTTAATAAATACTCTCTTTTTCTTGGTGGCGGCCTAAACATTGATATGCTCAAAACTGCTAAGGCTAAACATGATTTTCTGTCAGTTCTAGAGCAGTATGGGGTTTTAAACATTATAAATGAACCAACACTTTTTACATCCGTGTCAGCACCTCTACTCGATCTGTTCAACACTAATGCCGATATGTGTGTTTCTTCTTGCGGTGCGCTTGCTAGCGACATCAGTGATCACTTGCCCATTTTCACGTTCATTCATGCAAAAGATTATCCTGCGCCCCCAAAAGATACGCCTATTTGTACACAAGACATAACCGAATCTTCCTTGCATCTTTTCGAGCCGATGTTCAGTGTCTTGACTGGAGCCAAGTTCTTTCAAGCACTGATGTCAATGAAGTTTACAGAGCCCTTATATCTCAAATTACAGATCTTTACTGAAAGCACTTTCCATCTGTAGTGCGACGAAGGAGCAAAAAATCACGGAAACCGTGGGTAACACGTGATCTGGTCAATAAAATTAACATAAAAAGCCGTCTTTACTGGAAATTTGTAAAAATCAAGGACATAAATGTATTACAAGCGTATAAAATATACAGAAATAGGGTAAATAAAGAGCTCAAAGTTGCCAAGGAAGCATACTTTGCTACCTATCTGCATGAGGCATCCCGAAATGTCGAACTCTTGTGGAAACGCCTAAATAGCATCATTAAACCAATCAGTCATTCCACCATTACCAGCATAAAAATCAACAATGAAGATATAAGCGGCACTATCTATCTAAAGCGTTCAATACGCATTTCGTCTCTGTTGGGGAAACTGACCGCGCAGGTACAGCTTAGCTTACTCTCTCACTACAGATTGCATCCCTAATATCTCTGGAAGTATGGTATTTTTCCCCACTGATGAAAGTGAAGTGATTTATGTCTACAATAACCTCAAAAATTCTAAATCTCGTGAGGAAAATGACATGCAAATTGCCCCTATTAAGTACACTATTGATATCATCGCTCCAGTGTTGACTAGTATGTATAACGTAGCCTTTGAACAAAATACATTTCCAGAAGTTATGCAAATAGCCAAGGTGATTGTAATACATAAAGCAGGTGACACAATTAATAAAAATAATTTCAGGTCGATTTCAATTCTCCCAGTCTGATCTAAAGATTAGAAAGAATTGCGCACATTCGTCTTAATTCATTTTTAGAAAAGCACCCACTCATTTCGCCTTGCGAATACGGTTTTATGAAACGTAAATGCAGAGAATTAGCTCTTTTAACGCAAAAAGAAATCATTATTGACGCCCTATAGAGACTAAGAAACTAGTTTTAGGCATATATATAGATCTTTCAAAGGCATTTGATTGCGTACATCACAAAACGTTAATAAAGAGACTTCAACATTATGGCACACGGAGAAATTCTAATGCTCTCTTATCATCGTACCTTAAACACCGTTCTCAGTATGTTAGCCACAATAATAAAAATTGCAGTGTCAAAAAACTTACTTCCGGTTTCCCTCAAGGCAGTACTCTCAGTCCCCTCCTGTATGTTCTTTACATAAATGAAATGGTTTATGGTTTATGGGGGGTTTAACGTCCCAAAGCGACTCAGGCTATGAGGGACGCCGTTGTGAAGGACTCCGGAAATTTCGACTACCTGGGGTTCTTTAACATGCACTGACATCGCACAGTACACGGGCCTCTAGAATTTCGCCTCCATCGAAATTCGACCGCCTCAGCCGGGATCGAACCCGCGTCTTGCGGGCCAGCAGCCGAGCGCCGTAACCACGTAGTCACCGCGACGGCTTCATAAATGAAATATTTTCCACTATCAGCGAGGTGCAATGGATTGGATATGCAGGTGATACCGCGCTCTTCATTACCGGAGATAACCCAAATATATTTATACGCACAGCAATAATGATTAATAATAATTGGTTTTTGGGGAAAGGAAATGGCGCAGTATCTGTCTCGCATATCGGCGGACACCTGAACCGCGCCGTAAGGGAAGGGATAAAGAAGGGAGTGAAAGAAGAAAGGAAGAAAGAGGTGCCGTAGTGGAGGGCTCCGGAATAATTTCGACCACCTGGGGATCTTTAACGTCCACTGACATCGCACAGCACACGGGCGCCTTAGCGTTTTTCCTCCATAAAAACGCAGCCACCGCGGTCGGTTTCGAACCCGGGAACTCCGGATCAGTAGCAGAGCGCCCTAACCACTGAGCCACCGCGGCGGGGTTTATACGCACAGCAAATACAGCTTTACAGTTTGTTAAGCATTGGTCTTATAATAACCTCCTAAAAAGTAACGCAAAAAGTCGCAAGCAATACTTTTTCGCGCAAGAAACACCACTGGCACTCTCTCAGAAAACCTATTCCTAGCAAAAGATGAAATTGAAATACGAACGCACGTTAAATTACTTGGGCTCTTTTTTTCAGAGAACCTGAGCTAGGATAAGCATTTTGAACACGTTTGCTGCAAACTAAATCGAATCGCGGGAATATTAAGCAGAAACAGGTATAAACTGCCTGCAAAAGTAAAAGAATAGTATACAACGCCTTATTTTTATCTACACTTAATTATTGTCATCTTGCATGGGCCACCGCATCTAAAGAAAATATTCATAACCTAACAACATGTCAAAATACAGGCAATTATAGCCATTGGGAATATTTCATACCTGGATCATGCGTCCGCATACTTCGCATCCTCTTGCATACTTCCAATTGAAACCTTGTACTCATTCCGCCTTATCTGCCAGTACAAGACTGCTGTTCGCACTGAGAATCACTATTTTCTTCAACTATTCAACCTTGCCACCCGCAGTCATAGCCACAACACCAGACAAAATAATTCGTGGGTCGAACGTTTCTGCCGCACAACATATAGCAATCAATCTTTATCGTTTCACATCGTCGTCCTCCTGAACACTTTTAGTCGCGTTGGTGTTGATGCAAACAAAGAATCTACACGCTCACTTTTCAAAAAATTAGATCGTAGTGCATTCCCTTTCTGTTAGTTTCCGCACCATTGTCTCTGCTTTCATTTCTTACCTTTCGCTGCGCTATGCCCAATTGTCTGATTCATATCCATTTCATTTTACTTTTATATTGTACAGCTAACGTTATTTCTTGCTTATATATAGTAGTAACTACGTCTTTTATCGCGTGCATTGTATTATTTTAGCCGCTGACTTTTTGCACCTCATGTATAAAGTCCCGACATAACTACTGTATCTTATATCTAGCGCATTTATTTCACTACAGTAATTACGCCACAAAGCTTTAATAGAAGCTTTCGTCACATGCGCTCAAGCAATAAATGTATCCATTTGCTAGTCAGAGCTTGCGTGTCTGTTCTCTTCCGTGCCGTTCTTATGCGCTATGTTCGTTCATAATGTTCAGCCAAAACTCGCCAAACAACTTACCTTTACACAATGTACAGTACATCAGCCAAGCGAACGTGCCTAGAGGTCGTCACAGGTGAAAGTATTTTACAGAGCAGAAGAGGTTCAAAGAAAAGAAAAGAAACCCATCATTCACGGAAAGCGAATATCAGAGTAGCAGCGGCAGCCCTACAACCGGCGGCCGCGAAGCAAAGATGACGAGGCGGCGCCGAGGTCCAAGCGCAGAGCGAGATTATCAGCCAGGAGACGTTGCAATATTGCTTTAAAAGTCACGAAAACACGGCTGCAGACAGGACGAGCGCCCTTGTCGCAGCGTCCTGTCTTGAGTATGTGCTTTTCCATGTCTCGGTTGAAGGTGTGATCCCGTTTGCCGCCCGGCGACTTTTTCGCAGTCTTGCGATGCAACTGGTTTCGTTTGTGGCTTCGCGTCCTTGATATCGTTCAAGTGGCTTGCCACCATTGATAGGTGTGGTTACCTCCCCAACGAGAGCGCGAACAGCCACTTTGAGGCTGTCTACGCGTCAGGTTGCGGGCCGATCGAAGAAAGCCGCTTGCGGACGAAAGCTCGAAAAAAAAAAAAAACAGACCTGAACCCGGTCCTCGGTGCAGCTGACCACTGTGTCGACGACAGAACCGCCGACGACTACCTGCGCGTGAAATAGAGTGAAACATTTTAGCGAACAACGTTTTCAAATGACACAATTTCTTTCAGAAATACTGCCAGCTTTCACGGAAGAGAGGAGTTGGATTATAAAAAAGGAAAAAATATATAGCATAAAAGTAAGACAACAGCTAAAGAAGACGTGACCATAGAACGGGATAAAATGACCTGGACATGGGCACGCTGTCTGTATAGCAAGTGTGACGACCGGGCGTATATAAAACATACAAAGTGAGAAGACAGAAAAAAGAAAATAAGCATACATATGAAATGAAGAGCCTGTCCTTCCTTATAATAAACTGCACATCTCCAACCAAAAAAATTTAATTTTAAACCCAACGTTTCGAACCAGGCTCGGCTCCTTCATCAGGGGTGACTGAGGGCAGTAGCTAGCGCCTTTAAGTACGGAGGGGAGGAGGGGGCCAAAGGAACGAAAGCTGTGATGCGAAAGGCGTGGGGGAGGGGCAGGAACGGGGGGGGGGTGAAGGCTGTGAGTCACGTTGTCGCACTGTGGGGAGGCGGTCAATGACGACTTTTTTTCGTTGAGTTGAAGAGTGATATCCCTGGGCATACACTGGGGGCAAGTTTTATCTAGAGAGCGTTAAGGAGCTCGTGTCGCAGAAAAGCCGCTGTCGTCGGCGTCTCTGGCCGTGAGCGAAAAATGGCGCATCTCGGTGGACACCTGAACCGCGCCGTAAGGGAAGGGATTTTCCTTCCCTTACATAAACATAAAAACGACGTCCGCAACTTCGCAAGAGAGCGCAATCCTGTAGCCGAACATTCCAAGGACTCAGACCACAGAATCAACTTGGAAGAAACCAGCATCCTCGGAGCCGAAACGAATTACCACAAAAGGCTCCTTCTCGAATCCTGGCACATCCAAGCCACCCCGAACATCAACCGCACAAAAGGAAACCTGTTCCCAGTATATGCAAAGGGACTTGGCTCTCCAACTCAAAGAAAAAAGTTACCAGTGACTGCCTCCCCCCCCCCCCCCCCCCCCTCACGCCTTTCGCATCACAGCTTTCATTCCTTTGACCCCCTCCTCCCCTCCATACTTAAAGACGCTGGCTACTGCCCGGAGTCACCCCTGATGTTGGAGCCCAGCCGGCTTCGAAACGTTGGGTTTAAAATAAAAGTTTTTTTGGTTGGAGATGTGCAGTTTTTATAAGTCCTTAAACCCAACCAGGCAGGCAAATGTGTCGAAATGTTAGTTTTTTTTGTGTGCTTCCTTTCTCATCCCCTGTCGCAGCATGAAAAAAAGTGGTAGGCGTTTGACGTGGCTAAACCACGAAGTCCGTGTTTATCTGTGCTTATCGAGAAGGATTCCACCCTTACAACATGGAGGGCGGTAAATTGTGAGAACCAACGACAACCAAGAGATACTCAGGCGAAGTGCAGCTATTTCTGCTTGAGTAAAAGGAATACTGATTTCAGAAACGGAGCAAAAATCTTCAACAAAGACTATGATTCCTCCTCATCTTCGTTGTAGACGAGTGTAAGAATATACTTGGTAACCTGGCAACGAGAAATGTGATAACACAGCTGACGAAGCCTTCACTTCCGTGATAGCAACAACGTCAAAACTTGAATGAAAAGGGAGAGGTAGCGCACAAAAATGGTCCCAGTGTTTCCGTTCACTGCGAGTTTAAACGTGAGCAAACTGAAAACAATAGTCAGTGTGATGCTGAAGAACCTTCCGGACTTCAGGAAAATGGAAATATTTCATGAAACCAATGTCAGATATGATTATATTAGTATTTCAAGATCCGAAACATCTAGATGCGAATGAGAGGTGCGCCTTCTGGCTGTTTTGCCCGGACCTTCCCATTTTTTGTCCATATGAGCCCAAAACCCTTTTCCCCGCAGACCCGGTCCCGGTCCCCGCAGACATAGCCCCGTAAAGCTTTCGCTTTAATAAGCTTGAGCTAACGAGACTCACGCTACAGATTGATAGTAGTAGCAAGGCCAATAGTCTGGAGCTAGTTTTGTCCGTGAAAGTTCACAAGACCAACATTTCTTTGCGCGCCATTGTCACGGAGCGGGGAACATGGCAGAAGGCAGCGGGCTCCTCTTTGGAGGTGAGGGTAAACCTCTTATATGAGGGCGTTCATTTTTGGGAGGAACTCAGAAAATGACACTGACTTTTTGAAAGAGCATGTTCGAATGTGATTCAAAGTTTTTTCGATCGACCTAAAATACATTCTTTATTCGCTGCCGCACAAAGGTCTTCTGCACTGTGTCGAGGAGTGTATCCATTCGTTTCATCCTGTTCAGTTGCAGAACTCGCCTGGTTTAAGCGTAAGCGGCTTTCTAGAATTGCTTTCTATGTGTCTTCAGTTTACAGTTGTGCCATGGTACGGTGGCATCTTCATACAGAAAGAAGGTGCATATACGTGGTCGAGCATCGGCCCCATCCTCAGCGACCTCTTTTCAGGGTCGCTGACAAGGCCTTGGCCGGCTCTCTTATTGCGCAAAGGCACTTAAAAAACATTTCGGTGCGTAGATTACTTTTGGCAGTATTAAACTTGTACTTGAAGACAAAGTGTCGCGCACTTTTGCCATATTTAAGACGGCTCTGAATCCGTTTGTTTTAACCCACGATGTTCCCGATGGTTCTTCCCTAAGATTCCTGGACTTGAGGCTTGCGTGTTCGGGTTGACAAGTTTGCTGGGTGTACGAACCACGAGGCTGCGCACACCAAGCTCGTGAAAAGGGGCATCGTGAAAAACTGTCTTTGCAATGCCCTAATAAAATCATGCGCACACTTGGTGGACCAAACGTTCTCCAGGCACACTAATCGACTAAAGTCGAGCGGCTATCCCGCCCACCTGCTTTGTGCTGTGGTTGATGTCATGCTCAAAAACCAAGTAGATAACTGCAATAAGGTGGCTGAAGAAAAAAAAACCGTAAAGAAAAGGGTAGCGGCCTTGCCATACATCCAGTCATTGTCCCACAGTATTATGAAGACTGCTCGGAGGGCCAATGTAAATTTTATTCTTTCAGCACCCATAAACTGGGCAGGCTTTGTAGGCTGACGAACCAATCTAGAAAGCGAAATGTAGGCTGTCACACACGGCATACCACAGGCATATGTATTGCGTAGAGGGCATCATCTACAAGATACCACGGTCATGTGGCCGGTCCTACGCTGATGAGAGCGGACGATGTGTAAATGATAGGCTGTGTGAGCATGCCAATAATGTACGAGAGCTGCAGGGCAACTCTTGCGATTCACTGTCGTCATTCTGACTTCGAGGGCGCCGGTCACTACGTTCCTGCTTTTGAAAGATGTATTATTATTGACAACCATCCCACTCGGATCACAAGAGACATACTTTAGCCGCTGGAGATAAATAGGACGGGCGGTGACTGTGTAAGCTCCCGAAGAGGAAGACGAAGACGTTTTTCGGCCTACTGTCGCCTCAGCTCTGTTCTTTGCCTAATTTACCTAGTTTTATTTGAGTATTCGAGGACGGCAGCATCTTCAAGGCGGTACTGTCCCTATGGGAAGAGTACGGCTGCTCTGGCGCCGGCAAGCCTAAAGGGACCACGCCAATCTAAGGAGGCTGGCTCGGAAGAGGCGGTCATGGCTTCCCAGGCTGTGGAGCGACCAGAACATGGACTCGACCACCCGTCCAGCCAGACCTCATCGCTTAGTGGGGCTGAGTCAACGATCGTGGACGGTGACGAGTCAGTGACCATTATGGCTGACGTGGACAACGAGAGCCTCAAGTTGGTGAGTCATCGCAAACAAAGAACGGTCGGGATCCCGGTAGTGGTTGAGCTCAAAGAGAAAGGGGTTGATTTAGGAGAGAGGAATCCCATCTTACTTTTCGTGGCCATTCAGTCACTCCTTGGGTCAGCTCCGATTCGTAGTCGGTTCACCATGCACGCGGCTCTTCAGCTGGATGTCTCGACGGAAGAGCAGGTTGACAAGCTCCTG